>NC_047015.1:41001716-41326911 GCF_902652985.1 Pecten maximus | reverse complement strand
TATACAAATTTCTTCAGTAATTTTCTCTAACCTGCAGATGTAAGCGGGGTAATAAGTATTGGTTATATGGTAGTGTAAGATAGAGTGTTAAATCAGTTGTTCCCGATGTTCTATTACAAAATTTCTGATGTCATTTTTGTATTTAGGTGGTATATCTTATGATTACAGAATAAGAATATTCTTGGTATGATTGGGTAGAAATGTATATCTTTTTTTTCAAGCAAACAAATATTTTTCCATGTCAGAATTTGTATGGAGGGTTAAGACGTCAGCATTTGATATAACAATTGCCAAGATGCTAAGAAGTAGGTCAGCAATTACCATGGTGTTAAAACGTAGGTCAACAATTGTCATGGTGTTCAGAAATAGGTCAGCAATTGCTATATGGTGTAAGGAAGTGGGTCAACAATTGCTATGGTGTAAGGAAGTAAGTCAACAATTGACATTGTATCAGGAAGTAGGTCAGCAATTGACATGATGTAAGGAAGTAGGTCAACAATTGACATGGTGTAAGGAAGTAGGTCAACAATTGACATGGTGTAAGGAAGTAGGTCAACAATTGCTATGGTGTAAGGAAGTAAGTCAACAATTGACATTGTATCAGGAAGTAGGTCAGCAATTGACATGATGTAAGGAAGTAGGTCAACAATTGACATGATGTAAGGAAGTAGGTCAACAATTGACATGTGTAAGGAAGGTCAGAAATTGCCATGGTGTTAAGAGCTTAACAGTTGCCATTGTGTTAACACATTTAAAAATGTGAGAAGAAGGCAAACACTGCAGAATATTCAGCTGTATAAGGTGGGAGTATTCACATGAATGAGACTACATGCACAATTTGCACAGATATATCTCAAGGGAAACTGCATGGCTGCAGAGCCTGCAATGTTACCCAGATGAGATTGTACTTTTCTGAGTATGACAAATTGGTTTCCTCTGGAGAAATATCAGTTTAAGAGATGATAAAACATGCATACATCCTACAACTGTGTGATTTACATCTACCACTCCAAGTTACATGGTTCTGTATTGGACAGGATGTTAGCTGGGAGGAGTGGTTGGGGAAGAATGATGATTGGGTGGAAATGGTCTGGAGAGGATGACAGGGGGAAGTATGGATTGATGATGATGACGGGGAGATGGATGGTTTGGGGAGGATGACAGGGAGATGGATGGTTTGGGGAGGATGACAGGGAGATGGATGGTTTGGGGAGGATGACAGGGAGATGGATGGATTGATGATGATGATGGGGTGGAAATGGTCTGGAGAGGATGACAGGGGGAAGGATAAATTGATGAGGATGACGGGGAGATGGATGGTTTGGGGAGGATGACAGGGGGAAGTATGGATTGATGATGATGATGGGGTGGAAATGGTCTGGAGAGGATGACAGGGGGAAGGATAAATTGATGAGGATGACGGGGAGATGGATGGTTTGGGGAGGATGACAGGGAGATGGATGGATTGATGATGATGACGGGGAGATGGATGGATTGGGGAAGATGACAGGGAGATGTATGGTTTGGGGAGGATGACAGGGAGATGGATGGTTTGGGGAGGATGACAGGGAGATGGATGGTTTGGGGAGGATGACGGGTAGATGGATGGTTTGGGGAGGATGACAGAGAGATGGATGGTTTGGGGAGGATGACAGGGAGATGGGTGGTTTGGGGAGGATGACGGGGAGATGGATGGTTTGGGGAGGATGACGGGTAGATGGATGGTTTGGGGAGGATGACGGGTAGATGGATGGTTTGGGGAGGATGACAGGGAGATGGATGGATTGATGATGATGATGGGGTGGAAATGGTCTGGAGAGGATGACAGGGGGAAGGATAAATTGATGAGGATGACGGGGAGATGGATGGTTTGGGGAGGATGACAGGGGGAAGTATGGATTGATGATGATGATGGGGTGGAAATGGTCTGGAGAGGATGACAGGGGGAAGGATAAATTGATGAGGATGACGGGGAGATGGATGGTTTGGGGAGGATGACAGGGGGAAGTATGGATTGATGATGATGATGGGGTGGAAATGGTCTGGAGAGGATGACAGGGGGAAGGATAAATTGATGAGGATAACGGGGAGATGGATGGTTTGGGGAGGATGACAGGGAGATGGATGGATTGATGATGATGACGGGGAGATGGATGGATTGGGGAAGATGACAGGGAGATGTATGGTTTGGGGAGGATGACAGGGAGATGGATGGTTTGGGGAGGATGACGGGGAGATGGATGGTTTGGGGAGGATGACGGGTAGATGGATGGTTTGGGGAGGATGACGGGTAGATGGATGGTTTGGGGAGGATGACAGAGAGATGGATGGTTTGGGGAGGATGACGGGTAGATGGATGGTTTGGGGAGGATGACAGGGAGATGGATGGTTTGGGGAGGATGACAGGTAGATGGATGGTTTGATGAGGATGACGGGGAGATGGATGGTTTGGGGAGGATGACGGGTAGATGGATGGTTTGGGGAGGATGACGGGTAGATGGATGGTTTGGGGAGGATGACAGGGAGATGGATGGTTTGGGGAGGATGACAGGGAGATGGATGGTTTGATGAGGATGACGGAGAGATGGATGTTTTGGGGAGGATGACAGGGAGATGGATGGTTTGGGGAGGATGACAGGTAGATGGATGGTTTGATGAGGATGACAGGGAGATGGATGTTTTGGGGAGGATGACAGGGAGATGGATGGTTTGGGGAGGATGACGGGTAGATGGATGGTTTTGGGGGGATGACAGGGAGATGGATGGATTGGGGAGGATGACAGGGAGATTGATGGTTTGGGGAGGATGACGGAGAGATGGATGGTTTGGGGAGGATTACAGGGAGATGGATGGTTTGGGGAGGATGACAGGGGGATGGATGATTTGGGGAGGATGACAGGGAGATGGATGGTTTGGGGAGGATGACAGGGAGATGGATGGTTTGGGGAGGATGACAGGGAGATGGATGGATTGGGGAGGATGACGGGGAGATGGATGGTTTGGGGAGGATGACGGGTAGATGGATGGTTTGGGGAGGATGACGGAGAGATGGATGGTTTGGGGAGGATGACAGGGAGATGGATGGATTGGGGAGGATGACGGGGAGATGGATGGTTTGGGGAGGATGACGGAGAGATGGATGGTTTGGGGAGGATGACAGGGAGATGGATGGATTGGGGAGGATGAAGGGGAGATGGATGGTTTGGGGAGGATGACGGAGAGATGGATGGTTTGGGGAGGATGACAGGGAGATGGATGGTTTGGGGAGGATGACGGGGAGATGGATGGTTTAATGAGGATGACGGAGAGATGGATGGCTTGATGAGGATGACGGAGAGATGGATGGTTTGATGAGGATGACGGAGAGATGGATGGTTTGATGAGGATGACAGGGAGATGGATGGTTTGGGGAGGATGACGGGGAGATGGATGGTTTGATGAGGATGACGGAGAGATGGATGGTTTGATGAGGATGACAGGGAGATGGATGGTTTGGGGAGGATGATAGGGAGATGGATGGTTTGGGGAGGATGACGGGGAGATGGATGGTTTTGGGGAGGATGACAGGGAGATGGATGGTTTGGGGAGGATGATAGGGAGATGGATGGTTTGGGGAGGATGACGGGGAGATGGATGGTTTTGGGGAGGATGACGGGGAGATGGATGGTTGGGGAGGATGACAGGGAGATGGATGGTTTGGGGAGGATGACAGGGAGATGGATGGATTGGGGAGGATGACAGGGAGATGGATGGTTTGGGGAGGCTGACAGGGAGATGGATGGTTTGGAGAGGATGACAGGGAGATGGATGGTCTGAAGAGAAAAGAAAAAGGGTACAGAGATGATGATTTCTTGGAAAATTCATAGATCATTGTATTGGAATGTGTTCTCTCCGGTACTGGGGAGGAAGTGAAAATAAAGGAAGGATGGGGCTGGTCGAATGAGTAGAAACATGCCCCTGTTTATTCTACTGACAGCTAGAAAAGGCAGTAACAGATAAATGTTGTGCTTTATTAACAATATCCTTAGCCATCTGCCAACAGGATCCTACATGTCAGCTGTTTTGTGGAAGGAATGTCTTTATTTATGTACCTCTCACTATAACAGTGTTGCTACCCACTTCAGAGGAAGTTGTGTTGGTAATTGAGAGGTTAATCAAATCTACTGTCTCCTCATATAGTCCTGTTAGGAATGGACCATTATACAAAACATTACACAAATACAAGGTCTATTTTGTAATCTGTACTTCTAAAAAGTTTGCGATAGAAATAAATTTGGGCTATAATCAAATGTTGGAAATAAGGCTGATATTGCAAAATCCACGAGTTCCACTTGGATGGGGTAGTTATTACCAATACAGAATTAAAGCATGGTATATTCCTCCATCTGCTTGGAATAATTTTGGGTTAATTATCCTGACAAGTCTGAAGTTGGGTCAGATGTAATCCATCAACTGTGAGAGGGGGGTAATTGCACCGAATTGAATAGGAGAGCTGGTTTTAAGTCCTGACTTGGACAAGGATTACATAACATCACTTCCCATAAAGAAAGATTACAGACTCACACTCTAAACCTCTCATTAGCCTTTGAAGAAAAGGTCAACTTTTTTTTTTCTTTTGTGAATTGATAGAATAGTAAGTGTTTCTTTGAAACAGGTTCTCCTCTACTGGATGAGTGCTAGCCCACCTATAGTTCGCTAACTTCCATAAAATTAGATAAAGGATGAGAATACAACCTTTATTTCAAGGCCACCGGAGACGTGAAAACTGTTTCCTAATGAAGAATGGGAAAAGGTTAAAGGTTTTCTTTGCTACATGACCCCGACATGACTTGGGGTAGGTGGCAGCACCTATTGATTATCAGAACGCCACCTGGTGATGCTGATTGAGTAAATGTATAAAAAAAATCTGCAGTTTTATAGCCATAATAGACTTTTAGAGTTGATGTTGAGAGAGGTACTGTTGGATTTTAGGCTCTTTGTATTAAGCTTGTGTATTATCTAGGGCTAAAGTTAAATGAAGTGAATTATGAGGCTGGTGTTCGTTTGTGAAGTGTAGTTCATCATTGTTTGAGACTACAAGTTCAAATACTGACTGTTGTCATGTTTATGATAAGACTTATTTCACCACACTTCCCATGTCTGGCCTTTCACTATTGATGATCATAGGCATCACACATTATGTTCTATCCTCAAAGACTGTTACAGCCGATAAAACTTCCTGCATCATAATGGTGTAGCTTTTGTCACAATCTAAAGTTTGGATATTTGTCAAGCTTTCTGTCGACAGTTACTGATCTGTGGTGATCATGATGTATTAAAGGTTAGTCGTATATCTTAATAAGTATAAAAAGCATGTTGGATGTGAGAGAGTAAGAAGTATTACATTCTAACAGGGGCTTTGGTCCTTTGAACATTTTTATTTAGGCTGTATTTGATAATTAATGCTAAAGTAGGTTAGAAATGATGTAGTAAGTATAAGATATTGCATGTTTGCATAGCTTTATATCAAGGAAGTTAGTATTTATAATTTATAATCATAAATTTTTTTTTAATTATTTTTTTTAGATATAAAATGTATTTATTTCAAGAAGTGTTTGAAGGTTGTAGACATGCTGTAGTATGTAGGCTGTAGATCATGCTGTAGTATGTAGACTGTAGTCATGTAGTATGTAGGCTGTATACATGCTATAGTATGTAGGCTGTAGACATGCTGTAGGCTGTAGACATGCTGTAGTATGTAGACTGTAGACATGCTGTAGTATGTAGGCTGTAGACATGCTGTAGTATGTAGACTGTAGACATGCTGTAGTATGTAGACTGTAGACATCCTGTAGTATGTAGGCTGTATACATGCTATAGTATGTAGGCTGTAGACATGCTGTAGTATGTAGGCTGTAGACATGCTGTAGTATGTAGACTGTAGACATGCTGTAGTATGTAGGATCCTGACATGCTGTAGTTTGTAGGCTGTAGACATGCTGTAGTATGTAGGTTGTTGACATGCTGTAGTATGTAGGCTGTAGACATGCTGTAGTATGTAGACTGTAGACATGCTGTAGTATGTAGGCTGTAGACATGCTGTAGGATCCCGACATGCTGTAGTATGTAGGCTGTAGACATGCTGTAGTATGTAGGCTGTAGACATGCTGTAGTATGTAGGCTGTAGACATGCTGTAGTATGTAGGCTATAGACATGCTGTAGTTTGTAGGCTGTAGACATGCTGTAGTATGTAGGCTGTTGACATGCTGTAGGATCCTGACATGCTGTAGTATGTAGGCTGTAGTCATGCTGTAGTATGTAGGCTGTAGACATGCTGTAGGATCCTGACATGCTGTAGTATATTTGTGTACTATATGCTGAAGACAGATTTGCACTGTAAAGACTTGCACACAGCTTATTTAGCTTATTAAATGTTTCTAGGTATTAATTGATCAGCTGTTATTCCCTGTACAGATCCTTAATGAACACATTCAGCAATGAAATAGCTAATCAAACATCCAATATATTGCTGCTGTTACACCAGTATAGTACTTAATGACCTTAGTCCTACAGGCTCATCATAGTGATCGATTCTCTTGTCACGATAAATTCAAATTCAGATTTTATGTCTGACTCTTATGGGCAAAATTATTTAATATGGTGACAGAATTTGTTTTCTTTGTTTATTATTTTTTTCTATGATGCGATTTTGTGTAAGAATAACCTTGTTCCGGGTTGTTATCCCAAGGCTTTGGTACATATGCTGCTTCGCTCGGAATTGGCTGCACCTTGCGGTAGTCGAAACACCTGTTTGATTCAGCTGTTCATTTTTTTTTTAAATAATCAGAGATGTAAACCTGCACAAACTCTTAAAAAACATACCAACATCTAAATGTGTATGATAGTGTGGAAACATCCACTGTTCATAAAATGGAATGCATTTTGACACCAACATAAATTAAGGCCCACTGCAGCAGTTATCAACAAATATGTACAGGATAATCCATAAGTAATTCCAGTAACTTATTCATTTATTATGGAACTGTAAACATTTGAGCAGCCGATGTAGGAGACCATATAGAGCTTGAAAATTATTGAGAGGCTTTGAGTCGGGACTCTTGTCTTGTATATCAAATTGATGTGTAAAATAGCTGTAATAATAGATTATGGAAAGTTTCAGATGATATGAGTAAATGATTGAGGAAAGTTAATTAAGTGGTAATTGTGAGTAACTCGTAGCGGAAACTTCCAGTATGTCTTTGGGAAAAGTTTGAGTGAGTGGTGATAATTATTGAGAGTTAGCAAAAATATTATGAAACATTTTCTTTCATAACTGAGATGACTTAAGATAATGAGGGGAAAAAATTGGTGGTGGGGGTATGGAGGTTGGTTATATAATACAGAATGGAAGATGGACAAACTTTACTGACCTACTCCTCCTACACTCACCCTGTCATCTCAAGTAGACTGGATTAAAAGATTACACCCTTCACAGAGTCTGGTCCCTAGGCCTAGCTCTATACAGCCAAAACATTCACTTCAACACAACCTCACTATATGTGGTAGTACCAGTAGGGACAGACCTTTCTCCAGACAGGAAACAAGTGTGTACATTGGTATAGTGGTACAATGTTTGTTATGAAGCTAGGCTGTAGGGGGGGGAGGTGTAGCCACTAGCTAGACATATTACTCTACCCCCAGGGGGTCGGGATTTGGGCAGATACATGTTTAACAGTTATATGTTTTGAGTTGAGGCCAGAGCTAATGAGTTTTCCATGTCTGTTTTGTCTTTATGTTTCTGTGTGTGGTTGTATAGGCCCATCAAGATATGGGGCACATCAGTGCATTAGAAATCAGTGTGAATCACATTATCCAGGAAAAACAAGTTTTTTTTATTATTGTAACAGCAACATTTTATAAACAAAGCCTGCTATGATGTTCACTACCTTATGTATAGTACATGGAAGGGATATGATAGATAGTTAGATATATACTGGGTGTATGTTTCCGGATATGAGATGTTCATGAGTGTAAAACCATCCCTAAGATTGAGCAATATACACAAAGTCAATTTATTGACAGTTAGTACAGTACATCTCAACTTCTGGAATATAACATCTCAGTTTTTATTCACTATAATCTGCCATCATTTGTGTCTCATAAGAAAGGTTATAGGAATCATCTGTCAGGATTTAACCAAAAGGAGGGATGACATCAGATGTAGGTATACTAAAGGATCAAAATTCCTACAGGTAAATTGCCTAGGAGAATTGACCAGGTATGGGGGCTCTATCCACATTGCTGTAAAAATTCCTACAGGTACTGGTAAGTCTTTTAGGGGCTTGATCAAGTCACAGTAAAGGTTAAAGATATTATGTAGGTTTTGAGATGCCTGGAGAATTCCTACAGGTAAGTGTCGAGGAGATTTAAACTGGTGTGGAGGATGCAGATATAGGTTGTGAGACTCTAGGTCAGCCTTGACCAGGTGTGGAGGCTGTAGATATTGTTATGTATGAAGGTTGTGAGAGTCTAGGTCAGCCTTGACCAGGTGTGGAGGCTGTAGATATTGTTATGTAGGTTGTGAGAGTCTAGGTCAGCCATTGACCAGGTGTGGAGGCTGTAGATATTGTTATGTAGGTTGTGAGAGTCTAGGTCAGCCATGACCAGGTGTGGAGGCTGTAGATATTGTTATGTAGGTTGTGAGAGTCTAGGTCAGCCATGACCAGGTGTGGAGGCTGTAGATAGTGTTATGTAGGTTGTGATAGTCTAAGTCAGCCTTGACCAGGTGTGGAGGCTGTAGATATTGTTAGATGTATGTAGGTTGTGAGAGTCTAGGTCAGCCTTGACCAGGTGTGGAGGCTGTATAGATATTGTTATGTAGGTTGTGATAGTCTAAGTCAGCCTTGACCAGGTGTGGAGGCTGTAGATATTGTTAGATGTATGTAGGTTGTGAGAGTCTAGGTCAGCCTTGACCAGGTGTGGAGGCTGTATAGATATTGTTATGTAGGTTGTGAGAGTCAAGGTCAGCCTTGACCAGGTGTGGAGGCTGTATAGATATTGTTATGTAGGTTGTGATAGTCTAGGTCAGCCTTGACCAGGTGTGGAGGCTGTAGATATTGTTATGTAGGTTGTGATAGTCTAGGTCAGCCTTGACCATGTGTGGAGGCTGTAGATATTGTTATGTAGGTTGTGATAGTCTAGGTCAGCCTTGACCAGGTGTGGAGGCTGTAGATATTGTTAGATGTATGTAGGTTGTGAGAGTCTAGGTCAGCCTTGACCAGGTGTGGAGGCTGTAGATATTGTTATGTAGGTTGTGAGAGTCTAGGTCAGCCATGACCAGGTGTGAAGGCTGTAGATATTGTTATGTAGGTTGTGATAGTCTAGGTCAGCCTTGACCAGGTGTGGAGGCTGTAGATATTGTTATGTAGGTTGTGATAGTCTAGGTCAGCCTTGACCAGGTGTGGAGGCTGTAGATATTGTTATGTAGGTTGTGATAGTCTAGGTCAGCCTTGACCAGGTGTGGAGGCTGTAGATATTGTTATGTAGGTTGTGATAGTCTAGGTCAGCCTTGACCAGGTGTGAAGGCTGTAGACTTTGTTACGTTTGTTGTGAGAGTCTAGGTCAGCCTTGACCAGGTGTGGAGGCTGTAGATATTGTTATGTAGGTTGTGATAGTCTAGGTCAGCCTTGACCAGGTGTGAAGGCTGTAGATATTGTTATGTAGGTTGTGAGAGTCAAGGTCAGCCTTGACCAGGTGTGGAGGCTGTATAGATATTGTTATGTAGGTTGTGATAGTCTAGGTCAGCCTTGACCAGGTGTGGAGGCTGTAGATATTGTTATGTTTGTTGTGAGAGTCTAGGTCAGCCATGACCAGGTGTGGAGGCTGTATAGATATTGTTATGTAGGTTGTGATAGTCTAGGTCAGCCTTGACCAGGTGTGGAGGCTGTAGATATTGTTATGTAGGTTGTGAGAGTCTAGGTCAGCCATGACCAGGTGTGGAGGCTGTAGATATTGTTATGTAGGTTGTGAGAGTCAAGGTCAGCCTTGACCAGGTGTGGAGGCTGTATAGATATTGTTATGTAGGTTGTGATAGTCTAGGTCAGCCTTGACCAGGTGTGAAGGCTGTAGATATTGTTATGTTTGTTGTGAGAGTCTAGGTCAGCCATGACCAGGTGTGGAGGCTGTATAGATATTGTTATGTAGGTTGTGATAGTCTAGGTCAGCCTTGACCAGGTGTGGAGGCTGTAGATATTGTTATGTAGGTTGTGATAGTCTAGGTCAGCCTTGACCATGTGTGGAGGCTGTAGATATTGTTATGTAGGTTGTGATAGTCTAGGTCAGCCTTGACCAGGTGTGGAGGCTGTAGATATTGTTATGTAGGTTGTGAGAGTCTAGGTCAGCCTTGACCAGGTGTGAAGGCTCTAGATATTGTTATGTAGGTTGTGATAGTCTAGGTCAGCCTTGACCAGGTGTGGAGGCTGTAGATATTGTTACGTTTGTTGTGAGAGTCTAGGTCAGCCATGACCAGGTGTGGAGGCTGTAGATATTGTTACGTTTGTTGTGATAGTCTAGGTCAGCCTTGACCAGGTGTGGAGGCTGTAGATATTGTTACGTTTGTTTTGAGAGTCTAGGTCAGCCTTGACCAGGTGTGGAGGCTGTAGATATTGTTATGTAGGTTGTGATAGTCAAGGTCAGCCATGACCAGGTGTGGAGGCTGTAGATATTGTTATGTAGGTTGTGAAAGTCTAGGTCAGCCTTGACCAGGTGTGGAGGCTGTATATATTGTCATGTATAGGTTGTAAGAGATGTGTAGAAATCCTAATAGGCAAGAGTCTGTAGGGTCCTTGACCTTGTTGAGACACTATAGACCCACTTCTGATACTGATATTGATGTAATTATGCACATGTAAAGTGCAGTAAGTGGCCTCTTCTCGCACTGGTAAACCGATTCCTGCTGAGAACAGGTTGTTTGTGATGCAGCAGTTGTCAGATTTGTTGAACAGTGATAATACCATGATTCTAATAGCTGGACCCTGCTGTATTTCACTGCACATGGCAGGCAATGTTGTTTACAGGTTTGTTGACAGTCGGCTGGTTGCACCATACTTACAACACTACTAAGAGCACATCGGCTGCTAAAGCTGGCTGACACGGCCAGTATTGATGTCACGGTGACAAGGCATCCTAGATCATCCACGTAATGAAAATATGTGAAAGCTTTCAGAAATGAAAGATTCAGGAGCCACTAAATTATCTACTCATACTTGTTAAAGTACATTAGTAATAACTATCACTGAGGCATATAGTTAGATGAAGCATGACACAAGAACATGCGAGGTATAATTAGAATCTATAGTTGTATATATTGACAGGGTCAAATAAGGCAATGGAAATGCTTTGTGACAACAATGAAGATTTTTTAGCCAATATTCATTAAAAAGGGGGAGGTAACTTGGATAATTTTAAGCAGAGACATAAATACATTGTGTTTGTCAATATAGACCTTATGTTACTTGTTATTGATATACTGGAGTGTAATAATTACCTATGAATTCTGCTTTATTTCAGTTCCAAACATTCAACGACATGTATGAAAATCTACCAAAGTCATCGCCATAGCAACAGTGTGCCACGCTGCCATCCTACCCTCCAAGGTGGAGAAGTCGGTGGGAACCAAGGACTTTGGCATTGCTAAAGCTCTGGCCACAATACTTAAACTCATGCAGACAGTGGTCATGGAAACAGGGTATGGGCCAATGGTGGGCCCCCCAGCCAGTGGTCTACAATCTGGGGAGCCAGACATTTTGGACAATGGCAAACACGACCCCAAGATCGGCTCACAAGAGTCGTTCACTGAATTTCTGGCACGAAGCGTACCTCAAAGTAATGGGCCTGTGTTACACAGGCGTGCAGATAGACACTTCAGTAAGCGAATGCGTCGGCGATTAGTGTACAAAAATGGAGAGGTTAATATTACACAGACAAATATTAGAAAGAGGCGACGACGTTTTCTGGCAGATATTTTTACGACATTAGTTGATATAAAATGGAGGTATAATTTATTATTATTTGCGATGGCATTTATCCTGAGTTGGCTTATATTTGCAGTGATATGGTGGTTAATATGTTTTTCACATGGTGACCTTGACCCTGACAATATGGATAGTGATAAATGGGTGCCTTGTGTCAGGGAAATGCGCTCATTTACATCAGCACTCCTGTTTTCTATAGAGACGCAACATACCATTGGATATGGATCTCGCCACACGACAGAGGAGTGCCCAGAGGCGATCACTGTAATGATGATTCAATCGTGTTTTGGTGTGATCTGTCAAGCTATGATGACAGGAATTGTTTTTGCTAAACTCTCCAGACCAAAGAAGAGAGCTGAAACCCTTATGTTCAGTAAAAATGCGTGTATTTGTAAACAAGATGGAGAGATGTGTTTGTTGTTCCGTGTAGGTGACATGCGCAAATCACACATTGTTGAGGCACATGTTCGTGCAGTCGTGATAAAAAAGAAAATCACAAAGGAGGGTGAAATTCTACCCTTATATCAGTATGATGTGGACCTTGGGTATGAGGATGGACAAGACCGTCTATTTTTGGTCTGGCCTGTCATCATAGTTCATAAAATTGATGAGGACAGTCCCTTCTGGGAGATGTCCCCGGAGGATCTTCACCGGGAACAGTTTGAGCTGATCATTATCCTAGAGGGTATTGTAGAGTCTACAGGAATGACAACACAAGCTCGCAGCTCTTACCTTCCCGGAGAGATTCTTTGGGGCCATAGATTCGAACGTCTGGTTACATTCCGGAAGGAAAATGGGCAATATCAGATAGACTTCTCACGATTCCACAACACAATGGCAGTAGAAACGCCGCAGTGTAGTGCCAAGGAGCTCGCCGATATGGGTGACACAGTGCAGGAAAATACATATATCGAGGATGATGAGAACACATCATTAGGTTCTACAAAACAAGAGAGGTATCCCAGCCCTTATGTCATCAAGCGACATGGAGTCGCACAGACAGACTTTGATGATGACGATCTAGATTCACAAGACAGTTCAATACCAAGCCGAATAGCAGCAGAAGAGTCGGAGACCCTCTTATGACAATAGGCCCAACACATAGTACTAAGGTAGGTCTGAAATAGCAAGAGAAGAATCGGAGACTCTCTTATGACAGTAGGCCCAACACATAGTACTAAGGTAGGTCTGAAATAGCAAGAGATGAGTCGGAGACTCTCTTATGACAGTAGGCCCAACACATAGTACTAAGGTAGGTCTGAAATAGCAAGAGATGAGTCGGAGACTCTCTTATGACAGTAGGCCCAACACATAGTACTAAGGTAGGCCTGAAATAGCAAGAGATGAGTCGGAGACTCTCTTATGACAGTAGGCCCAACACATAGTACTAAGGTAGGTCTGAAATAGCAAGAGAAGAGTCGGAGACCCTCTTATGACAGTAGGCACCCCACATAGTATTGAGGTAGGTCCAGAATTGTAACATCTAGCTTTTATACAGAAAAGCGACAAGGTACATGTGTAGTTTATGTACTGAATAGTAACAATATCTCTTAATTGTGTCAATTGCATACAGAATAATAACAAGATTACTTTGAATTCTGTACACAATTACAACTAGGTAGCTTATTTACGGAATATCAACAAAGTAGCTTATTTACGGAATAGCAACAATGAAGCTTATTTATGGAATAGCAACAAGGTAGCTTATTTACGGAATAGCAACAAGGTAGCTTATTTACGGAATAGCAACAAGGTAGCTTATTTACGGAATATCAACAAAGTAGCTTATTTACGGATTAGCAACAAGGTAGTTTATTTACGGAATATCAACAAGGTAGTTTATTTACGGAATATCAACAAAGTAGCTTATTTACGGAATAGCAACAAGGTAGCTTATTTACGGAATATCAACAAAGTAGCTTATTTACGGAATAGCAACAAGGAAGCTTATTTACGGAATCTCAACAAGGTAGCTTATTTACGGAATAGCAACAAGGTAGCTTATTTACAGAATGGCAACAAAGTGGCTATGCAATGTATTGTAACAATGAAGGTTAGGTTGTGTAGATAATATATACATTGTCATGTAGTTTTCAATACTTTTTTTCATTAAAAATTACAATGAAGAATTGACAGGTGCAATTTGATTGAGATCAGAAATCAACACAGAACAAAACAATTACAAGTTTAGATTTCAGTTATTGCATTCAGCAGTTGATGAGGTACATGCTACACCCAACATACACCATATTCTGTTCTAGGATATTTCAGCATCAATCTGATACATAATATAGGTGGCCTATTGAAGGGTTTTGTTCTGTTAAAGATCATGTATGTCTTCTGTAAACAGTTAATATTAAACTTAAAGAATTAACATCAAATTTTCAATTCATTTAGAGATTGAGCACATGGAACCATACAACTGTTTGAAAGATGCTACCATGCAATGGCATACATTTCATCTCCATTGTATTAATAATAATGTGTATAAATACAGCTATACTGTTTACATCCAGTATTCCTTTTTTCTGCTGCAACACTAAGAATTACATGCTCCTCCATCTAGTGTAAATTTGTCACTGGTATTGGTGGTGTAAATACATTGCTATTGCATTTAAAACCATTGATTTGATTGTGAAAACGTTTTAAGAAGATTAGTGGTAATGATGCCCTTACGACTAGAGTATCAGACATCACACAGCCAAGCTGCTACACCTGGGGGCAATTACAGCACATTATATTTTTCTGCCTTTCTAGTTCTTACTGGTGACTTGATGTTAATATAACTGTTTGTACAGGGCATGATTACAGGAGGCAGAGGGCAGCAACCTGTGTATGTAAATTTATATCTGAACACAGCCTGTGTAGGTATATGTGGTCTATGGTTGTAGGTATACAGGAGTCTATATAGATGGTTGTAGGTATACAGGAGTCTGTATAGGTGGTTGTATGTATACAGGAGTCTGTATAGATGGTTGTATGTATACAGGAGTCTATATAGATGGTTGTAGGTATACAGGAGTCTATATAGATGGTTGTAGGTATACAGGAATATATATAGATGGTTGTAGGTATACAGGAGTCTATATAGATGGTTGTAGGTATACAGGAGTATATATAGATGGTTGTAGGTATACAGGAGTCTGTATAGATGGTTGTAGGTATACAGGAGTATATATAGATAGTTGTAGGTATACAGGTGTCTGTATAGATGGTTGTAGGTATACATGAGTCTATATAGATAGTTGTAGGTATACAGGAGTCTGTATAGATGGTTGTAGGTATACATGAGTCTGTATAGATGGTTGTAGGTATACATGAGTCTGTATAGATAGTTGTAGGTATACAGGAGTCTATATAGATAGTTGTAGGTAACAGGAGTCTATATAGATGGTTGTAGGTATACAGGAGTATATAGATGCTTGTAGGTATACAGGAGTATATATAGGTGGTTGTAGGTATACAGGAGTCTATAAAGATGGTTGTAGGTATACAGGAGTCTGTATAGATGGTTGTAGGTATACAGGAATATATATAGATGGTTGTAGGTATACAGGAGTCTGTATAGATGGTTGTAGGTATACAGGAGTCTGTATAGATGGTTGTAGGTATACAGGAGCCTGTATAGATGGTTGTAGGTATACAGGAGTCTGTATAGATGGTTGTAGGTATACAGGAGTCTGTATAGATGGTTGTAGGTATACAGGAGTATATATAGATGGTTGTAGGTATACAGGAGTCTATATAGATGATTGTAGGTATACAGGAGTCTGTATAGATGGTTGTAGGTATACAGGAGTCTGTATAGATGGTTGTAGGTATACAGGAGTCTATATAGGTGGTTGTAGGTATACAGGAGTCTGTATAGATGGTTATAGGTATACAGGAGTCTGTATAGATGGTTATAGGTATACAGGAGTCTATATAGATGGTTGTAGGTATACAGGTGTCTATATAGATGGTTGTAGGTATACAGGAGTCTGTATAGATGGTTGTAGGTATACAGAAGTCTGTATAGATGGTTGTAGGTATACAGGTGTCTGTATAGATGGTTGTAGGTATACAGGAGTCTGTATAGATGGTTGTAGGTATACAGGAGTCTGTATAGATAGTTGTAGGTATACAGGAGGCTGTATAGATGGTTGTAGGTATACAGGTGTCTATATAGATGGTTGTAGGTATACAGGAGTCTATATAGATGGTTGTAGGTATACAGGAGTCTGTATAGATGGTTGTAGGTATACAGGAGTCTATATAGATGGTTGTAGGTATACAGGAGTCTATATAGGTGGTTGTAGGTATACAGGAGTCTATATAGATGGTTGTAGGTATACAGGAGTCTGTATAGATGGTTGTAGGTATACAGGAGTCTCTATCTGTGACCTGAGAGATACGTGTACCTTTGGCCTTACACATGATGTCAATAGATATGTTGATACTGTATACTTAATCCTTTGACCTGAGTAGGAACAGCTCCCTATAATGATCAGCTTGAGATAGCCAATGGTCATGGGCATTATAAGTCCCAAACTTTGTGTTGATGAATATGTTAACATATGGAGATTTATGAATATTGA
The DNA here is from genome assembly GCF_902652985.1 of Pecten maximus. NCBI lineage: Eukaryota > Metazoa > Mollusca > Bivalvia > Pectinida > Pectinidae > Pecten > Pecten maximus. The sequence goes on along the minus strand of NC_047015.1, from coordinate 41,310,322 downwards.
GTATTAATAAATCTCATGTTCTGAAGAATGCCAGGTTATCCAGAGTTCAGTCCCTTTCTGTAAATGTTCATACTTTGTTTGAGCTTTTCAATGGATGTAACAGTCCCAGGATCAAATCTTACATCAAACAAATGCTTTTTACTAAATAATAATAAATCAAAAGAAGGGTTTGTGCACAGCTTGGCTATAGATGGAAGACCAACATCATCTGCTATGATAGAGTGATATGTCATTCACAAAACTAAAATGGCTGCTATGACTGCCTGCACTTCATTATGATTGGAAGTATGTTTTCAATAAAAAAAATTTACAAAGTATTAAAACAAAAAAAAAGTCAGCTTTTCCCAAAATACATCACCTGTGTAAATTCTTTTGTCCTCTTTAAGCTAGAATGACCTCAATGTAATCCTATTATTCAGTCCTTTTGTATGGATTAAAAAAAACTACATTATTGGAATTTTAATTGTTTTTACTAATTATTCTCTGACAATTGATTTTTCTCGTATTTCCTATTTCTGTTATACTTTAAAATGGACACATTGATTGTTGTAGTAAGTGAACTGCTTCATCATTTAAATGATATATTGCAGTCCTCAAAGAAATTTTAAACTGCTATCTGAATCTTATTTAAAATTGTAAAGTGCTGTGAAATAAGTTATTGAGAAGCTTTCCACTGCAATCTAATTTAAATTCTTCAATAATCTTGCAAGAACTGCTGTGATGTGTGGACATTCATTTATATCATTCAAAGAGTATTTTTACTCATTAATGTAAAATCCATAAGCATGAAAAGTGACACTTCAATTTCACTGTAAAAAGATTTTTCTCTTTCATTTTTTTAGATGAAACTTGCTACAAAACTTACTGCTTTTATCCTCTAACAATTAAGCCCCTTCCCCTTGTGTAAAATTTAGTATCAAAGTTTGAGGAGGGCTTATTTGTGAATCATTTTAAGTTTACTTAGTGTATTTCAAAATTGATAATTCTGCAAAAAAAAAAGAAAGGGGATTATTTTTTTAATAAATACGATCAAATGGAGCAAATGATTAGTATATTGTTTACTACTTGAATATTCGCTTCCTTCTAATTTTGGTTAAACTTGTGTTTTGCTCCATTTCTCAGTAAATAATGGTTTGTTTGGAATGACAAGTTTTGGAAAAAAAAGTTCTGTTGGAGGTCAAACCTTGATGCTATGGAGATAAATTAAAATTTGGAAAATGCTATTTAAAATATCTCACATATTCGACTTTTTAATATAAATTTACCACCTGAAATTCTAGTTTACATTTCAATTTGAATCAAATTGCAGACTGGAGTATAGTTTCAATGATATTTCTATGTGTTTTTAAGATGTGGAAGTGACGTAAATCTTGCCATTACATGTTAATAAGTCAAATATTATTGAATTAGTGCGAAGAGCCAGACACAATCAGCATGGGGTGATATCCTAGACTGGCTGGTTTGGTATGGAGAGACCTAGAACCAATGCAACCAATCTGTCTCAATGAGACTTTTTCCCCAATACTTAATTGTACAATCAATAGGACTATTCTTCCTTACCATCATTTATAAGCCATCCAGTGGATTGTGTCTGATGATGCAGCTAGATCAAAGTTCATGATCAACACATCTTTTAGTAATATTGGGTTGTAAACAAGAAAATCTTCAGGTCATAGCTTTAGGCTGCTGAAAGGTTAGAGGAACATGCCATAGGCTTATTATTTCATGAATATAGTTACTCATACTTAGTGTTAGATAATACAGACATACGTACAATGCAGAGAAAAATGAGTCGAGTGTAGGGAGCACTAGGTCAACATCGACCAGTCTGCCTGTAACCAAAACCTGTCTATACTAACCACAAACTGTCTATACTAACCACAACCTGTCTATACTAACCACAAACTGTCCATACTAACCACAACCTGTCTACACTAACCACAAACTGTCTATACTAACCACAAACTGTCTATACTAACCACAACCTGTCTACACTAACCACAAACTGTCTATACTAACCACAACCTGTCTATATTAACCACAAACTGTCTATACTAACCACAACCTGTCTACACTAACCACAAACTGTCTATACTAACCACAAACTGTCTACACTAACCACAAACTGTCTATACTAACCACAACCTGTCTACACTAACCACAAACTGTCTATACTAACCACAACCTGTCTATACTAACCACAAACTGTCTATACTAACCACAAACTGTCTATACTAACCACAACCTGTCTATACTAACCACAAACCGTCTATAACCACAACCTGTCTATACTAACCACAAACAGTCTATAACCGCAAACTGTCTATACTAACCACAAACTGTCTATACTAACCACAACCTGTCTATACTAACCACAACCTGTCTATACTAACCACAAACTGTCTATACTAACCACACACTGTCTATACTAACCACAAACTGTCTATACTAACCACAAACTGTCTATAACCACAACCTGTCTATACTAACCACAACCTGTCTATACTAACCACAAACTGATTATACTAACCACAAACCGTCTATAACCACAACCTGTCTATAACCACAGCCTGCCTATAACCACAAACTGATTATACTAACCATAAACTGTCTATAACCATAATCTGTCTCGCCTTAGAAAGTTCACCGCCTCGGAGGACGAAAAGACAAAATCTAGGGATGGTGAGCTACAATCCCTAAAACACACTATGTAAAAAGAAGCCATAGTAGCACTACAAAATGTTGATGTAATGTAAACTCAAAGTAAAGGGATTTGGTAATGCTAAAAACAATGGAAGTCAACTGTAAATAAAGCCATGTGCTTTCTGAATGTAAACAAACACACTATGACTGTACATATGCTCATGCATCTCGTGTGACTCTGAGTACCTGACGGAGGAGAGGAGCCCTGTATAGGCTCAACTGTCAGGAGTAGTCATATCATTTGGATGTCACAGCTTGTAAGAACTTGGGGGGCCCCTAATCTAGCACTGTGCTACTGTCAAGGGTGGGTCACTTTTTGTATAATGGAAGAGCATCATAACTGGCATGGGGTGCTGATGGATTAGTACCTTTAGTTGGGATGGGTGATGAAGGGTTCCATCGACTAGGTGTAGGGGTAAAGGAGGGTTCTATTAACTAGGCAGAGGTCGTGATGGAGTGTTTCATAAACTAGGCAAAGGGGTGATGGATCGTTTCATGAACTAGTTGGAGGAGTGATGAAGGGTTCCATTAATTGAAAAGGATATGTTGGAAAATCAGCTTCAATTTTTTTTTAAATAAAACCCTTTAATTATAGGAATAGCCGAGGTCAAAATTCAATGGATAGTGACAAATCAAAGTTATGATGTACCTTAATTAACTTTCTATAACATGTTAGTTGAACAACACACTTGATCACCTTTCACCTGCGAAAGTATGAGATCCTAACCATAAGGGTTTTCTCCTGTTAACTTGTTTCACACACCCCTTCACCTTCTATTCTAGCGATACCATTGAAGTATAACGATAAATAAATTAAATGAAACACTTGCAAAAAAATATAACCATTGTGCAAAACAAAAATATATTGATAATATCCAGCCTTCAAGTCAATGTAAATGTACTTGTCTCTTGCAAGAAAATAATATGGAAATTGTTAACATATCCTTAAAAGCTTGACCATCCCCATACTGGACAAGTTATGGGAAAACTCTTGGGCATTATATATGTATGCCCATAACACTGTCCATTGTAATGGAAATATAGGTATGCCCATAACACTGTCCATTGTAATGGAAATATACGTATGCCCATAACACTGTCCATTGTAATGGAAATATACATATTCCCATACGTATGCCCATAACACCGTTCATTGTAATGGAAATATACGTATGCCCATAACACTGTCCATTGTAATGGAAATTTACGTATGCCCATAACACTGTCCATTGTAATGGAAATATACGTATGCCCAAAGCACTAAGTACAGTTAGTGCATGGTCGTACCATGCACTGATTTAATGCATGCATAGAGAGGTATAATATATATATGTGAATGTTCACCCCAATGATATCACATCCTCAAAAAACCAGTAAAGCAATTGTTGTGTTTCTGTTATTGGATTTTAGAGGTGGGCACTTATTGATCAGAGTCAATTACATAAGGCTGATGAGATAGACCAGAGGGTGAACCGTATACAGGAATTGTCGGCCCATCTCCCATAATACTATAGTGAACCGTATACAGGAATTGTCGGCCCATCTCCCATAATACTATAGATAGACTTTAAATTATTTCGGAGGGGAATCTGATCTTTTTTGGTGCATTGCACCACTTTTTGTGATGCAGTTGACTGTCATATTGGTTATTCCGCATTCTGCGTTGTATTATGTCCCTTAGACATTGCTTCAGACAATGCTGTGCCAGGTCTCACCGTTTTAACTAATCACTAGGTATCGATGGCTCATAATTACTGAAGATATGAATAAAATCAATCCAATTACTAAGAAAAAAAATTATCTGATTTTTTTGCTTTTTTTTTTTGTTTTGTTTGTTTTCTATTGAATTGAGCTACTAGACAAGTAGGTGAATTTGGGAGCAATTATTTCAAATTGTGCATAGTTGCTTCAGACTTGTGTCAGCACTTCCTCCTCCATCAAGTGGTTTGTATTGGGACAAACTCATAAAGCACTAACATGTTTAAAAGTGCAGTAGGTGTTATAGTGTGTAAACTCATTTACAGTAGGGTCTTCAGGTGTACTCCTAAAGGGACCAAATCATGCAGTACAACCCTGGGTATGGGTACCGACCCTGTACAACCCTGGGTATGGGTACCGACCCTGTACAACCCTGGGTATGGGTACCGACCTGTACAACCCTGGGTATGGGTACCGACCCTGTACAACCCTGGGTATGGGTACCGACCCTGTACAACCCTGGGTATGGGTACCGACCCTGTACAACCCTGGGTATGGGTACTGACCCTGTACAACCCTGGGTATGGGTTATGACCCTGTACAACCCTGGGTATGGGTACCGACCCTGTACAACCCTGGGTATGGATACCAACCCTGTACAACCCTGGGTATAGGTACTGACCCTGCCCAACCCTGGATATGGGTACTGACCCTGTACAACCCTGGGTATGGGTACCGACCCTGTACAACCCTGGGTATGGGTACCGACCCTGCACAACCCTGGATATGGGTACCGACCCTGTACAACCCTGGGTATGGGTACTGACCCTGTACAACCCTGGGTATGGGTACCGACCCTGTATAATCCTGGATATGGGTACCGACCCTGTACAACCCTGGGTATGGGTACCGACCCTGCACAACCCTGGGTATGGATACCGACCCTGCACAACCCTGGGTATGGATACGGACCCTGTACAGCCCTGGGTATGGGTACTGACCCTGTACAACCCTGGGTATGGGTACCGACCCTGTATAATCCTGGATATTGGTACCGACCCTGTACAACCCTGGGTATGAGGACTAGCCCACTCAGTCAAACACTATGTACAAATTAGGATCAAACCTAGTTCAATAATTGGTATGGAGGCCTTGAAGCTAGTTACCTGTATAGAGATCCATAGTTCCTGTATGTTGGGACCACCCTAGCACACCTCATCTTGTATTGTTCTGTAGATGATTATGGGACCACCCCTGCAAAGAAAGGAGAAAAAATTTGACATTAAATTTTAATTTGGTTTTTTAGTAGTTTTTGGGTGTGGATCATTGGTTTTATTGGTTGGGATTTTAGCCAACATCACTGTTCATTGCCATTCAAATTGAATGCAGGTTCTGACTTGGTGTACAGCTGTTTTAAATCCAAACTCTAGCTAGGCTTTCAATTTTTACAGTTAAGCTTTGTATAATACTTCGGCAGAATAGCTGAGTACAAAATATTGCTGTCACAGACCTACATTGGCATCACAATGCCATGATGGTAAAATGTTATTCCCCTGTTATTTTACCTTCTTCTAAAGGTATTATATTTAGGGCAAGATCAGGTTAACAAGGGCTATGGAAGAGGCAAGATTTTGTGTCCATTGCCATTTGTTCAGGACTATGACGAGACCAATCTGAATCCATAAACTCTTTATAATACATGTGCTTAATATATTTCAATCTTTTTTATTCTGGTATCTCTGTATACGCTTGAGGTCATTTCAGGTTAACCCTCTGTAATAATATACATAATGTATAGTGTTCTTCTAGTATGCGGCATTTCAATGGGATAGCACTATAAAATGACCTTTATGTAATTCCAAGGCTAGATATTGTCATCTTATGTAAAACCATACCTGGTATTTTAAAGTGGAAAGCTTTATTCAAGAAATATTGTTTAATAGCATAGATAATTTTGTCTGTGTTCTTTTTCACACCAATGATTTTGTGATATCAGCTTAAATTTTATAGGAATAAGTATATTGCATGGGTATGCAGATTAATTTGCTACTGACCTGTACTGGCAACTTAAAACATTACCTTTTTTTATACATTCATATGAATTGAAAGTAAATTAAAGATTCTGTCTGTCGCAAAACTAAAATTATTTTGTAAATATTTGTGAAGACAATATTTTGTTAGATCCATATTAACTCAACTTGTGATGTCTCTTTCTCCTACAACATTTCAGTGTGTGCAACATCATGCTGTGACATCTGTATAATTCATAATCTATTTTATGAATGTCATCATACTGATGAATAAATAGACATGTACTGTACAATATATAACAGTAATAGTCCTAATGAACTAAACCAACCTTATAATTTCTAAACTGCAAATTCAGTCTGGAATTGGTAATATTTTTTTTAATTTCAACATCATCCAAGCTTTAACAGGATCTCCATGATAAAAGAAGAGCAGTAAGTTTGTATTGAGTCCATGTGAAATATTCATTCCCCACGTTATACATCATCTCTAGTGTCAGCACCTCATCTTCAGGCAGAGACAGAAAATATTTCTTCTGTGTTTTTACCGCGATTGGATATGAAGAACTGAACATCAATTCTGGTACATATTACAGCAATACTAGTGTTATTACAAATCTGGTACATATTACAGCAATACTAGTGTTATTAGAAAACTCGTACATCATACAACAATTCTAGGGTTATTACAAATCTGGTACATCATACAACATTAATAGGGTTATTACAACTCTGGTACATCATACAACAATTCTAGGGTTATTACAACTCTGGTACATCATACAACAATTCTAGGGTTATTACAACTCTGGTACATCATACAACAATTCTAGGGTTATTACAACTCTGGTACATCACACAACAATTCTAGGGTTATTACAACTCTGGTACATCATACAACAATTCTAGGATTATTACAACTCTGGTACATCATACAACAATTCTAGGGTTATTACAACTCTGGTACATAATACAACAATACTAGGGTTATTACAACTCTGGTACATCATACAACAATACTAGGGTTATTACAACTCTCGTACATCATACAACAATTCTAGGGGTATTACAACTCTGGTACATCATACAACAATACTAGGGTTATTACAACTGTGGTACATCATACAACAATACTAGGGTTATTACAACTCTGGTACATCATACAACATTAATAGGGTTATTACAACTCTGGTACATCATACAACATTACTAGGGTTATTACAACTCTGGTATATCATACAACATTACTAGGGTTATTACAACTCTGGTATGTCATACATCAATACTAGGGTTATTACAACTCTGGTACATCATACAACATTAATAGGGTTATTACAACTCTGGTACATCATACAACATTACTAGGGTTATTACAACTCTGGTATATCATACAACATTACTAGGGTTATTACAACTCTGGTATGTCATACATCAATACTAGGGTTATTACAACTCTGGTACATCATACAACAATTCTAGGGTTATTACAAATCTGGTATATCACACAACAAAACTAGGGTTATTACAACTGTGGTACATCACACAACAAAACTAGGGTTATTACAACTGTGGTACATCATACAACATTACTAGGTACAATACTAGGGTTATTACAACTCTGGTACATATACTAGGGTTCTTATGGGAAGGGTTGTACATATACTGGAAAGGTAGTTCTATGGTACTTATACCAGTCGCCTGTGTCTGTCACACAGATGTATAAAGGTCAACTGTATCTGAAGGCCACACATAAATGTAAGTTACACATGCATGTAGGTCACCTGTATCTGAAAGTCACATGTACATGTTCAAGTAAAACACATACATGAAGATCACCAAGGTCATACATACATGTAGGTCACATAAGATCACCAAGGTCATACATACATGTAGGTCACATAAGATATCCAAGGTCATACATACATGTAGGTCACATAAGATCACCAAGGTCATACATACATGTAGGTCACATAAGATCACCAAGGTCATATATACATGTAGGTCACATATACGTGTAGGTCATGCATAACTGTATGTCACACATACACATATACCTGCAGGTCTCATGCTCCTGTAGGTCAGGATCTATATATACATAAGTCATGGCTACTCTTGAGATCAACTATATAAATTAATTCACATATACATCACATACATACAATATATTGTATAGGCAAGTCACAAATACATGTACATGAAAGCTACATTCATGTATTAAGGTCATATACATCTAAATTCTAACACATCAAGGGCAATTCATATAAGATAATAAAACTTTTTATCAGGACAAATATGAGTTGTTTGCCTTGCATGGACAGTTATCCCTCATTACCAGCTTGTGTTACCATGGTAACAGTGCTAGATGTGCAGCTTCACCTGAAGAAAACAGGAACTGGTATATCAGTGACATTGATTTTTTGTAAAGAAATTTCCAAAGCATGTGGCTTATACTAAGTTTAATTGGCTGAAGGCCTAGAGTTATCTGTGATGATGTGTCACCTACTGAAAAGGTAGCCCAATGAGGATGCAGGGTTACCATGGTGATGTCAGTCTGATCTTTTATATCCATGGTAATCTCTATTGGATCATCATTATTAATCTGTAGCATAGTAGGGATTCTATGTGTTGTTGCCTTAGCTACCTCTCATTCTTTCTAAAAATACATAATTATTATAACATTTTACAAAAAATTGTTTCAGAAGTATAATGTCATATGAATTTTTCATATCTGATATCTTGATTGATGAAGATATGAAATGATACATATATGTAATTTGTGTAAAAACTGATCATAACACCATCAGATATTGGTAAAAAATTAGTAATTTAGGTTTTTTATCACATTATTCAGCAAACATTGAAAGATTAGTATTTTTCTATTTTCAGCATTATAATATTGACAGATACAATCAATACAGAAGAACCTTATACACCTGCTATGTTATTGACCTATCTGTAAAGGAAATATAATTTTGTGTGCTTTCAGATGACCAAGATCATTTTCATTTGATGAAATCCCAATCTTCCACTTGATCAGAAGGCTATGTGTGGCAACCAACCCTAAGGAGGAGACCATCCTGGGCAAGTCTGTACTAACACAGACAGTTTATCTACTCATGTGTGTCTTTATGTGAATCTCAATCACACATGATTTGACTTCTCTGTACATTTACAAGTGTATATCTGTGTGTATGCATGTCTGGGTGATGTATTCTTATTTAAACATGTATAAGTGGAACAATATTTACTGTATTTATATCTACAAATAAGTCCCCTCCTCTCATGTAAAGGTACCGTACCGTATTTATCCTCAAATAAGCCCCCTCCCAAGTGTCAAAGTTTAGTATAAAAGTTTGGGGAGGGCTTATTTGTGAAACACTTTTAGCTTAACTATTTTAGAATAAATGATTCTGAAAAATGGAGAAGGGGCTAGATGTGAGTAGGGACTTGTTTGTGGATATATATATGATAGTTTTTTGCAGGCATAAAATGGTGACTTCAGGTGACTTGAGATATCTGTGTCACATTTGACAACAGTCACTGTGAAGTTGTCAAGTCACTTCTTGTTTTGATTATGATACAAACAAAATTAATGCACAGAAAATCAGATTTTGATATTTATACATGAGGTATCTGGGTTCTGTTTTATTTATGAGAATATCTATTTTACATGAATGATTGATGAGAGAGAGTGGTAGAAAAGTAAAACAAAACCGGAAAGAATCCAGGTTTGTTTAAATATGTGCTCACAAGAACTACAAGCAAGTTTGATATATAGAAGACTCTACAGAGTAATCTGGAATATTTATGGTGACAAACATTATTCCTTGAAAGTTTATTTGACTTTCTGCCATGTTTGACAGTTTGAAACACTCCCATATTTAATTGTCATGAATGATTTGTGAGAGGTCAGGTAGCTGTATTGACATTTGATGTGATCTGCCCCCTTTTACCCATGTTATGGAGAAATCACATGTCCACCATCTTTGTACCTTGAGTCTTTCTGTTAGCAGGTTGTATAAAGCTCTGCCATATTTGTGTAACCTAAGTTTTATGACTGTACCCAAATAGCTACCTTAACATGTTTCACTGACCTACCTGACAATTTCTGCCAAATTCTGAGGATATAGTCAGACAAGAACTTTGAAGATGCTAAGACCAATGACACTGTGCTTGTAACAAAAATGCATAAAATAGTACCAACTGTATAGAAAAATATATAGTTAACTTTAAAAAAAATAAAAAGGTAACTGTTTTAAAATATATGCTAAAAAGACCCAAAGATACTAATCAAATATAGAGGCAGTGTCCAGTAGAATTTCTTTGGTATTCATTTGTTTTAAGCTCAAATTTTATAAGAAAAAAAAAATATGCAACAGCCTATTCTTGTTTTAAATTGACCATAATTCCACTTTGTCAGATACATAAAACTTTTAATGAATAGGTTATATATATTTTACTGTGTGCACATGTTTGAAAGCTGAGCAATACTATATTTTGATCAAATAACACAGAAAGTTTACTTCTGAGATGAACAATATTTTACATGGCAATACATTGATTGTAGATGAATCTTAAAATTTATGCAAATATTTTTGAATCTCTGGATTAACTCAATTATCTCCCTTTAATGCATTGATTATCTCCCTTTGAGACAATTAGCTAAAGCAGATATTGATAACATTGTTTCCTATTTTATAGTTTTTCATGTGTGTTGAATTTTTATTTTTTAGAAATATGAAGTAGACTGACTGTCAGTTAGAGATAATCTATATGTGTGTTATATATTTCTATGGATATAAACACCAGTTTTAATTTGTCGCAAGATCCAAAGAAATACATATATGTACAAGTCATCTCTGGCCCTTAAATTATGAGGGTCTTAACGGATATAAAATGTCATTTATACAACTTTTTGAAAAAGTAATACTCAATTAAATCTAAATAGTTCAACTGTCTTTCCGGGAGACTAATTGAAATTTTGAAATTGTGGATGTTTTATTGATAATACATGTCAAAGTTTTGAGTAAAATATAAGAAGCAGGGAAGGTTTGAAAAAGCAACTGCAGGTACAAATGATCTTGGGTGCAAACAAAAGTCAAGGATTTCCCAACAATTTGTATTTAGTTCTGAGTTTTGTACTTTATTGAGACCATTATACAATGTACATGTATTTGAAAAAAAATCATGTCATTGCAACTTTATTTTTATTAAATAATTTAGTGTAAATAGCTGTAAATGTGTAGGTATACAAATAGACATACATATATGTACTATAGAATTGATACCTATTAACAATACCCATTAATCAACAACCAATTATCAAAATAAGATCTTAAACACAAACCAATCTTCCCAGAAATACAATGTGTGCTATTTAAGGTGGAATTTTTTTATATAGTCATCAGTTACTACTTAGACCCAATGGAAAGGGGCACAACTCCTACAGACTTGTGTTGGACAAATTAAATTATATACTTTTTATGTTTAAAGATAGCCACTGGCTACAAATTACGATTCATTTTATGTTTCCTCTGAAATTCTATGAACAGTTCTTTTTATGTGTTAGGGTGAATTTAACAAGAATCTAGTGTTATTTGCATGTTACATTCAAGTTCCATATATTCAAAATATATGTCTATTTTTTAAGGAGACATTGCAAACTTTCATTTCTCAAGAATCATTTATTTTAAAAGTGACTATACATGTATTTAGGAAACGCAGACACAAATTTATAAAAAGTCACACTTTCTACACATTTAAAAAGGCGTTATTTATTATTTATCTAATCGTGCTTGCTTCATCCGTCCACGAAATAAAACATGAATGGGAGGGGGAGTAACTCTTGCATTCTTACTAGCTATATTTTCTGTGCTAAGCTTGTTCCTTGTCGGGTTGTTCGTGACACGCTGTGATAACACAAATATTATCGTAAAATAGGTTTACAGAATTAATCAGCTTTATCCCAGCTAAGGTGTTCTCGTAGAAACCGATCATTGTGATACCACAGAGAATGCTTGGCCAATCTACGATGGGGAATCTTGTGATACTTGTATGATAAGTGTAATTACAGTAAAACTCTGTAAACATTGGCAATCATAAATCATTTGTATATAGGCGACTATGCATATTCATTAGCCTGGGCTATCAATAAACATATGTACATATACATCTATGCATATGCATAACCCCTTTTGTCTGCCATCTATACATATCTGGACAAATTTGTGATGCGTTGAGATTTTAACTTTAAATTTGTCTTTATATTTATTAGATCGTGTTTGCATGGTTATTGGAAGGTGCGAATGAGAAACGAGAGAAAGTATCAAGAGAATTCGAGAGCTGATCTGAGATTGTGCAGGATTTCTTAATAAAGCTAATTTTTGCTAGAAAGGTGTTTTGTGTTTGATGTCCCTGCTTTAAAATGGCCGGATCACATTGTGTTTTTTTACAATGGGCTGTATCTTACACTTTGGTTACATTTTGGGTTTAAGTCCATTTCTCAGTTACTAATGATTTTAAGATTATTACACTTAAAGCTTGGTTTGGCCCATGTACAGATTTAGGCTTTATTTCTGTCATAACGGAGTGGAACATATTTGTGTTTCAAAGTTCTTTATTTCATCATTGGTGTTAAGGTACTAAGGAGATAATGAACGTGACGATATAGGTCCGGTTATCCTTTTTGTATTGCAGGAGAACACTTTATCACACACTTATATTATCTTGTTTTGGGGGTACCCAAGTACACCAGAGCTTCGAGTATTACGTACAAAACCCTTTATCACGACACTTCACTGGATCATTGCTTGTACTCTGTTATAACTATCGATACACATCGCCTCGCTTACACAAAGTAAACTTTAGATAAACGACATGACGGCACAGCAGCCATCCTGTTTCCGGAGGAAATTACATTAGGAAAGCCAGTGTTTTATTACAGGGCTTGTCGGAAGAGGAAGTGACGTCAGGGTTGCCAGCATTCACCTTAGTTCTAGATCTGGTGTTTTCCGTTTCGAACGGCGTTGGTGAAAGGCATCAATTCTTGAGCTAACACGCATATCTTATAACATATAAAAGTATAACACCTTCGTCAATTTGATTTCTTTTAAATGTCATCATGTTAAAATAACATGCATTTTACCTTGGTTAGAAACGAAAGAAAAACAGTGATAAATCCGTCTCACAACAACACCATTGTAACAAGGCCAGATAACCATATATAAAATGCTGCCAATGAAAATTAACGTAGCTAAAAGTATTCACTTCACCACCTACTCTTGTATATCGTGCTTAGCGCCAAGGTCCAAGTGCCACATTACTTCCTAAGATGCGGAAATCCTATACTACAAACATGTTATACAGATATATTTGAAGAAAATGATCGCATGCATGGCGAATTGTCACGATTGTTTGCACATTCAGCAGGGAATTGCACTAAACATTTTAGACCGTTAAGTCGCCGAAACATTCCCTCAACCAGTGCACATCATTTTAGTAAAATATATATGTTTAGAAAACGATATAAGTAATTTTTCTGCCTTGTTGGACTCCCTGCCGGTTCGGTGCCCACTCTCATATCCCACAATACCGCCTCCCCAACTGTACTGAGGCTGCACACGGTAACCATGTACTATGACATACTGACCATTGCTATTTGGTTGATACATGATCAGGAAACTCTTTAGTCAAACAAAATATTTGTCGCAAGGGAACGCTTTATGCATATAAAACATCTGTCGCTAAGGAACGCTTTAGTCATATAAAACATCTGTCGCTAAGGAACGCTTTAGTCATATAAAACATCTGTCGCTAAGGAACGCTTTAGTCATAAAACATTTGTCGCTAAGGAACGCTTTAGTCATAAAACATTTGTCGCTAAGGAACGCTTTAGTCATATAAAACATTTGTCGCTAAGGAACGCTTTAGTCATATAAAACATCTGTCGCTAAGGAACGCTTTAGTCATATAAAACATCTGTCGCTAAGGAACGCTTTAGTCATATAAAACATCTGTCGCTAGGGAACGCTTTAGTCATATAAAACATCTGTCGCTAAGGAACGCTTTAGTCATATAAAACATCTGTCGCTAAGGAACGCTTTAGTCATATAAAACATTTGTCGCTAAGGAACGCTTTAGTCAAACAAAACATCTGTCGCTAGGGAACGCTTTAGTCATATAAAACATCTGTCGCTAAGGAACGCTTTAGTCATATAAAACATTTGTCGCTAAGGAACGCTTTAATCAAACAAAACATGTCGCTAGGGAACGCTTTAGTCATATAAAACACCTGTCGCTAGGGAACGCTTTAGTTATATAAAACATCTGTCGCTAGGGAACGCTTTAGTTATATAAAACATCTGTCGCTAAGGAACGCTTTAGTCAAACAAAACATCTGTCGCTAAGGAACGCTTTGAACAAGTTACATAACTGTCGCTAGAGAACGCTTGAGTCAAACTACATCACTGTTGGTAGGGAACGTTTTATTCAAACAAAATATTTGTCGCTGGAAACGCTTTAGTCAAACAACATCACTGTTGGTAGGGAACATTTTAGTCAAACAAAAATATCTGTCGCTATGGAACGCTTAAGTCGAATAACATCACTGTCGCTAGGGAACGCTTTAGTCAACATCAGTATTGGTAGGAGACGCTTTAGCCAAGCAAAGACATCTATCGCTAGGGAACGCTTTAGTCAAACAACATCACTTTTGCTGTCGTTAATAAATGACAACTCGGTCTTTTCGGCTGTGTATGACGTTTCCGGTACGACCTGTAACGTAAATATCGTCAAATGACGCGTCACGGCCCGGACCCTCGTACATAATTACACGGACTGCTTACTATAAAGAGAGAGAGATAAATACAGCATTCACCTGTCAGTCTGTATAAAACAATAGCGACCGTCTCGTATGTGGGGCGTGCATACTGTTTTCACCTGTATTTGCTTTCGAGTCTGATAAAAAGCGGAGCGCCTGAGGCGAACTATCCATCTTGTGGGAAACATTTGAGAATAATAAGCGTAGTGACAAACAGGAATCGGGAGAGTATCCTACAGCGAGGAAATGGACGAGCCAGTCGTGGTCAAAATGGGCACTATGGAGAGTGATATTCCACCACGTGTCTCGGAGAAACGTTTCAAAGTACGGTTCGCCCCGGACCCCACGACCCTTCAGGCAGACCACGCGTTTCTCCCGAGATTGGTGGAAAAATCGGGAGCTTGTAATGTAGAATCTAGGACCGTTACCGGAAAAAAACTAAAATTTCTAAACGACATTTTCACGACTCTAGTGGACACTCCATGGCGATTTTTACTACCAATATTTTCACTGGCGATCTTGTTGAGTTGGCTGTTCTTTGCGGCTGTGTTCTATGCTATATCGTCCGTACATGGAGATTTCGAGCGGATCAAGGAGACCGAGAAATGGATAGCTTGTGTAGAAAATACTCCAGACTTTATCAATATGTTGATGTTTTCTATGGAAACCCAGACTACCATCGGCTACGGAACGAGGTATGTAAATGACGAATGTCCAGCCGCTGTATTCTCGGTATTGGTACAGTCCATAATTGGGGCTTTACTGCAGGCTCTTCTTACCGGAATGGTCATAGCTAAGGTCCAGAAACCAAAGAAGCGAGCAAACACTATTTTGTTCAGTAGAAATGTTTGTATATCAGAAGAAAACAATGATATGTTTTTGTCTATAAGGGTTGGTGACCTTCAGCGATCCGACATGATTGATACACATGCACATGCAGTTTGCGTTCGTGATAGAGTGACAAATGACGATGAATTTGTGTCTCACTTCCGGTACGATCTCGACTTCTCTGCACAAAAGACTAACCCTAGAATTTCTCTGCGTTGGCCTGTAACTTTGCGACACAGTATAACTCCAACGAGTCCGTTCTGGAACAACGACGAGGATGACTTAAGGAGAACTAATTTTGAAGTGATTGTGTTCTTACAAGGGACTATCGAGTCGACAGGAATGATGGTCCAGACACGCACATCATATCTTCCAAGTGACTTTCTTTGGGACCGGAAGTTCAAACCAATGATGGCTGAATGGAAGGCATCTGGATCTCTCGAGTTTGACTATTCTCAATTCCATGATACCAGTCCAGCCGTAAATCCATCCCCGGGCCGGAACCGGAAGGTGAACCTTTTGGTCCGCTCTCTGTCACCGACAGACTCGTGCTACGGAACAGAGTCGGGTAATGGGGAAGGTTGTAATACCGACACAACGGACTCCGGAAGTGAACAATCCACAACTTACCGAGAAAATATCCACATGCGGAAAATATCCGATATGAGTCAGGATATTAGTAGTTTGTCCGATTGACGGAACAACTTGATCTGTTACCGATGTAGCGCCCGAGTGACGGGAACAGCTTATCCCAATAATGATGCTGTGTTCGAATGAGGGATGCATTCGTTCAAGATATGATGCATATGGTGTCCAAGCGACAAGAAGAACTCGTCCCACGTTCTCGTCCCAGAAACGATACTCTGTCCGAATGACGAGAGCAATTCGTCTCAGTAACGACCTTGTGTCAGAGTGATGGAGACAACTCGATCCAGTAACGACCTTGTGTCAGAGTGAAAGGTGCAAATCGTTCCAATAATGACACCGTGTCCGAGTGACGGGGACAATTCGTCACAATGTGTCCGAGTGACGGGGACAATTCGTCACAATAACAACACCGTGTCCGAACGGGGACAATTCGTACTAGTAACGATATTGTGTTTGAGTGATGATAACAATTCTTACTAGTATTATGTACAAATCGTCTCAGAAACGACACTTTCAGAGTTACAGAAAAAATGTATGGTGACATCTCGCTTCAGTAACGACATTATCTACGAGTGACAAATTGTAACAATGAAATGACATAATGGCGACAAAATGTATATTAAATTGACTGATAATTTGTTGAAGTGATTGGAATTATTTCTGAGTAAAGGTAAAAGTGTACCTGCAAGAAAGGAAAGGTATTTTCCGAATTATAACAGTGGTTTGTCTGAGTGATAACAATGGTCTGTCTGAGTGATAACAATGGTTTGTCTGAATGACAACAATAGTTTGTCTGAATGATAACAATAGTTTGACTGAGTGATAACAATGGTTTGTCTGAATGATAACAATAGTTTGTCTGAGTGATAACAATAGTTTGACTGAGTGATAACACTAGTTTGTCTGAGTGATAACAATAGTTTGTCTGAATGATAACACTAGTTTGTCTGAGTGATAACAATAGTTTGACTGAGTGATAAGTTGATAACAATGGTTTGTCTGAGTGATAACAATAGTTTGACTGAGTGATAACAATAGTTTTTCTGAGTGATAACACTAGTTTGTCTGAGTGATAACAATAGTTTGTATGAGTAATAACAATGGTTTGTCGGAGTAATAGCAATAGATTGTGGAATAACAATAGTTTGTCTGAGTAATAACACTAGTTTGTCTGAGTGATAACAATAGTTTGTCTGAATGATAACAATAGTTTGTCTGAATGATGACAATGGTTTGACTGAGTGAAACAATAGTTTGAGTGATAACAATAGTTTTTTTCTGAGTGATAACAATGGTTTGTCTGAGTGATAACAATGGTTTGTCTGAGTGATAACAATGGTTTGTCTGAGTGATAACAATAGTTTGTCTGAGTGATAACAATGGTTTGTCTGAGTGATAACAATGGTTTGTCTGAGTGATAACAATAGTTTGAGTGATAACAATAGTTTTTTTCCGAGTGATAACAATGGTTTGTCTGAGTGATAACAATGGTGTGAATGAGTTTTACTCTGTTTATGTGATAACTTTGTTCCCAAGCTCATTCTTGTTAAATATCACTTATATATAAATCATAGGATATTGGGACGAACTTGAATTTCATTTCAGTTGTAGTTTAGGATTTGTGAAACCAAAGGAAAACTTCCGCATCTTTGTGCCAACAAATAAAGTATTGTTCGGTATTAGTTTGTGTTGCTGTTTAACTCCTTAACTAAATGTTAATTCAAGGTCGAATCATCCTTAATCTACCAAAGTAAAGTCGGTGTTACTATAATTAAGGCAGCTCCTGTGGTGGACTGGATCAATTGTCTGACTTACACACTAAATAAACAACAATTTTGAGGGGCCAATTAAGTGGTCCTGTTTTACAGGTTCTGTTAAACACAATTGATCTCTAAAACAAGGTTTAGTTGACATGAAAATTAACCTCTGTGAAGGGCTTATTAGAAGTTGTCTCCTAACAAATATGGTCTCTCAAACACGACCCAGTTCACACAAAACCAGATGCAATGAGGGATTTAAATTATCAATTTATAAAGATGTGTCTTTTGATACAGATGGTCTCTCCAACTGTAAACGTGCGGTCATTGTTTAATAAATCTGATCTCTTAATACCTCTCTTAATATCTCTTAAGACCCGTAGTCTCTTAACAAGGCTCAACCAACATTTAAAAGTTGTTTATCAAAAAAGGTGTATGGTATCTTAACACGGGTGTTTTATCTCTAAATAAGGGTTTTATTGTACATGTATAATGTATAAAATTCGACATGTCCATCTGACTGGTCACTGTACATGTCAGCTCAAGCGAGACGACGAGATTATTTACTGTGAGATTTCTGGGATTGAGATCACGCACGGATTGGTGATGTCATACGTTTATATATATATATATATAGATACAGTCTGATGAACACGTTTACATTACATGTTGCATACCGAATGAGTTCATTACCATATAACTGCCACACTATTGTAAAGGATTCACATAAATCTGTTGGAAATGTAGAATATTAAATGTATGTGTACACAACTCTGGACATTTTCCCAGAGACCCATACATCGTATTGACATCAATGTTATTATGTTACTTTCCGGATCTGGAGATGGGCTCAGCCTTTCTAACCCTTAAATGTCACCTTACAGTATAAATCTGTGTGACAAATTCTATATAAACAATAGCGATTCCCCTGCATTGTTATAACTCAATTTTAGCTTGATGTTGTAACGTAATCCCAATTTTGAAGACTAATCAATTTTGCTAACTTGTCATGCCATGAGTAAAATCAAAAAGATATTAACAATACATTCCAATCGTCAAAATTACATCATACAGACAACAAATGAAACGCTACGTTTAATTTTAACCATTTTGCAGGAACATGGTTGTGTTGTCTACGTGATGCTAAATATGTCACGAAATAAACGTTAATCGAAAACTAATTCAACCATCCATACATACAAACATATTCATTCAATAATTCATTCGAGCAGATGAGTACATGTATATCAAAATCAAATTCAATTTTAGGGGTCACAATGGAAACCCTAAATTTTTGGCCATCATACCTATAGCCATCGTGTTTCGTCCGTCGTCGTTTGTCGTCCGTAAACTTCTTAAGTTTCATCGGAAAGTCCCATATTTTAAACTTAGTGTCATTGAGCTGAAATAATTCGTGAAGGTGTTGAGGAAATGAAGCCGACAAGTGTTGTTCTTCTTCGGCTTCTTAAAAATTCCACACAGTAGCCACAGTGGCCATTTTATAATACGATTGTGTAATACTGGTTTCCCTGAACAACACCCCATTTTAAAGTTCTCAAGTTCCGCCAATGAAATTCAGCTCAAACTTACCTTCAATGCCCTTGACGGTCCTTTGGGCCGCGATGGTCGAGTGTTTAAGGTGTCCCGACACTTTATCACTAGCCCTCCACCTCTGGGTTGCGAGTTCGAAACCTACGTGGGGCAGCTGCCAGGTACTGACTGTAGGCCGGTGGTTTTTCTCCGGGTACTCCGGCTTTCCTCCACCTCCAAAACCTGGCACGTCCTTAAAATGACCCTGGCTGTTAATAGAACGTTAAACAAAAACAAACAAACCAAATCAATGCCCTTGAAATGGCCCTGACCAAGTGTTATTTTTGGGCCGGTCAGAAATCAAAGATGGCCGGATTGGCCACCATCTTGACAAACACATTTCAAACTTCATCTCCAGTTTGGCTAGTGCCACTGAGCTGAATCTTGGCTGGGGTATTAAGGAAGTCTCGTCCACACTTCAACATGGTAGTCAACATTTTGAACATAAATGTGTTATTATGGTTTAATAACACATATTTCCAAACTTCTTCAGTTCCACCAGTGGGATTACACTTAGTGGATGGTGTTTCATAGTCAAACGGCCGCTACTAATACCCGTGGACCTCTTTTTAGTGTAAAAATATCATCATAATAACAATTAATGTCAGAAAATAACAAGACCAAATAAAGAGGAAAAAAAATATAAATCTTCATCGAAATCAATGAACGTTGAGAGTAAAAAGGGGCCATAACTCTGACAATTACGATTTGTGGGGTGTTTTGTTTTTTTCTTTCGACTTGTTTGGTGCACCCCGTTAGTCGATGTGAATTTCAAAATCTGTTTTATTTCCGTTCATTCCGTTGCTAAAAAGCACATGCGCATTGAGATTTAATACTGTATTATGGGTATAAAAGAAAATTACTTATAGGCAACGAAAACATTTTGACGCAATGAATCGGTGTGAAAGAACCTGACAAGGATGTTGAGTAAGTAAAAACGGACGGACGGACATTGCCACATAATGCATGCGTGTATGCCTTGTTACAGCATAATCATGAACCAACAACTGCAAAGATTTATCATACGACATGAGCTCGATGTAATGTCATTTTGAATTCTGACAAAACTCCCATCCAGTCCCTGTGTGTTTTCATTTGCATTGCCGTCACGGTGGTGTGGAAGTTTATATAAAATAGGTAGCGGCGAAGCCTTCCCTTTAGCAAAATACACTGCTTTGAAGGGAGGAAAGAAGCGAGAGAAAAGTGCATTAACTGTCGGATCATGATCATCAGACATACAAAGTGCATCAGGTCGAGAGAAGTCACGTGTGATGATTTACATGTAACCTCCAGGCACGTGATGACATCGATGTGTCCACGGTGTAGTGTAGCAAACTGCACGTGATATCATTGCATTATAAATTGGTGGTTTGTCGCGTTATCGTCACACCAAGAAAGCTCAAATACAGGTCTATATTCATCTGTGGGTCGTTATGAAAATTTTAGTTTCCGAAGATATGAACAAAACAAACTTAAAAAAAATATGTAAAAAAAAAAAAATAATAATAGAGCTCCGGCCATTGGAATTGCTATTAAGAACTCCCTAAACGGATATGATAGCGCACCTTAACAAAATAATGACGCAAAGACAAAACTAAAGGGAGGAAAACATGATTTAGTGTCATAGATCAACATTGATGGTTCTTTACATTGTCCTCTTTCGGCATAGCTGTATAATATTCTTTTGGCCCCGGATATGACGCGACAGGTGGCGTTACTGGTCAAGATGAAGTATGTGATTGGTCAATGTAGCGGTAAATGCAAAATGCAGATAAACAGTTAAAAACGAACCAAAGTTAAGAATGCAAGCTGAATAAGTGGATGTATCTTTTCAAATGACGCAATAATAAAATTATATTCCTGATTCAAATGCAGTCTTATTATCACCAAAAATGATTCAAACTGATCTAATTTTGTTATCCGTGCTGAAACGCATTAGTTCGTCGATTCATTTCACCAGCAGTTTTACATTATAACCACCAGCATTAAAACTATGCAAACTATACAAAATCAAGAGTCATCATGGGAAGTGTTCTGATAACAAGAGTACGAGATGACTCTATTTAACGGATATTGATAGCGTCAAACCGGATGTGACATCGCAGAGAAAAAGAAAAACAGGTACGTTCAGTATTTGTTAAGGTATTTTTTTCTAAAGAAGTGATAATATTATGTTTAAACAACAGTCCAAACAATGATTAGTCTGTGTACTTATCAACAAACAATCCGGCCTGGTCCACCGTAATCCTCACGTTTTGTGTGTCGTATCAATCTGGGGTGTGTTTGTGGAAGTGTACCACACGTCACCATGACGACAGTCAAAATAAAACGTTTTACGTCCAAACTACTACAACATGTACATGCTGCTTTCTGATTTGAAGTCTCTATTATCCTTTTCAAATCTAAAGTACATTTGTATGGCAATTGCTTTGTAATTTGAACCAGAGGCCTGTAACATTATTATAAAGATTGCTATTTAGTTCACAGGGGCATTATATCTGATTAAAGTAAAAAATAAATGAAAATGAAAATAACCGTTATTTAACCTGGGACGTATATACATGTATATCCGTACATGATGATTATCATTAAAATCTAACCGCTAATATCAGGGTCTATATTGTATGCTAACCCTAACAATCAGTTGGAACATTATCTCGATAGTTTCCCATAATCTTGGTAGGGGTTATAGCTGACCGTATATACCCACAGGGACTTGTCACAAAATCACTTCTAATGCATATATAGGAAGGAGTAATGAAAAAACACTAAAAATCCAACATATTCTAAAACCTTATAACATCGTGGGTAATTCGAGCCCCTGTGGAAGTGGAGTGAACATTTAACAGGCTCACAAGTGGCGCATGGGTATATATAGTAGACAACATTAAGATCGTCTTCTTATACGATAATATTAAAATATACATTGATTATTTCTTTCACGCTTCATTTCACCACATGAATTACATTACACACATCACTGCACATGTTCTAGTACGAATGCACGTGCATGATACCTTACGAATATGACAGGTTTGTCGTCATAAAGGTTTTCAGAATCCATTGTTAATGATCAACATTGTTATCGAAGTGTAATAGTCGAGGGGAGTGCACTTTTATCTGCTGTAAAAAAAAAGCCCACCTAAGCCAGTGCAGAAATGTATTCCGCGTACTCGGGTTCGGTTAATATAAAGATCGTATACTCAACAAAAGTGGAAGTTTTAGCATATATCCTTGGTAAATACCCTCAACTGAATATAAATAGAATGAAAATAATTCAAGCGACACATTCCACTTTTTTCTTTATTTTTGTCCATGTAGCTTCATTACATGGAGTTCGTCATCTACTCAGATGATTCCTTGCAGCCGGTGCACCTGTATGATGGCCGATAAGGCCTAAATAATACCCGTGTTCCGTTGACCCTGCCTACCATATATTTTTGTGTCTACTATGAAGGGTTTTTTTTCCCCGAAGTATTGACTGTTAATGTCAAGATTCCTTATTTATTTAACCTTAATTAAAATTTAAAGATCCCCCAAACTTTTTCTGGAATGTCAGTGGAAACGTATGCATTATTTTGTAGGCCAAAGTAACTTTGTTTGTGCCTATTTTGACTCTCTTCTGGATGTCCAAGCTGTTATTACGAAATCCATATCTAAAGCATATATTCTTATGTCCCAGTGGTCCAAAGGTGATCTTCTCGGGTCCCAGTGGTCTAAAGGTGATATCCTCGGGTCCCAGTGGTCCAAATGTGATATTCTCGGGTCCCAGTGGTCCAAAGGTGATATTCTCGGGTCCCAGTGGTCCAAAGGTGATATTATCGGGTCCCAGTGGTCTAAAGGTGATATTCTTGGGTCCCAGTGGTCCAAATGTGATATTCTCGGGTCCCAGTGGTCCAAAGGTGATATTCTCGGGTCCCAGTGGTCCAAAGGTGATATTATCGGGTCCCAGTGGTCTAAAGGTGATATTCTTGGGTCCCAGTGGTCTAAAGGTGATATTCTCGGGTCCCAGTGGTCTAAAGGTGATATCCTCAGGTCCCAGTGGTCTGAAGGTGATATCCTCAGGTCCCAGTGGTTTAAAGGTGATATTCTCGGGTCCCAGTCGTCTAAAGGTGATATTCTCAGGTCCCAGTCGTCTAAAGGTGATATTCTCGCGTCCCAGTCGTCTAAAGGTGATATCCTCGGGTCCCAGTGGTCTAAAGGTGATATCCTCATGTTCCAGTCGTCTGAAGGTGATATTATCGGGTCCCAGTGGTCTAAAGGTGATATTCTTGGGTCCCAGTGGTCTAAAGGTGATATTCTCGAGTCCCAGTGGTCTAAAGGTGATATTCTCGAGTCCCAGTGGTCTAAAGGTGATATCCTCAGGTCCCAGTGGTCTAAAGGTGATATCCTCAGGTCCCAGTCGTCTAAAGGTGATATCCTCATGTCCCAGTGGTCTAAAGGTGATATTCTCATGTCCCAGTGGTCTAAAGGTGATATTCTCGGGTCCCAGTGGTCTAAAGGGGATATCCTCGGGTCCCAGTCGTCTAAAGGTGATATTCTCAGGTCCCAGTCGTCTAAAGGTGATATTCTCAGGTCCCAGTCGTCTAAAGGTGATATTCTTGGGTCCCAGTCGTCTAAAGGTGATATCCTCGGGTCCCAGTGGTCCAAAGGTGATATTCTCGGGTCCCAGTGGTCTAAAGGTGATATTCTCGGGTCCCAGTGGTCTAAAGGTGATATCCTCGGGTCCCAGTCGTCTAAAGGTGATATCATCGGGTCCCAGTCGTCTAAAGGTGATATCCTCGGGTCCCAGTCGTCTAAAGGTGATATCCTCATGTCCCAGTGGTCTAAAGGTGATATTCTCATGTCCCAGTCGTTTAAAGGTGATATCCTCAGGTCCCAGTGGTCTAAAGGTGATATTCTCGGGTCCCAGCGGTCTAAAGGTGATATCCTCATGTCCTAGTGGTCTAAAAGTGGTATTCTCGAGTCCCAGTGGTCTAAAGGTGATATCCTCATGTCTCAGTGGTCTAAATGTGATATCCTCATGTCCCAGTGGTCTAAATGTGATATTCTCAGGTCCCAGTGGTCTAAGGGTGATATTCTTGGGTCCCAGTGGTCTAAAGATGATATTCTCGGGTCCCAGTCGTCTAAAGGTGATATTATTGGGTCCCAGTCGTCTAAAGGTGATATTCTCATGTCCCAGTGGTCTAAAGGTGATATCCTCATGTCCCAGTCGTTTAAAGGTGATATCCTCAGGTCCCAGTGGTCTAAGGTGATATTATCAGGTCCCAGTCGTCTAAAGGTGATATTATTTGGTCCCAGTCGTCTAAAGGTGATATCCTCAGGTCCCAGTGGTCTAAAGGTGATATTCTCAGGTCCCAGTCGTCTAAAGGTGATATCCTCGTGTCCCAGTGGTCTAAAGGTGATATTATCAGGTCCCAGTGGTCTAAATGTGATATTCTCGGGTCCCAGTGGTCTAAAGGTGATATTCTCGGGTCCCAGTGGTCTAAAGGTGATATTATCGGGTCCCGGTGGTCTAAAGGTGATATTCTCGGGTCCCAGTGCCCTAAAGGTGATATTCTCGGGTCCCAGTGGTCTAAAGGTGATATTCTCGGGTCCAAGTGGTCTAAAGGTGATATCCTCATGTCCCAGTGGTCTAAAGGTGATATGTTCAGGTCCCAGTGGTCTAAAGGTGATATTCTCGGGTCCCAGTGGTCTAAAGGTGATATCCTCATGTCCCAGTGGTCTAAAGGTGATATCCTCATGTCCCAGTGGTCTAAAGGTGATATGTTCAGGTCCCAGTGGTCTAAAGGTGATATTCTCGGGTCCCAGTGGTCTTAAGGTGATATCCTCATGTCCCAGTGGTCTAAAGGTGATATTCTTGGGTCCCAGTCGTCTAAAGGTGATATTCTTGGGTCCCAGTCGTCTAAAGGTGATATTCTCAGGTCCCAGTCGTCTAAAGGTGATATTCTCGGGTCCCAGTCGTCTAAAGGTGATATTCTCGGGTCCCAGTGGTCTAAAGGTGATATTCTTGGGTCCCAGTCGTCTAAAGGTGATATTCTCAGGTCCCAGTCGTCTAAAGGTGATATTCTCGGGTCCCAGTGGTCTAAAGGTGATATCCTCAGGTCCAGTCGTCTAAAGGTGATATTCTCGGGTCCCAGTGGTCTAAAGGTGATCTTCTCGGGTCCCAGTGGTCTAAAGGTGATATTCTCGGGTCCCAGTGGTCTAAAGGTGATATCCTCATGTCCCAGTGGTCTAAAGGTGATATTCTCGGGTCCCAGTGGTCTAAAGGTGATATCCTCATGTCCCAGTGGTCTAAAGGTGATATTCTCGGGTCCCAGTGGTCTAAAGGTGATATCCTCGGGTCCCAGTCGTCTAAAGGTGATATCATCGGGTCCCAGTCGTCTAAAGGTGATATCCTCGGGTCCCAGTGGTCTAAAGGTGATATCCTCATGTCCCAGTGGTCTAAAGGTGATATTCTCGGGTCCCAGTGGTCTAAAGGTGATATTCTCATGTCCCAGTCGTTTAAAGGTGATATCCTCAGGTCCCAGTGGTCTAAAGGTGATATTCTCGGGTCCCAGTGGTCTAAAGGTGACATCCTCATGTCCTAGTGGTCTAAAAGTGGTATTCTCGAGTCCCAGTGGTCTAAAGGTGATATCCTCATGTCCCAGTGGTCTAAATGTGATATCCTCATGTCCCAGTGGTCTAAATGTGATATTCTCAGGTCCCAGTGGTCTAAAGGTGATATTCTTGGGTCCCAGTGGTCTAAAGGTGATATTCTCGGGTCCCAGTCGTCTAAAGGTGATATTATTGGGTCCCAGTGGTCTAAAGGTGATATTCTCATGTCCCAGTGGTCTAAAGGTGATATCCTCATGTCCCAGTCGTTTAAAGGTGATATCCTCAGGTCCCAGTGGTCTAAGGTGATATTATCAGGTCCCAGTCGTCTAAAGGTGATATTATTTGGTCCCAGTGGTCTAAAGGTGATATCCTCAGGTCCCAGTGGTCTAAAGGTGATATTCTCAGGTCCCAGTCGTCTAAAGGTGATATCCTCGTGTCCCAGTGGTCTAAAGGTGATATTATCAGGTCCCAGTGGTCTAAATGTGATATTCTCGGGTCCCAGTGGTCTAAAGGTGATATTCTCGGGTCCCAGTGGTCTAAAGGTGATATTATCGGGTCCCGGTGGTCTAAAGGTGATATTCTCGGGTCCCAGTGCCCTAAAGGTGATATTCTCGGGTCCCAGTGGTCTAAAGGTGATATTCTCGGGTCCAAGTGGTCTAAAGGTGATATCCTCATGTCCCAGTGGTCTAAAGGTGATATGTTCAGGTCCCAGTCGTCTAAAGGTGATATTCTCGGGTCCCAGTCGTCTAAATGTGATATCCTCGGGTCCCAGTGGTCTAAAGGTGATATTCTCGGGTCCCAGTCGTCTAAAGGTGATATCCTCATGTCCCAGTGGTCTAAAGGTGATATTCTTGGGTCCCAGTCGTCTAAAGGTGATATTCTTGGGTCCCAGTCGTCTAAAGGTGATATTCTCAGGTCCCAGTCGTCTAAAGGTGATATTCTCGGGTCCCAGTCGTCTAAAGGTGATATTCTCGGGTCCCAGTCGTCTAAAGGTGATATTCTTGGGTCCCAGTCGTCTAAAGGTGATATTCTCAGGTCCCAGTCGTCTAAAGGTGATATTCTCGGGTCCCAGTGGTCTAAAGGTGATATCCTCATGTCCCAGTGGTCTAAAGGTGATATTCTCGGGTCCCAGTGGTCTAAAGGTGATATTCTCGGGTCCCAGTTGTCTAAGGTGATATTTGCTCGTCTCGTGTGTACGACTCGTTCAGTCAAATTTGTCTTACTCCTGCTCTTACGATACCACCGTCAGTTATAAATGTCAGGACCGTACTAACTACATACACCAACAACAGTACAAATGATACCTGTTGGTGGTCAAAAGGTATCCATCATACCTTCGTATATCATGTCCAGACTGTCACAGCCACTGTCCACTATCAGGAAAGTCGTTACACACGTGGATTGAATCCTAATGAGGTCAGTCCTACATAGAACTCATCCCGATCTGTCGTTCTACCCAAACCTTGCTATATCGTGTCCCCCAAACGACCCCTAAATAGAAAACAGAAGATAAACTACGATCCGCATCTATTGAGATACAGCGAGCTTTTTGCTTAGGCTCTCCAAAGTCTCCTAACCAGACACAGGAGAAACCATCCCCGACCCATCTGGGTGTGTGTGCGTGGGGGGGTATCGTCCTTTGATGGGGGTCTTCCCCGAACACCAACTCTGGTTATGGTGGGGTGTTTACATAGGGGTTAAGGTGTGTTGACCCTAGTTATAGTCTGTTACAGAAATATCCTCAGTGTAAGAACACAGGTAAATCAACTCACCTGTTGGGTGATCAGAAAATCATTAGCCGCTGATAAAATATTATTGTATTTCATTGTATTGTATTGATGATCGTCAAACTGTTTCAGAAATAGTGTATAAAACTGAAGCACACTTTGGAAAATCATCATATTTTGCTTTTATATTTGAATTATCAAAAACAATTGTATCGTTGGATACTTGATCAAACTTTAACATTTTGTTAAATTTTGTGTCGTATTGATTTAATTTGTGTTTTTTTTCAGATTTAGTGTAAATTGGCATTTAAATTGGCATTATTACGGAATCTTAAATTCATACTTTTTCATTGTAAAACTATGTTAGTTAGACTTTGTATTTTTTTCCTATTGATTAACTTTATGTTTTTTCAGATTTGTATAAATAGTTAAGTTATTGAAGAATTATTGTAATATTCTTTTAAAAGTTATATCTGTTCCATGTTTATATTTAGTTAGCAGTAACATTTTTGTTTATATTTTATCTTACTTAGAATAGCTATACATGTACATTTGTATTGTATTTTTTTATATTTGTTATTATATAACACAATATAGATCAGTAACTGCAGAACTATTGTAATATTCTTGTGATATCTGTTTCAGGTTTAATTACTACTGGTTTTCTTCAAATACCTATACATATATTGCTTTTTTCCAGATTTGTTTAGATTATCATATAATTACTATATAGATCAGTTCTTGCAGAACAATATTCTTGTGTGTATCTGTTTCAGGTTTAGTAAATACAAATATTTTTTGTTTATCATACGCGGAATGGCGAATTCACAGGTCAACGTTATAACTTCATCATCAACAGATATTGTCATTATTAATAGTTAACATCTAAAATTAGTGCTTTGAATTTAGAAAACAATTTCTAATTTTATTCATTTTTTTATTTATATCTGAAATTGTCATTATCAATAGCAAAATATATAATTAGGCATAGTGCTTTAAAAATTTGATTATTTATTTATTTTATATAGAGTCTATATTCATTGATTTAATATTGTCATTTCAATATTACTAGTAAAATATTCTATATGATAGTGCTTTGAATTTAGACATCCATATCTGATTCATATACCTGAGCTGACTCTATTTTTTTTACCTGAGTTGGTATTTCATATTGAAACAGACTATAACTAAACTTCAAAGAACTTCCAACATAAACACCTTCCTTTGTCTTTACCAGAGTTGGTGTTCGGGGAATGAGCCCTTTGATGCATACCTAATTCATTACATGATAGACAACAGTGTTACTTTTTGTATTCGTATGCGACATGGAAGATTGTAATTAACGGTTGATCACGACATTGCAGAGATACAATTGTTTTACAAATCGCCTAAGAATGCTAGTTATAGAGTTTTCTAATTAATATGCAAATATCATAAAACATCGGATGGTAATTGTGTGTTCATAGCTTTGCTATCATATACATATATATATATATAATAGTGAATTCCCCAGGGGGTGGCCGACTATACCAATAGTAAATTCCCCAGGGGGTGACTGATTATACCAATATATAGTGAATTCCCCAGGAGGTGGCCGACTATACCAATAATTAATTCCCCAGGGGGTGCCTGACTATACCAATAGTGAATTCCCCAGGGGGTGACTGATTATACAAATAATTAATTCCCCAGGAGGTGGCCGACTATACCAATAATTAATTCCCCAGGGGGTGCCTGACTATACCAATAGTAAATTCCCCAGGGGGTGACTGATTATACCAATATATAGTGAATTCCCCAGGAGGTGGCCGACTATACCAATAGTGAATTCCCCAGGGGGTGGCCGGCTATACCAATAGTAAATTCCCCAGGGGGTGGCCGCCTATACCAATGATGAATTACCCAGGGTGTGGCCGACTATACCAATAGTGAATTCCCCAGGGGGTGGCTGACTATACCAATAATTAATTCCCCAGGGGGTGGCCGACTATACCAATAATTAATTCCCCAGGGGGTGGCCGACTATACCAATAGTGAATTCCCCAGGGTGTGGCCGACTATACCAATAATTAATTCCCCAGGAGGTGGCCGACTATACCAATAGTGAATTCCCCAGGAGGTGGCCGACTATACCAATAGTGAATTCCCCAGGGGGTGGCCGACTATACCAATAGTGAATTCCCAGGGGGTGACTGATTATACCAATATATAGTGAATTCCCCAGGAGGTGGCCGACTATACCAATAGTGAATTCCCCAGGGGGTGGCCGACTATACCAATAGTGAATTCCCCAGGGGTTGGCCGACTATACCAATAATTGATTCCCCAGGGGGTGGCCGGCTAGGCCTGTGCAATTACAATTTAGAGTGTTGGTGAATAATGCGTGTGAGAGTTGGCCAGGATGCGCACATGATCCTAGGGGTTTGCGAAGCTCATCAATTTACGATAAGATTGAAAATTGAACAAACGTTTCGTCTGGAAAGATATTGATTTGTGAACGGACGTATCCTGTACGCAGGTGGTTCATAACTCCCTCGATTCAACGAGCAGTTGGTAACGCAATAGAATAAACACACAAAACTTTATTATCTGATATCTGCAAGACGATGTGTTGAGGAGGCAGAAAGGGAGATTCCGGAAGACGTTAGAAATTATACTGTGATAGATGTGGAGGATATCTGCTTGTTGTGTTTTACATGACTAGTGTATTTTGTGTTCGGATGAGACAGAATTTTATTGACATAGATGATGTTAGAAGGGCGCCAATTTTCAAACTGACCCAAAGTTAATTGACACGTTATTGTTGTTGTTATTGTTTCATGACGCGCTTCATAACATGGTATTCCACGTCAGTATACCACATACGGTATGTACGTAATCAGTCAGAAAGACCACATGGCTGACCAAACACGTCTAATTTTCTAAAATAATGAAATGTGATTAAACAACCCTGTCTCTCGGTGTTATTATTGCCAAAAAGTGCGGCCACCTGTCACTCGAAATCCAACAGCGGTATGTATTATGTAAATATCAACTACGTAATGTATAAATTATTCCATGTTTCTAACGACAAAGTGTCCATTTATGTATAAATTATGACATACTCTGTTAAGTGTGTACCACAAACAACAGACGCCGATCAGTTTTATGACGTAATCAAATAAAATCGTACACAAATAACTCTAATGCTTAGCCGACTGAATGTCGAAATTGTCTAAAAGGTCATATGATATATGTATGTAATCTAGTTATCTATGTTTTTTATTCCTGGTGATTCCCCCGTAAGTCCTGTACCGTACATACTCTATAGTAATCCCTGGTTCCCCGTCAGTCCTGTACCGTACATGCTCTATAGTAATCCCTGGTTCCCCCGTCAGTCCTGTACCGTACATACTCTATAGTAATCCCTGGTTCCCCCGTCAGTCCTGTACCGTACATATTCTATAGTAATCACTGGTTCCCCCGTCAGTCCTGTACCGTACACACTATATAGTAATCCCTGGTTCCCCCGTCAGTCCTGTACCGTACATACTCTATAGTAATCCCTGGTTCCCCCGTCAGTCCTGTACCGTACATACTCCATAGTAATCCCTGGTTCCCCCGTCAGTCCTGTACCGTACATACTATATAGTAATCCCTGGTTCCCCCGTCAGTCCTGTACCGTACATATTCTATAGTAATCACTGGTTCCCCCGTCAGTCCTGTACCGTACATACTCTATAGTAATCCATGGTTCCCCCGTCAGTCCTGTACCGTACATACTCTATAGTAATCCCTGGTTCCCCCGTCAGTCCTGTACCGTACATACTCTATAGTAATCCCTGGTTCCCCCGTCAGTCATGTACCATACATACTCTATAGTAATCCATGGTTCCCCCGTCAGTCCTGTACCGTACATACTCTATAGCAATCCCTGGTTCCCCCGTCAGTCCTGTACCGTACATACTCTAAAGTAATCCATGGTTCCCTCGTAAGTCTATACCGTAAATCATCTATATTGTATGCTAAACAGTGCTAGTGACCCGTTTTGTTTGATTTGTTGTTGTTACATCAATATTCATTTTTTTTATTTTTGATGTTTTGGTGATACAGCCACAAAATCTAAGTCCTGTACCGTAACGGCCGTCACGCTGAGTCGTGGGTGGTGCCAACTGTCACGAAGTCTATTTTTCCTGGAATAACGAGGGCCTCATTAACATAATGTATAATCATTGTACATGTGTCACCTTGGTATATAGGTGTATTGTTAATGTATCATTCCGAACACGAGTTAGGCCCATCAACATTACATCTAGTATGGCTATACATTAGGCTGAGAGGGCGGAGGATTACTGAGAGACAGAGGGAACAAAGATTTATGAGACCTGTATGATGTTTTTTCTTTTATATTTGATATTATTAACAATTCATCAAATGCTTCGAGCGTTTTTCATTTTCATAAAAGAAAGTACGTTGGTTTTTTTTTCGCTTTTATTTTGATAAGTTTTCCGCGAACATTTGCATTTGTAACTTGCGCATGATCGTCCTTGTTGAAAGGTAAGTGTTTACGTCTACTGGCGGAATGTGAATGGCAGGTTCTACATACTTCACCTGTCATTCTACACGTGTGTCAGGTAATCACCGCCTATTGCCGTGTACAGGTAGACAAAACACACCTGGTACACCATATAAGTGGTCACTTCAGCTTACCGGACATTGGTTTGTTACAACGATCTGATAGATATCGGCAACACAGAACTGTCATCATGTTAGATTGTATGTGGGTGTTTGTGTAACTGATGGATAACTTCTGGAAATAGAAGCGTTTAACAAAGCGTCTATCAGGCAGAAAACTATCGGACTTGTGTAACTATGATCCGAATGTCAGTAATTCCGGACGGATGTTCCGAGTTGGACTCCAACATTAAACACCGAGTTGTCACTAAGCAAGGGACATTTCGGGTCAAATTGGACAGCGGAAACTCCATTATTATTTCACATTATTTGAAGGACGCTCTTACAACTCTAGTGGATGCAAAATGGCGCTGGTCATTTCTGATCTTCGTTATGGGTTTTTTGTTAACGTGGTTGGTGTTTGCCCTGTTGTACTATGGGTTCAGTATCGCCCATAACGATCCCGAAATCATCAGTCTAGGCGATGATGCAGATGAAACGCCATGTATTTCAAATGTATTTGACTTTACAAGTGCCTTCCTGTTTTCCATAGAAACACAACACACCATCGGGTACGGCTTCCGAGGTGTGACGTCAGAGTGTCCTCACGTCGTTTTGACGGTATTTTTTCAGTTCATTATCGGGATAGCCGTACACTGTTTGACGGCAGCTCTTGTGTTCACCAAATTGCAAAGGTCAAAGCGTCGTGGGGAGACAGTCGTGTTTAGCCATAAGGCTTGTATTGGAGTTGTGGATGGGCAATGGCGACTTATGATTAGAGTCGGCGACTTCCGGCGCTCGCAACTCTTGGAGCCCAAGGCTACGGGCATCATGGTCCGACGCAGTGCGGACAATGAAGGTAAGGAATACCTTCAGCAAAATTTTATTGACTTTAAATCTGAGGGCGGCGGCGAAATTTTAACTTTACTTTGGCCCGCCGTCATGTACCACACAATCGACGTTAATAGTCCGCTGTGGCCGCCGGAGAAACTGGACGAGTTTGGTGGATTCTCTGAATTAGTAGTGCTACTGGAAGGTGTTATAGAATCGACAAGCATGACAGTGCAGGTGAGGACATCCTACATTCCCGAGGAGATACACTTCGGATACAAGTTCCAGACCATCTGTCCCCAAGTACAGGAGAATGATAAGTATCAATGCAGTTATTTCGATTTCAACACGATCCGTCCGATCAATCACCGCCGAAAAATCAGTCAATATAATCACCAGGGACACCGCAGACAGCCCCGACCCATCAAAGAGTACAACTAACAATAGGCGCCAGGGGGCGCAGATAACCGACCGTCATCACGTGTCAGATACTTGTCATGTTTGTAACATAAACTTCGATGACGACATTAGAAGTGTTAACATGATGTGTGACTTTGCTGCGGTATACAGAGTAAAGATTATGTGCTATTTGATTACTTTGTTTACTTTTATGTTATAGTTCATTTCACATTGGATACTGAAACCACGGATATATATTACTTTAACATGTGTGCCTACTCTTCCTTTGGGATGTTATACGAATCCTACTGTTCCTCGCAGGATTCAAACGATATACATTTATAAAATTGGTGGGTTAGTATTTAATCTGTATAAGGTACTGTTCTTTTCTTGTGTATGCTAGAGTTTGTTTGTACTGGCGATCTTACAGTGTCCTCGGTAAAAGCGTATTATATATTTATATATAAATATTGATATTCTATATCAGGTATACTGTCCTTTTCTTGTGTAACTAGAGTTTGTTTGTCGTGATTTAACACTCTCAATAAAACCATCGAAAAACTTTCTATGTTTATTTGTTAACATGTAATCGGTTTTGATGAGTAACAACACTAATGATTTGTTCTTCCATGGCCGAAAAATAATATTGCCGCAAATCTTGGAACTCCGTTATGGCCATTACAACGCAAGATGAAAGTTTGGTTGCCATACAGATTGCAGTTGTATCGCCTTTGTATTTGTAATACATGTAATAAAACACTCAAATTGTAGACATTTTAAAGATTTACACATGGATTCATAAGCATAGGAATTATGTAATTGAAACTATAACGAAACTTCAATTCGTGCAGTCAAAATTTCGCGCAATACAGTACTAGTGTGACGTGTATATCACACGTTTCTGGCTAAAATAAGGTTTGCTCTAAAATCTCGTTTGGTTGCATTCTGCTTATATCCTTCCAAATGTCCGTGTTTGGTCACTAAAGCTGACCATTGTGTTGAACCAATGGACAATGTACTTACTTGGATGAGCGCGAGTGCAGAGGTAGGATTGTGTGGGTATATACAATGCACCTACAACACTGTATACTAATTCCGTGATATGGAGTATAACAAAAATGTCAGGTATTTAAGCATTGGAGAAGTTTATTAAATGTAAACAATTGTTAAATTATTGACTTATATGTTGGTACAAATATAACTGACAACAGCAATACAACTGAGGAAGCACAATGGCGGGAATGGTATTTCATCCTAACAAGGGAGAAAACTCCCCATTTCTGTTATCAAAATAAGTGTTTTTTCATAAAATTTCTGATTGTTATTTTCTGAGATAAACAAAATAAGTTATAAAGTTTAATTAAATATTCATAACACCAAAACTACAGGGTTATCTGATCAGGGAGAAGAGTATTCACCCACAAGGACCTGACACCTGGCTATGACCCATAATGAAAGAAAGTGATCTAGGGATCAGACCAGAGGGTTAATTTTTTCATTCTAGACCATAGAAACGTGAAGCCCTTGTGTATACACCGGGGAGTTCAACACCCAGTTTGGGGGAAACTAGTTAGCACTAACAAAAGGGATATATATTATATACAGGTCATGCCTGGAATGTTTTATTGTATAAAATAATTCACAACCTACCTACTATTATCACAGATTTTTGGCCCTGCCCTGTTTGGTGCAACAAGAAAGATATTGTCCATCATAAAAAAAAAAAAAAATGGTCACGATGTATTTTGCACATTCTACAAATACTGGTACATGATATATAACATAATATTTGTAATACATACCCCGTTCACAATTATCATTGATCGAAAACAATTATTTTCAAAAATGTATTTGTACTTAAAAAAAAATATATAACCAGACTCTGAAATAATAAGCAGACAAATCTGCATGGCTAATAATATAGGTTCTGGTTTTAAAAACAGACAACACACAAGCATCAGACAACCTTATTCAGAAGAATTATTTTATAGGTCTACAGGTCCAGTTTAACTGAAAATCCCCATATTGGATTAAACACCAAGCTGGTTATTGCACAAAATGAAAAAAAAAAGTTTCACTTTAAATAGAATTAAACTAGGTAGACAATCACAAATAAGTAAATGACTTTACGTAACATACAAATGGAAAATCTGAGAAGAGAAGTATGGATTTGGAAAATCGTAAAATAAATGCAATTGGTCACTCTATTGGTAATTATATATCAGAAATGTATGAAACTGTGTATATTTATTGGATTAATATGTAAACACAGCATGTAACGTGCCATATTTACAGGAAGAATATCTTATGTATGTTTAACCTTGATTAATATGAAGAATGCATATAATAATCTGTAATTATATACAGGTAAACAAATAAAAAAAAAGTGAAAAAGAAAACAATATCATTAAACTGTACATTATATATGGATACTTGAGCATTTGGGACATCCATAACTTAAACATCTTCAAATGTAAAGATAATTTTATCAAAACTGATCCTTGTGACCTTGCCTGCTCCAAGGTCATTCATTTGAACATGATAAACACTCCATCATTCTCAGCCCTGATCTGCTGGCAAGTGTAACCAAGGGAAGTAACTATGATATATCAGAATGATGCGAAGACAAAGAAAAGGATTGGGTAAAAGTCCCATCGTCTACGTCTTACAGAGTCAACACGAGTCTATTGGACAAAAAATAAAGACAGGTTAAATGTGAAAAGCCACCATGAATTGGCAGGGAAACTTCTCGCTATTTGATAAACAAAGCCATCCTTTTCTGTTGATCATCTGGGGATGTAACTCAGCACATGTAGGGTTGGTTCACATTCTATTTTTAAATGTTTATTACATACTTAATACCTTTGAATTGTTGATGTAACTGAGCAGATATAAAGGAAATTTAATGAAGATAAAACCCACAGGGAATTATGAAGTTTAACTTGGTAAAGTTTTATATCTATAAAACAAAAACAAAGAGAGGCTTTCAGGATTTTTAAATATCGTCCTCCAAACCACACTGCTGCAGACCAGATAATTCTCTACCTCAGAATAGTGTAGAATGTTTAACATATACTGTATAAATAAAAGATAATTAAAAACCACATACCAGTTAGCGAGAAGAAGACTTTGGGGCTATAGGGACCAGGAAAATACTGGAAATGAGTATACTATTAAGGGCCAAGGGAACTCTACTATAGAAATATGAGAGGAATGCAGACTGAAAAAATCCTAAGTAGCTGGAAATAACACGTACCTGAACAGCATTTACAGACAATTAACACAGGTAACCTACAGGTAACCTACATGTAACCTACATGTAACCTACAGATAACCTACAGGTAACCTACAGATAACCTACACCTAACCTACAGGTAACCTACATGTACTCTACAGGTAACCTACAGGTAACCTACAGGTAACATACATGTAACCTACATGTAACCTACACCTAACCTACAGGTAACCTACACCTAACCTACAGATAACCTACGCCTAACCTACACCTAACCTACAGATAACCTACACCTAACCTACAGGTAACCTACAGGTAACCTACATGTACCCTACAGATAACCTACGCCTAACCTACAGATAACCTACACCTAACCTACAGATAACCTACACCTAACCTACAGGTAACCTACACCTAACCTACACCTAACCTACATGTAACCTACAGATAACCTACACCTAACCTACACCTAACCTACAGGTAACCTAACCTACATGTAATCAGAAGATATACATTATAGAGATAAAGACAAACAGATACTAGAGACCTGGATACTAGTGATACTATCACTCCCAGGTTCAGGAAGCTAAACTGGAATACACGTAGGAAAAAAGCTAATGTTCCTGAAATTTAAGAAATTCCTGAACTTTTAATCTTCAATAAGATTTGGAAAACATTTTTCGAGTTAAGTTGAGTAGATTTTGTTGTGTTTTCCCATGAACAATTCTGAGTTTAAGGTATCTTTACTTCTTCCATCGGAAAGCAATGATGGAGTTAAAGATGCTTTCCTTTTTTTTCCTATGGAAAATGTTAAGATTAAGTTAATATTCACTTAGGATAAAAATGTTTATGAAACTAGGACCAAATCTTTTTTAATGTGATTAGAACTATGAATTAACTTGACTAGTTTCTAACATGGCAATTGCATTGTATAAAATAAAGGTTAATACATGATAGAAGGAAATATCTCTCAATAACATATACCTCAAAACCTCAGTATGTTGTAGATTTAGAGAAACTAACATCTAATTCATATTTTCAATTATCATAGCACCAGAAAACTCACTTTCCACTCAGGAAGAAGAACAATTTGTATTAAAGTGCAGCAGGTTGACCATCACAAACAAACAAGAGCTGACAAAGAATAGTATAATTTCCCCATACAATATTTACAAAAATAATGACGACCAAACATAAATGATATTTTTAAACAAAAAATAATTCTAAAACAATGTTAATCCCCTCAAGAACATAACAATATTAAACATCAATTCACCATCCTTGTCAACATATTGAATAAAATTATCATCATTTAACGATTGCGTTTCACCTCGAGTCTATAATTTGAAAAAAGTTACATGTGAAACTCTGTTATAAATGTGCAATATTGGACTGATAGGCATCAGTTATGACAATATCAGCCTAGTACAAATACTGACAGTATATGATATACATAATAAAAAGTACAAATGAGGAAGGAACACTATTTTTAGACATATCCGGTCACAAGTGAAAATCATTTTCATCATTTGTGTTGCCATTTGTGTTTCTATGCCATATAATTAATAACAAAACACAACCTATCATACACACTAAGTAACAACTGTTTACATGTGTCCTGGGAAATACATGCTGGACAATGTAATATCAAACCAAAATTAACATCTCTTTACATAAATACATATACATATATATGTACAAGTATTAGAATCAGATAAAACAGAGTCATACAGTACCAAAGGAAAGGTCTAATAAAAATTGAAGTTGGCCCAATTTAAACAAAAAATGTTTGTCAACTGCCTTCCAAAACTGCTAATTCTAACTTAAGATAGAATTAATTCCAAAAGAAACCCAATAAATGATAGTCAAAAATATGATTTTCCCTACAT
The DNA here is from genome assembly GCF_902652985.1 of Pecten maximus. Classification (NCBI taxonomy): domain Eukaryota; kingdom Metazoa; phylum Mollusca; class Bivalvia; order Pectinida; family Pectinidae; genus Pecten; species Pecten maximus. The sequence goes on along the minus strand of NC_047015.1, from coordinate 41,270,922 downwards.
AAACTATAGTAAAGTTTACTTTGTATCAGGCGACCTAAAAATGTAATTATTTAAGGTTTCAAATATGTGTACATATATATAGGGAAAAAATCGGGACCAAACAAAACATTCGACTCATCCGATGTATTCGATTCAAGCGTGTTCGACACAAGTGAGTTTTACTGTAAATTTTCTAATGCTTTTGTGATTTAGACATGGACTGTCACATTTGTGATTCCAGACTTTTGTTTCTATTTAGCATTTATTAATAGATACATATAATACTGTGTATTGAATGATGAAAATCATTTTACAAAGTAAAAGCACATAATTTTGAGAATAATTGGCCAAGTCCAAAATTTATCTTAGCATATCCTTTTGCTAACTTGTGTATATACACGTGTATACATTGAAGTTTTACCTTAGCGTGTCCTTTAGCTAAATCTTGTATACATATACCAATAAAAAAAATTGTATAAGTTTGAATACTACTAAAACACTACTGTGTACAAAACTCTTAATAATATCAGCATGCAAATTTATTTAATAAGAACTGGAAGAGCCATTCCTTAGTGATTCTAATTGGTCCTAATTTTGCTCTCTTGATGTTTTGCCATATGCACTTTTTTATCACAGAAGTAGGTGTGTCCTCTGGAATCCTTGTGCTGAAATGACAAGGACAGAAATAAATATATCATGTAAGTGTAGAAAGATATCAGAGAACTAGATAAACAGATATCAGAGAACGAGATAAACAGATATCAGAGAACTAGATAAACAGATACCAGACAGAGATAAACAGATATCAGAGAACAAGATAAACAGATATCAAAGAACTAGATAAACAGATATCAGAGACAGAGATAAACAGATATCAGAGACAGAGATAAACAGATATCAGAGGACAAGATAAACAGATATCAGAGATAGAGATAAACCGATATCAGAGAATGAGATAAACAGATATCAGATATAGATATAAACAGAAACCAGAGATAGAGATAAACAAATATCAGATATAGAGATAAATATATATCAGAGATAGAGATAAACAGATATCAGAGAACAAGATAAACAGATATCAGAGGACGTGATAAACAGATATCAGAGGACAAGATAAACATATATCAGATATAGAGATAAACAGATATCAGAGAACGAGATCAACAGATTTCAGAGACAGAGATAAACATATATCAGAGAATGAGATAAACAGACATCAGAGGACAAGATAAACAGATATCAGATATAGAGATAAACAGATATCAGAGAACGAGATCAACAGATTTCAGAGACAAACAGATATCAGAGAATGATATAAACAGACATCAGAGGACAAGATAAACAGATATCAGAGACAGAGATAAACAGATATCAGAGAACGAGATAAACAGATACCAGACAGAGATAAACAGATACCAGACAGAGATAAACAGATATCAGAGACAGAGATAAACAGACATCAGAGGACAAGATAAACAGATATCAGAGACAGAGATAAACAGATACCAGAGATAGAGATAAACAGATATCACAGGACGTGATAAACAGATATCAGAGGACAAGATAAACAGATATCAGAGAATGAGATAAACAGATATCAGAGAACGAGATAAACAGACATCAGAGAAAGAGATAAACAGATATCAGAAAACGAGATAAACAGACATCAGAGAAAGAGATAAACAGATATCAGAGAACAAGATAAACAGATATCAGAGAATGAGATAAACAGACATCAGAGAAAGAGATAAACAGATATCAGAGAAAGAGATAAACAGATATCAGAAAACGAGATAAACAGATACCAGACAGAGATAAACAGATATCAGAGGACAAGATAAACAGATATCAGAGACAGAGATAAACAGATACCAGAGATAGAGATAAACAGATATCACAGGACGTGATAAACAGATATCAGAGGACAAGATAAACAGATATCAGAGAATGAGATAAACAGATATCAGAGAACGAGATAAACAGACATCAGAGAAAGAGATAAACAGATATCAGAGAACAAGATAAACAGATATCAGAGAATGAGATAAACAGATATCAGAGATAGAGATAAACAGATATCAGAGATAGAGATAAACAGATACCAGAGATAGAGATAAACAGATATCAGATATAGAGATAAACAGATATCAGAGAACAAGATAAACAGATATCAGAGAATGAGATAAACAGATATCAGAGATAGAGATAAACAGATATCAGAGATAGAGATAAACAGATATCAGAGAACAAGATAAACACATATCAGAGGACAAGATAAACAGATATCAGAGGACAAGATAAACAGATATCAGATATAGAGATAAACAGATATCGGAGATAGAGATAAACAGATATCAGATATAGAGATAAACAGATATCAGAGAACAAGATAAACAGATATCAGAGAATGAGATAAACAGATATCAGAGATAGAGATAAACAGATATCAGAGATAGAGATAAACAGATATCAGAGATAGAGATAAACAGATATCAGAGAATGAGATAAACAGATGTCAGAGATAGAGATAAACAGATATCAGAGAATGAGATAAACAGATATCAGAGAATGAGATAAACAAATATCAGAGATAGAGATAAACAGATATCAGAGATAGAGATAAACAGATATCAGAGGACAAGATAAACAGATATCAGAGAATGAGATAAACAGATATCAGATATAGAGATAAACAGATGTCAGAGATAGAGATAAACAGATGTCAGATATAGATATAAACAGATACCAGAGATAGAGATAAACAGACATCAGAGACAGAGATAAACAGACATCAGAGACAGAGATAAACAGATATCAGAGAATGAGATAAACAGATATCAGAGAATGAGATAAACAGATATCAGAGAATGAGATAAACAGATATCAGATATAGAGATAAACAGATGTCAGAGATAGAGATAAACAGATATCAGAGATAGAGATAAACATATATCAGAGAATGAAATAAACAGATGTCAGAGATAGAGATAAACAGATATCAGATATAGATATAAACAGATACCAGAGATAGAGATAAAAAGACATCAGAGACAGAGATAAACAGACATCAGAGACAGAGATAAACAGATATCAGAGAATGAGATAAACAGATATCAGAGAATGAGATAAACAGATACCAGAGATAGAGATAAACAGATATCAGAGGACGACATGGACAGATATCAGAGGACGACATGGACAGTTACAGTATCAGAAAATGAAGAGTATTCCTATATGACCAAACACATTTATTGACTTTTTACTTTAGTTATTACAATATAGAACATTTACTGTGGTATTACGCTTTTTATGAAATCACAAGAATTCCACGGAAGTGGATGTGTCGCCTGAACAGCAAGCTAGGATTTGAATTTGTTTAAAAACAGCTTGGATATTCATTGTATCTATTCCAAGTATAATTTGTATGATTTGTCGGATGGATTCCCATACAATGAATGAACTCATGAATGATAGTAATACCTATATGGTGCCTTTTTCAGAAAAAGGCGACACAAAAATTGGAAATATATAGATCCATAGGTTTTAAGTAAAAATAAAAACATTTTCAGGGTCTGATTTTATTTCCCTTGGTAAACATTTATAAGCAGAAAAACAACAAATGCACAACATTTCATAAATTTGAGTAGTAATAATAAATTGATATCAAATACAATCTTTACACAAAATCCTGTGTGAATTAATTATTATTGCAGTGATTATTCTTAAACCAGTGTTATGAATATCTCACCTGTTGCCAACTCATCTGATGACTACCCTTTAACCCTAGTCCTAATTCTAAAGACGTTATGTACACACATCAATTGGAGTGGCGGATCTAAGAGGTTTGTAGACATGATGAGTGAAGTCGTTGATAGCATTTATTGATTGCAAGAACATTTACCTACATTTATGTACAGAACTTCTTACCCCGAATATGTCATCATAGTGCTATCTATACTGATTTGTGATGCCTGTAGTAAGACCTTTTCCCAAGCAAGCACTTTTGGTAAGGAAGCACTGTATGAAGTTTGAGTTTGATTGGCCAAAGGGAACTCAAGTTATTGCACGGAAACCAATTTTCTATTAATAGAAACAGTGACCTTGACCTTTGACCTTTGAACCTGAAAAGCAATCCCAAGCAAGCACTTTTAGTAAGGAAGCACTGTATGAAGTTTGATTGGCTAAAGGGAACTCGAGTTATTGCACGGAAACCAATTTTCTATTAATAGTGACCTTGACCTTTGACCTTTGAACCTGAAAAGCAATCCCAAGCAAGCACTTTTGGTAAGGAAGCATGGTATGAAGTTTGAGTTTGATTGGCCAAAGGGAACTCAAGTTATTGCATGGAAACCATTGTGCGGACAACGAAGCCGCCCAAGCCGACATAGTAATACCTATATGTCACCTTTTCAAGGTGACACAATAAATCACTTTTACCAACCTTGATTCATGAATACAGATATCAGTCTATCCAATTCAAGCCTTTACACTCTCAGCTGTTTTACTAGCTGGGAAATAGTAAATCTTGGACTCTAAATTTGTGTTGACCAGAAATTGATAATTAAAGATCTTTCTGAGGAGTTTTTTGTAAACATCTTCATAACTTATCTGTGCCTATGTATGCATTAAGATGACTGTCAAATGATAATTTTTCACAATGAAATTGGTATCATAACATACTGGTACACCAGTGTTTGGCGTTACGATACACGTGTTTTCAAGACCAAAGATCAAATGCAAGGCTTTTCATTGCAAAGAACTAAAATTGAAGACCTTCTGAATCTTATTTCAACATGATAAATAACATTTGAGAAAGTATATGCTCACCCATAGTACAAAGTGCGAGTCTGGCCTGGAATGGAAAACAAAATTGCTGTATTGTGATTTCTTTTTGCACATCCCATTAAAACCACATACATCACAATTAACAAAATATTATAGGGGAAGGGGTGGGGGGTGACACAATTCACAACTCTTGTTACTTCTGGAATAACTATATGACATAAGTAATAAAATCGGTATAGATAATGATAAATATGGTTGAACACACTCCGTATTCATGACGGTATACACTCTACATCTGTACAACCCAAAGATAACACTGATATATGGCTATTTACTGAGGTTTTGAACAATTTACAGCCTCTTCTTTTCACATTCAAAATACTTAATGATGTTTAACAGGATTGCATACAAATTTTTCTATGATATAATCAAACTTTTTTTTTGTACATATTTGTTCTTGGTTGTAACCCCCAGTAGTATAAACACTTCTTAGACTCACCTCTTCATCATTTTTCATCTCGAATACATGACATACGAAGTCCTTAGCCAGACTACAGGTGGTCTCCCTAGCAACAAAATACCAAACTGGTCGCTACAGTAAACACAGTTAAAGAACAGACTTCTTTAATACTGGGTATACTTTTGAAGATTTAATTTCTTAATCAGTCTCCTGAATAATGGGCAAAAACAGAATCCCTCAATGAGAAAAGAACTTTTTTTTTTTTTTGCAGTAACATGATGACTAATTATATTATGTACTTGCATCTTAATTCTTTACGATTTTACAATATGCAACTAAAAACCAGTGGGTATTCTCACAATTTGTGCGCCCTTAGGTAAACAGTACATACCCTGCAATATAGCCAATGTATGTGAGAGCATCCGTCCGTCTCCCACACGCAGATATGGCAGTGTACGCATGCTGTAGCACCAACTGAAACAATACATTTTCAAAACATTATGCATATTTCAGATTAAACATGTTGATATTTTCTTTCTACAGATATATAAAAGTTCATATAATTACATTTGTACTTTACTTTTACCTAAGTCAGTAAATCATCATATTTGAGCAGTGAATTTGGTCCCTACTAAGCAGTTTGCAATTCTCAGGAAGCTGAGATTACGCCAAACAAAAAATACATGCAAGTTCTCTGGAACAGAGAATAAAGAAAAAGTGCCATAACAAACAAACTGAATCATAGTTTCCTTCCTGCCAACGCATGTCATATGATTAACTTTCATTGTGGTGAGCAACAACAACTTTCCAACAAAAGGTGTACGATTTGTACTTAAAAGGTTTCCGAGGCAGAATCCCTAAATATAAAGGGCCATAGCTCTAGCAAAGATAGTCAGAAATTAAAATAAAGGGCCATAGCTCTAGCAAAGATAGTCAGAAATGAATTTCTACATGTGATGATCCTCCAACACACTGTGAAAGAGGGGCAACTGCACTTACGAGATTTCTTGGACAGAAAGAAAGACATTTTGATTCTTATACACCACAATCCCAAACTTGTCTGCAGGGACATGAGGATTAAAATCGTTTCAGTATAACAATGTTCCATATCCTTACCTTATCTTCTGTCAGATCTGACACATAGATTTCCTTCTCCCGCAGGTCAAGTTTTACTCGCTGAAATATGACAAAATTACTGGAATGATATTATATGCAAATATGTGTGAAACTACTAGTAATCTAGGAGCCTTTGTAGTGTAAAAGACAATTTAATAGGCTGACCATAGTTAAATGGTGACAGAACACACCACAGAAAACATACAGAAAACACTGTCCAAAATTTAACATGTATATTCAAATTTATTATTATTCTGGCAAATGGCAAGTGAAGAGGATAGTACATGTCCATTCTGATGACAGATTTTCCTTCACTTTTTCTTGTAGGCCAGTGGAGCATTTCCATATCAACAATTTCCTTCTTTCATCACTATTCTTTATATTGTCTAACTAACAAGAGATCCCAGAGGGATCTTGGCGCCCACCATTGAATGCTCTTTATAGGTTCCATGTCAGATTGATCTTTTCTCTATTTTCCCCTTCCTCTTACTAATCTGTGTAAATGGAGAAACATCCCTCCAGTACTTTTCAAACAAGGGGAACTTATATATGAAATTTGAGATTTAGCAATAATGGCTGTCTGTCGACAATATTTTCAGTTTGGTCAAAAAATGCAATACGACGGACCAACGGGAACCTACAAATGAAATTTGAGAAAGATCCCTTCAGTACCTTCTGTAAAAAGCGATAACAAACTTCAGTTGTCAAAATCTAAGATGGCTGTCTGTTGGCCATGTTGTTATCCGACTGGTCCCAAAATGAAATATGCATAACTAAGGACCAAGGGCAACCTATATATCAAATTTGAGAAAGATCCCTTCAGTTCTTTCTGAGAAATAGCGATAACAATCTTCAATTGTCAAAATCCAAGATGGCTGCCTGTCGGCCATGTTGTTATCCGTCCGGTCCCAAAATGCAATATGCATAACTAGGGACCAAGGGGAACCTACATATGAAATTTGATAAACTTTCTCAGAAATAGCGATAACAATAATTGTTTACGGTCGGACGGAGGGACGGACGGACAGACGACGACGGACCACGGACGCAAGTCGATTTGAATAGTCCACCATCTGATGATGGTGGGCTAAAAATTTGATTTTGCCATATTTATCAGGTGTACACAAATTTCCTTTTAATCAATGACTACTAAACTTATCTTCATACAGAGTAATGCTTACAGGACAAGGTCAGTCTATAGCAAAGGTCTGTACATAGGTCAAGGTCAGTATATAGGTAAATGTCAATACATAGATCAAGGTGTCAGTATATAGGTGAAGGTCAGTATATAGGTAAAGGACAATAAATAGATCAAGGTGTCAGTATATAGGTCAAGGTCAGTATATAGGTAAAGGACAATAAATAGATCAAGGTGTCAGTATATAGGTCAAGGTCAACTTGTAGGAGAACAGTACAGTCTACTCATTTTATAGGTGAAGGTCAGTATCTCATACTTCTATATAAAGGATCAAGCACCAAGATCGTTTCTGCAGACAAAAAATTCTCACCCTTTGTTTTTTGTTACATTTTAGGACGAGTGCCACTGCATCTTCTATCCGCTGTACACGACCATCCTACAAAAGTATACCTCTAGCTCATTAACAGATTACAGACATGTAAGTGAAGTGAACCTTTTGGTATTAGGACCCAACGTTTAACTTTAAGATGGTACTAGTATAAATTGTTGGTAAATTGCCCTTCTTGGCAATGGTAAAAAAAATATTTATAAATCGGCAGAGAGTAAATTCAAAACGTTAAATGACATGTTTCAAGTTGTAACAAACAATCTAAGTATTTATTTCAATCTAAATTACTACATTTGGTGTAGAACAAACTTGACCAATCTGACCTAACACCGTGATTAATGTGAATATATAGCCACCAAAGGCTAATAACTTACCTTTCCTAGTATAGCATGACCAAGGTAGGAAGCTTCATATAGAGCTCTGAAAATATATGTACATATAAGATTGACTAAATATTGTCAATACCTCTGAAAATTAAACCAACATACAGGTGAATTTTTGTATTCCTTTATAAACATTGTATCTAAATTAACATTATAGCCATTTCTGAATAAAACTATTCCAAACTTCTATAAAATATATCCTTTCTGCCTGTGCAGATAATATATTCAGATTCAATATTGAAGCCCAAAGAATTAAAGCAATATAACACCTTGAAATATATCCTTTTATTTTATCTGTTAGTAGTATTAATTATTTTTTAATTTACAATTCCTGAAAAATATCCGTCCCCTTTGATGTAATGGTACCCCATCCATGATGATTGTACTAAGTAACAACAGGACAAACGTTAAAAGTTATAAGTATCCTCACTATACTGCCCACTTTACTACCAGATAAACTGTATAACCAATCTCCTTTGAATACTGACCCTCCATCAGATCCATGAACTGGTATTTCTGTATCCTCTTCTTCCTCTAGGATAGCGTGCGGGGGTTTCCTGTTTCCATTAAGGGTATTCGTCTGATCCTGCCAGGAAGAAGAGCCCCCGATACTCAGAGGATCGATGCCACATTCTCCGAGCAGTGGTATGATGGGCTGGTACAAGTTCCCTTCACTGTCCTGATACTGTAACCGAATCAAATTCCCCGCAGACCCATTAGAAAACCAAAGACTGACTCCTACACCATACTCTAGTGTGAACATAGTGAATCTGTAGTGGATTACCAGAGGCCTACACACTGACATCAATGCCAGTTCTAACAAGTGCAATCAATGATCGCGAAGCTCACCCGCAGCAGCAATCACACTATGCACTTATTTTTATGTATGTATAAGTATGGGGTTTTTTTAAATTGTACATCACATAATATCACTCCTAGACCTCTAATGGATGTATAAACCAAATTAGAAGGGTGTGAACTTACAAACTTTCCAATAACTTATCCCCAAAATCTTTAAAGTGGGCTTTGGTGCCAATAAAGTTAAGTTCACAAAATGGTAAAATGCAAAAATATCACAAATTGTTTCTGCATGATTTTGCCATAACATCACTCCTAGACCTCTAATGAATGTACAAACTAAATTAGAAGGGTGTGAGGTGTATACTTTGGACTTACAAACTTTCCAATAACTTACCCCAAAAACTTTAAATTGGGTTTTGGTGCCAAAAAAGTTAAGTCCACAAAATGGTGAAATCACAATTTTTTCTGCACAAGTTTGCCATAACATCACTCCTAGACCTCTAATGAAAGTAGAAGGTTTTGAGGTGTATACTTATGGTCTTACAAGCTTTCCAAAAGCTTGCCTCAAAAAATTTAAGTGGGATGGGACGCCGATGCCGACGCAGATGCCGACGCAGATGCCAGGGGTACAGCATTAGCTCACGCTTACTCGTAACCAGTGAGCTAAAAATGTTGTGGCATATAGCATTACTGTATTACAGTATAAGAATAGAGTTTTATGATAATCCTACTTCAGCTCTTTCATGTTCATCAGAAACATTGCGATAAATTATGAATGTACTAAATGAATATTTTGTTAAATTGCTTTTTTCCAGTCTGTTAAAATCTGATAAAGATTTAGTGTACTAAAATATGTGTGATTACAGCAGTTGTTACACGTACCTACATTACTACAGTACATTGAAAGTGTCTAGAAAATCTACAATGATCAAACTCATGCAAGTACACAAGTTTAGCCGTACAAATATTGAAGGTAGACAATGAACACCATATTAAAACATTCACTAAATTCAATAAATTTAATTCATTAAAACTGTATATTAAACAACACATAAAACATTCACTAATTCATTAAATTTAATTCATTAAATTTAATTCATTAAAACTGTATATTAAACACCGTTTATACAGTAGAAATCTGAGACAGCACATATCAAATTTACTCCTGATCTAAGCTGCATAATATCCTAGATCAGTGAGGAACGTGTACAACACTTACCTTCACAACGCCCATATGAACTGGAAGCCCATGGTATTTCTGCAGCAAATTGTGTGCCTGGACCAAATTTAGACACAGATATTTAAACTAAAATAGTAACATTGATATGCTATGAAAATATCACTAAAAGTGAAGTATTTAAGAGCATATTCATATTCTCAGCTTTCCTAATATTAGAACAAAGTAAAACAAAAAGCATTCAACATAATAATCATATACTCTAAAAAGAAAGTAGAAAATTAATTAACTAGCAGAGTAATTCCTTTACAAGTATGATTTATGTTTGTCTCATTTAAATCTCAAAATCTTAAACTCAAATCTAGACCCACTCATGACTGACTCATGATAATATGTAATGACAGTTTCCTGAGCCTCACTCAGGACCATTTCCTGGAAAGTTTTATGTCACTTTTTTACAAGCCAACTTATATTGACTGAGTATTTTACTGTAGTTTGAGTCTTGACTGACTTACATAGGCTATCTTGTTGTTTTTTAGAGGCTGTTTGTACAGTTCATCAAGCACGTCACCAGGTGAAATCTTTCCCTGTCAAGAGAACGTCACAATTTTATCATATCAACAGAATACTTCAAACACATAAAAACGTACAGAGTTGATTTTCCTGTTTTGTGCGAAATTGACAAATCTGTGCCTTTACGACAAGTTACATAAAATTTCATATGAAATAAACAACTCTAAGATATTTTTGATCACATAACTCAGAAAACTTACATTCTGACAGATTTTAAAGTCAAAACGCAGAGAGGATATAATCAAGCAGAAACAGCAATTTCAGACTTGTCAACTCTCCCGATTCAGTAGAGAATTTCCCGATTTCAGACTCCCTGCTCCGTCTCCCGATCGTATAGATAGAAAATAGGGTATTCTCCCAATTTTGGAGACCCTGTCTTGATAACCCCCAATTGAGCCCCTATTCATCTTGTTAGTTTCACTTAGGCCTATGACAGGTAACGCTTGCTGGCTGGTGAAAGACATATGTGTGGGGCATTGGTCAGTTACATACCTGCTCACAGACCGTAATGAAATCCTGACACTTCACTGACTGCCAGGGTGACACTACCCCAATGAATAAACAATTAATCAAAACCAATTAAGCTGAGGACGCGTTATGATGGTTTCATAGCAGGTCGATCATGGATGATTTAACGCTTGCCATTGGCTTCGTATACTGCCTTTGATGGCAAGCGCACAAACGACCTCTACTTGACAGTAACAACAGTAAACAGACACGTGAATCTCAGATAGAAAAAGTGAAAACAACACTGGCAATATTTTCAACCAAGTATCTAATGTGACAGGTTACTTATTGAAATGTTACCTACATTTATGGCTAATATCTTTAAATAATTAGCATAAGATAATAAATTCACAATAACAACCATTAAGACCAAAGGCCTGGCTGCCAGTAATCAGCATACCTATGGTCAGCCGACGGTAGTGTCAATTAGCAGAGACCTATTTTGGCAGAAACTTTCCCAATTCTTATTTTGAAAGACAAAATCATGTCTACAAATACTAACTTTCTTCAACTAAATACTGTCATGCTAAAACTAAGAAATTAAGTATCAGTCTCCAGTCTCCACCTACCAAGCACTGAGTACTGTATTGTATTTTGTTTTAAATCAAAAGCAACATTTGAAATTTCATTCAGAAATTATATTGAACTCTTCTACTCTAGATATTTATTGTGGTATTTTAGGTATTTTGTTTTGAGGTTTACTGAGACAAAGCTTGCTAGAAATGATATCATTGTGATAATTTGCATTCATTGACTGACATCTGTCTTACAACATACTTTTCAGAACATTATCAAATTAAATACTTTTATTGAGAGACAGCTTAATTAGTGAGTTAATATGATAAATTCCCAGAAATAATTAAAAATAAAATAATTTTGCATATTTTTTTTGTAACAGGTTGCTATATATAATTTACTTTCCAAACTTGAATAAAAAGATCAAAGATCATTGGCCAAGCTTGAAATAAGTTTTATTTTATTTATTTTTAAGTGATGGAGGGAAGTGTTCAGACAGGGAAGTTTTTTTCCAATAGCAAATTATCTCCCCTTAGTTTTTATTTGCTAAATGTGTCGCGCGAGAAATGTGTTTTCCAGTCAAAAATGTCGCTCATGCACTTTCTCCCCATGAGAATTTTAAAGAGTTGGCAAGTATGCGATTTCATTGCACCATTCACAAATCATGATGTCACGTCATTGTCTATGTTATGACATGATCATAATTGACTTCTGACTAACACAGCCAATGATAAATGCTCCAGGGTATATTTACTTAATATTACATGGGCGATTCACTGGATAACAGCTGACTATGTGATAATACATGTATGTTTATCACTCCATATGCCCATGTTATAATGTTATAATAAATAATATAAGTGTTTACTCACATCTTCCTCCACCACACTGCCTGGCTCCACAGAGACTACCAGTAAATGGCCCTGTACCAACCTGTTGTCAAGGACAACATCACTGTATTACTGTTATCAAGTATCTATAAATATATATACACAAAAAATAACAAAAAAATAAAACTTTGCCTCTAGGCCTTTCTGTCCTCTCAGAAAGGCCTAGTGAGAAAGTTTTGACTTTGGTTATTTTTCTAATCATTCACCTTCGCAAGGACAGATTCCTTTTTCTTATATACGTTTGCAAGGACAGATTCCTTTTTCTTATGTAGTCTACAATGTTATGGTTCCTGCTTAGTGTGACAGTGTGACAGCCAACCCATGATGGATTCAAAGCTTGAGAACATCCAGGCAGCTTAAAACATCACAATCAGAAAGTACTTGTTCATTTTTACCATCCAAATTTCTGAACAACATCCCCTGCCACTTGACATGTATCTGACACTGAATTAACAGTTAATGCCCAAAATGTCAAATTCAAAAACTCCAATTCCATTAAGATATACACCACATGGGCGGACTATGAATGCTGTGTACTAGGGTAGATGTTGTTTATATGATGTGGTATTGCTTCAATTAAATCACTTCTTTCGGTGGTCCCTACTTGACAAACCTGAGGTTAACATTATTCACTAGTATAGTATATATTTATGTCAGAGATGTGTTAAAGAAGAGAGTGATCCTGCTTGGAAGTTGAGGCCACCCAACTTGCTACCATATCTTTATTTATTGGTAGAAGCTACTTACTGTACATGTAGTCCCAAATCATCACAGGGCACAAACTCAAACTTCTTGTATGTCTACAATAGTAAGAACATAGATACACGTACATTAAATTAGATCTGTTGATACTGGGGGTATACTTGTACAGACATTCTTTTCAAATTAGGTCATGCAGTTATACAGTACATGTATATATAACTGTCATATCAATTGTAATAAATGGATCATACACTGTACATGATTAGGAATTAATTAATATGGCATCTATTGAACTTGGTAAATAACTTGGTTTGTTACATTTTTACCAGTGAAATTTTAGAAATTTTCAACTTTATAAAAACTTAGAATTTTATATCATCACTGTGATGTTTTATGACAATGCTTTCTATTCACTGCATTGGAATCTGCTGATTTTTCGGTTCAGATCCAAATGAAGCGAAAGGAGTGTGAAAAAAATCCTCATTTCACAAAACAAGAGGCCCAGGGGCCTTAACGGTCATCTGACTCTAAATTAAAAACCTTCTATTATTGTAGTATGTATTCTCTGTAGCAAGTATATAGTGGCACTGTTGGCCATGGTGGCCATCTTGGATTTCTGACCGATCCAATAAATAACAACACTTGACCAGAACCATCTCAGGATCATTTCTGGTAAGTTACAGCTGAATCCCACTGATGGAATTTGAGAAGAAGTTTGATATAGGTGTTGTTCAGAAGAACAATGATTGCGCAATCATGTTACAAATGGCTGCCGTGGCTGCCATGTCAAAGTTTTTACGAGGCTGAAAAATAACAACACTTTGTTGCCTCTCCTTCCTTAACATCCTCACCAATTTCCAGCTCAATCGCACCAGTGGAACTGGAGAAGAAGTTTAAAACGTGTTTTTCAAGATGGTTGCCATGGCGGCCATCTTGGATTTCTGACCGACTTGAAAAATAACAACACTTGGTCAGGACCATCACAAAATCATTTCTGGTAAGTAAGAGCTCAATCCCACTGGTGGAATTTGAGAAGAAGTTTGATATAGGTGTTGTTTAGAAGAACCATGATTGCGCAATCATTTTACAAAATGGCTGCCGTGGCTGCAATGTCAAAGTTTTTACGAGGCCGAAAAAATAACAACACTTTATTGGCTCTCCTTCCTTAACATCCTCACCAATTTTCAGCTCAATCGCACCAGTGGAACTGGAGAAGAAGTTTAAAATGTGTTTTTCAAGATGGTTGCCATGGCGGCCATCTTGGATTTCTGACCGACTTGAAAAATAACAACACTTGGTCAAGACCATCTCAGGATCATTTCTGCTTAGTAAGAGCTGAATCCCACTGGTGGAATTTGAGAAGAAGTTTGATATAGGTGTTGTTCAGAAGAACAATGATTGCGCAATCATGTTACAAATGGCTGCCGTGGCTGCCATGTCAAAGTTTTTACGAGGCTGAAAAATAACAACACTTTGTTGCCTCTCCTTCCTTAACATCCTCACCAATTTCCAGCTCAATCGCACCAGTGGAACTGGAGAAGAAGTTTAAAACGTGTTTTTCAAGATGGTTGCCATGGCGGCCATCTTGGATTTCTGACCGACTTGAAAAATAACAACACTTGGTCAGGACCATCTCAGGATCATTTCTGGTTAGTTAAAGCTGAATCCCACTGATGGAATTAGAGAAGAAGTTTGAAATAGGTGTTGTTCAGAAGAACAATGATTGCGCAATCATGTTACAAAATGGCTGCCGTGGCTGCCATGTCAAAGTTTTTACGAAGCCGAAAAATAACAACACTTTATTGGCTCTCCTTCCTTAACATCCTCACCAATTTCCAGCTCAATCACACCAGTGGAACTGGAGAAGAAGTTTAAAATGTGTTTTTTCAAGATGGTTGCCATGGCGGCCATCTTGGATTTCTGACCGACCTGAAAAATAACAACACTTCCTCAGGACCATCCCAGGATCATTTCAGGCAAGTTTCAGCTCAATCTCACCAGTGGAACTTGAGAAGAAGTTTCAAATGTGTTTTCAAAATGGCGGCAATTGCGGCCATCTTGGATTTCGGACCGACCCGAAAATTAACAACACTTGGTCAGGACCATCCCAGCATCATTTCAGGCAAGTTTCAGCTCAATCCTACTGGTGGAACTTGAGAAGAAGTTTAAAATGTGAAAAGTTTACGCACGGCGCACGGCGCACGGCAGACGACGGACGAAGCATGATGACTATAGGTCATCCTGACCCTTCGGGTCAGATGACCTAAAAATGTATGCCCATTCATAAAGATGCTGTCTTGGTAGTTAACATTATTCACTAGTATAGTATATATTTATGTCAGAGATGTGTTAAAGAAGAGAGTGATCCTGCTTGGAAGTTGAGGCCCCCAACTTGCTACCATATCTTTATACATTGGTAGAAGCTACTTACTGTACATGTAGTCCCAAATCATCACAGGGCACAAACTCAAACTTCTTGTATGTCTACAATAGTAAGAACATAGATACACGTACATTAAATTAGATCTGTTGATACTGGGGGTATACTTGTACAGACATTCTTTTCAAATTAGGTCATGCAGTTATACAGTACATGTATATATAACTGTCATATCAATTGTAATAAATGGATCATACACTGTACATGATTAGGAATTAATTAATATGGCATCTATTGAACTTGGTAAATAACTTGGTTTGTTACATTTTTACCAGTGAAATTTTAGAAATTTTCAACTTTATAAAAACTAAGAATTTTATGTCATCACTGTGATGTTTTATGACAATCAATGATGGTGCTTTCTATTCACTGCATTGGAATCTGCTGATTTTTCGGTTCAGATCCAAATAAAGCGAAAGTAGTGTGAGTGGCTATTTTGCTGCATTTCTGCAACATATATTGCAGTTTGTTTTTGATAAAATCCTCATTTCACAAAAAATTTGATGCCCATTCATAAAGATGCTGTCTTGTTGTTAAGTGTAATATCATAAAGGTACCATGTCACATATTATGCTATCAATTCCCATGCTATTTTGATACTTAGATTGTCTTTCTTTTTATCATCTTTAAAATCTAAATTGATAAAAAATAGAATGGTTTGACATTGAATATATGTATTAAGGAAGTGAAATGTATGTTATATTCAACAGGAAACTTTCATGATCCTCTATATCATAATATATATATCATGGACCTAAATTTCTATCAAGTTTATTATCAATTCCATATTACACTTACACAAGTGTAAAGATTCTATTTATCACATAACTTATATTACCAGGTATGAGAAAATTAGCTGAAAATCTCCTGAAAAGACAATTAACAAAATGTGACTTAGACTGAAACATAAATTTTCTGTTATGCATGATAACAGAAATTGACATATGGTTTATTTGGTTTGTATTGTTTAACATCCTATTGGCAGCCAGGGTCATTTAACAATGTTTAAGGACGTGCCAGGTTTTCGAGGTGGAGGAAAGCCAGAGTACTTGGAGAAAAACTACTGGCCTATGATCAGTGCCAGGCAACTGCCCCACATGGGTTTCAAACTTGCGACCCAGAGGTGGAGGGCTAGTGATAAAGTGAAGTGTCAGGACACCTTAACCACTTGGCCACCAGAAATTGACATATCAAATATAATGTTAATATATATACTTACTGCTAAATCCCAAGTGTTGTCTAGAAAGCTGGCATTCTGTAATTAAAGTGAAGCAGAAAGGATTGTTTGGCTTCTCAATATATTTTTTTTTCTGTGAAGATTCATTAGAAACTGGAAAGTCAAACTCAAACAACCTGCATTTTAAAATTTCAGAGAAAACTACGGTCCTAAATATTTTGATAATGAGTATTTGCAATTGAAGAATACAAAAATCATTACTCATTTAACATGTACAATCCAAAAATATTCGTCATTTTCAGTCCTGATCTTCCTGTGAAGAACTTGTGTTATTGACTGCAAACAAATTACCTTAATTTGTAACTGGAATGGGACTTCTGTCAATTCAAACAGTAGTGACTGGAAAATTTCTGTAATCAAAATTGGATGAATACTAAAGTGTATATTCTAAAGTGTAAAAGATTTTATGTCAAGATGTTGAGTATGAAAAATAACCCAGATTTTGAGCAATTTATTAAGAACACTACATTTAATTTAGGGTCATGCAGAACCAACAGATTTTATTTCAGATTTTCATATATTTCAAAAATTGATTTTGAGAGAATATATAATCATGCTAGTGTATCATTGTACATGTGAAGACTTACGTTAACTACCAGGAAAATTTCTTTGCATATCTCAGCATCTTTTTACAAGAATCAGCTCATGAATTTGCTTTTAAATTGCGCATTATGGATAAATTCAGGTCTTAAATGAAACTGCCTCAATTTCCTCTAATAGAAGAAACACAACTCAATGGCATTTATAATTGTATTCATCAACAAATTAAGATTTACTATTTCATGGAGATTCTGATTCTTTACAATGTTAAAATACAGAGGATACTTTCTGTATGACAGGGACACCTTGTAAAGGTTATATTATCTGTTACTAGTTTAAAGTCTATTTCTAATACTTACCTACGAGTATTTCATCCCCAAGAATAGAATTGTTTGTATACCACTCCTGCAAACAAAACATTATCAATGAGACATGCTTTAAATTATTTCTGAAACGTTAAAAAACACCTAAAATACATTATCATCTTTAACATACATATACTAAAACCAAGAACATCCACTCATCTCAAAAACATGAAAGAGGGCCCCCTAAAGAAGCTCTCAAGTTTTCTAGCGACAAAAACAAACCAGGAGACTAAATAAATGAAATGTAAACTTTATTTATTTTACAATTTTGTTAGCCCAGACAGGAGAGCACATGGGGTTTTGCTGTGGGAGGAAACAGGAGTACCCAGAGAAACTTACATAAACGGGCAGGTGACCCCATACCTTTTCACATAAGAACGGAGAATCGAAACCCCAGCCACCAAGGTGAAAGGCAGGTGTGTTACCACTGTGCCACAAGACCAACCTATATATTGTACTGTACTAAATTTTCTCTTTTAATTTGAGGAGAACTGAACTCCTTATGGAGATGCCGAATACAGTTTACATCATGTTCCAATTTTATGCCAGTACACTGTGTAAAGTTGATACTCTACGTATCAGTAAATGTACCACACAATATATTTTACACCTGGCAGATCACTGTTACACAAGGAATTACATACCTGAGCTAACTGATGGTCTTTAGCCAAAAGTTGTACAGGAACGGCTAAGACTTTCTTTACCAATGCTGACCGAATGAACAATCTGCCACGCCCACAACTGCTGAAAACCTGTTAACAAAGGGAAATAACCAATACCATATTAAGGCGGGGTAAGGAATCTTTAGGGTTAAGGAGTCATTGTTTAAATCTATATAAACAAATTCGAAAGACAACAGGTCAGAGCTCTGCTTCTCCCTTCCCTTGAATTACTACAATCTTTTAAAATCCCTCAGTATATATATTTAACTCTTGTACATGTACCTATTTTTTTTAAAACAAAACAGTCTTGGCTATCAAGCATGTGGAGAAACCATTATGACATTTATGATAATATTTAATGCTATCTGTAGCATGCTTTATAAAAAGGGGGCTTCCATAGGCTTAGCCTGTTCTAAACAATGGAATATCTTGAAATGTTTTGTCAAAATTGTGTTGTTCACTTTACATTTTTTACTTATTCATAACAATAGGTACAATACTGAGGTATGTTGCTCAAAACCTGACATAAGATAAGAGATCTTGTATCTGGTACAGTAACCAACAGATTTTAATACTTACTTTCTTTGATTCTTTGACAGAGTCTATGACCATTGACAAGATTGGATTGTTTCTGAAACAATGCAGAAATTAAACATTACAGTAGCATTTGACACTTAATTTAACAGACACTGGTGATGATTGTTATGGTTCACAAAATCCTCCATATGGTTCAGTTTTCTGTTTGCTTGATGATTTCTGTCATATAAATAGCTCTTCTGAGTTATGTTGAATAGTTATAACACAGAGGACAAAATAAAAATTGTATCTTGTATCTTGTGTCTGATCAAATATTGGAGTCAGAGTGTGGACTTACATAGCGGTAAACAAATACCTCTCGATACATTATTCATAGAAAACTTCTCAATCTCAAATAAAACCCTTTTGATCGCAGAACTAGTCTGATAATTAAGTAGTAACACTTAAACATCAGGGTGATACATGAGTTACAGTAGAGGAAATGCCATGACCAGACCCGAGACTCGAACCCAGGACTTCCAAAATCTAGACGGACACTCTCACTCTTTGAACTATACCTGGCCACTGGCATTCAACCCAGTCTAGTTCCACCACACATATAATAATCAATGGACTAAACAATGCTCGCCAAACCTGTAAAGTGTGACACATTAAAATCAGGAAAATAAAGCTGGTACCTTTGTTTGGAAATATTGGTGAGCTTGCTTATCCATGTCCAATAATCACACTTCCCAAACCAACCAGGATCTGCAAAGTATTGTTATTTTCTAATATCATGATACAACACAGAAAATAGACAATAAAGCCGGATTCTGAAAATGATTCTGGAAATAATAAATGGTAACCAATACAAACAGATTTCCTAACAATTTCCACTGTTTCTAAATTGATAACCTAGGTGTGAGCGAGTTTGTTTATTTTTCAATTACTTGAGTGTAGAAGATGGCCCTGTACTCATGAGAAAATATCTATGCATTATATAAATATTGGTGGACTTCTTTCTGCAAACCACATGTTAAGTGATTGCGAACAAATACCATACCTCATTTTAATATCAATGATTTATTCCATAAAACAATAAGACAATCGTGAAATTGTTTTGATAAATAAACATTTTGTTATTAAATGAATATAATCATAGATGCATGTTTCTTCTGTTGTTATAGAGAAAGTGGGAAGGGGTATAGCTGTCTGTCAATGGCTTTTGCAAATGGTTGTTAACGACATGTTTGGAAAAAAATTGACGTCAAAATAATTTCGATCATATATATAACATAAGATTATTGTATGTATCTGTATTGTTAATGTAAGTATTTACTTTTTAATTAGTTTATGGGATCATAAATCCAATGGATCAGTCAGTAAAGTGTTCGTAAATGTGAATTACCTTGTACTCCATTGGATATATGATCTCATAAACAGAACAAAATAAAAAGTTAATCCTATTCCTTAATTAATAATCTTATATTGCAGATTCCATAATTATCTAGCATAAACATTGAAAATACATACGAAAAGATTTTAATCAATTGATTACACAACACACCAAAACAGTATGAAAGTCAAAAATTTATTGAATGGAACCAAAAACTTGTTCAGGCTCATATTAAATATTATCTAAAGGTTTTGGCATTCTTAGGGGCTGCTCATTCTTACAACTAAATAACATCAACAAACAATATTACATAATAAATTTTTACTCGCTACTCAAAAGATACACCTAAACAATTAAGATACTAATTATACTATAGGGGCATGCAACCCCCAAGCTAGAGCGATCATAGCTTAGCTAGCTATGACTAATAGAGAGGAGAGAAACCTAGCTTGAGCGACCTCAAGCCACAGAGTAAGCAGTTGGTAGCTAAAAAGCAGGCAAAAATAGTCCAAATACTATGTACAATCATCAAAATATACACATCTTATATGAACAAATTCAGAAATCAAATCCTCCCTGTGATGGTGTCTTTTATATTGTAACCACAAAAATACCTTTGACTTACTGCTACCTCTTATTGACAGCTGTCCTACTTACTTTTAAGACCTTTCCTAAAGATCTCTTCTAGATTTTTACTCAGCTTCAGCAGCGTTGGTGTTCTGTCACAGACAACTTCATTTTTGGTTCTAAGTTCCAAAACAATTCCTGAAATGTAATATTTTGTCATAATTGTTATGTGATAAATAAAGTGATCCACAATGGCTAAATAACCTAACTGTCAACCCTTCTGTTAATTTAATATTTTCATACACATGCCCATCTATAAAATTCTAATATTCTACTTCACTGGTAGAAGAATTGGTCAGATCCACAACGCTAGACAGAGAATGGAATGTAGTTCCCTTAACTTTTGTCTTCAGCGAAGACATCTTATTGATAGTCCTTTGTTTCTTTGTATGGAATCACACGAAACAAATGAAAATTATCTCTTACAATGTCGTCTCTTTTCACAAATCCCTTTGCATATATTTAACAACATAGATCTTCCTCTCACAACTAAACTACTTTTGTTCGGGAACGACAAACTTTCTGACGATGAAAATACTTTCATATTTTCACCTGTACAAAAATTCATTGTCAACTCTAAAAGATTTGACTGAATTATCTTATTCAGTCATCCTCTCTTCCTATAAACTACTGGTACATGTACTTCCTACTCTTTTTGGCACGGGCAATCCCACCCCATTTCCATCTCCTAACCCAACCCCTCACAAACCCTTCTCACTCACACCCAACCCCACCCTTAAATATATTTTATAATCATTTCAAACATTCTCCAACATATTATTTTTCGGCATAGTCGTATAATATTCTTTTGGTCCCGGATATGATGCGACAGGTGGCGTTACTGGTCAAGATGAAGTATGTGATTGGTCAATGTAGCGGTAAATGGAAAATGCAGATATGCAGTTAAAAACGAAACAAAGTTAAGAATGCAAGCTGAATAAGTGGATGTATCTTTTCAAATGACACATTAATAAAATTATATTCCTGATTCAAATGCAGTCTTATTATCACCAAAAATGATTCAAACTGATTTAATTTTGTTATCCGTGCTGAAACGCATTAGTTCGTTGATAGTATTTCACCAGCAGTTTTACATGATTATTACCACCAGCATTAAAACTATGACGTTTATCTTTTTTAAAGATAGTTCTTGTTATTATTAATATCATTGTAATTGATAAGATAACTCTTGGAAATGGATCCATATAAGTTTTACTAAACTTGTCTCCGAATTCCATTCCTCTGTATATATTCTCTTTGTTATACTTTATATATGAAAATGGATTGAAACAAAGTTTATATTAATATTTTCATTCCGAAATTCAACTAAATCTCTGTCTGGTAAATTATTTCTATTATCAAAGGGTTTAGCGTACTCCACTATAACGCCTTTCATTGGACCGCCAATATAGATAATATAACAATATACAGAGCTGATATAGAATCCAAACTCCAAACATCTCTACTAGGTCCTAGGAATATTGCAACCCCCCACCCCCACCCCCCCCCCCCCCCCCCCCCCCCCCCCCGATATCCAGAAATTATCCATAACCGTAAACCCCAATATTAGATCCCAGGAGCGGGACAGAAAGTTCCATATGCTGCCCATCTCTTCATTCATCAGAACAGACGACAGACGGGCCGCGACAGACGAATGTCGGAATGACCAATAACGTTAGACCATTCGTGCATGTCCTTATACACGGATGTGATTTTATGATGCTTTGGTGAAGTATTGAGCTCCATCATACCTTTTAACTCCCGAAGGAGTGGATCGCTGACAGACATGTGTTAGATTAGGTAGTAGGCCTCAACATGTCAATTTCCGAGTCGGCTTCCTGCATCCATCATCTCCAATGTTTACTCCCACCACTTTCCTCTGTCGGTTCGTTCGATAATAGGACACGAAACAGGTGCGTTCGACCAGCACCCTTGGCTAGCGAAGTTGACCAGCCTATTGCTCGGGGGTGGGATTACCAATCGCGCGCTACAAATACCAATTTGGGATTAATGCTTAATTTTAAAGTCTGCATGTGGGTGATATTTTCAACAGACGAGAATTTGTAATTACAATTAGGCTACTAGCATACACAGGAGTAGTTTACTTGTGTCAGAGACCTATATACTAGTATATAGGTCTCTGCTTGTGTACTTGCCCCCCCCCCCCCCCCACACACATACACACCCTAACACAAAAAAGGACGTCTATTGTAAGTATCTTTATAAGTTGTCACCACCGCGGATCGGGTTTTTCCTTCTATATTTAGTTTGATCAACATTTGTATTTGAAGGTGACAAGCATGTCATCTTTTTAATAAGAAGGGAAATAACCCATCCATGCTTGTCGCGCTATGAAAAAAGCACTAAGGACGGAACACCATAGGCGCTTGCATAGAAAAAAGAGAATTTAAAAAATGATATCAGTAGGCAACCGTGGGTCACATGCTGGGTGCTTAATTATTCTTTTGCTGAAAGCTTTCGGAATATACTTGTGGTTTCTTCCCTTTGTGCTTCACTTGAACGTTGATGATGAAAAAAAAATCCTTTGTAATTCAAGATGATCGTGCTGAAACGGAATTAGCTGAAGAGCATAAATATTATTAAGCATATGAGAAATGCTTTATAGACTTAAAAGTCGGGAATTCATGATAAGCTTTGAAGCAAACGATAGACACACATATTGTTTACATCTTCGCCTTTTAGTTTGGTTAGTCCTTGATAAGAAAGAAACCTCACATCAAGCATTTAGCAAAAAACATTTATCAAAAAACATTTATCATAAAGCATTTATCAAAAAACATTTATCAAAAAACATTTAGCAAGGAGCATTTAGCAAGGAGCATTTAGCATCATTTCACAAAAAGCATTCGCATAAAGCATTCACAAAAAAAGCATTTTGCAATTTAGCACCATTAGCATGACGTATCAACTTTCCATAGACCACAGAGACCTTAGGAGTGCAATGAATCATCATGTTTCCTTTTTCAAAATTTGATGATAATATCACTCTGAAATATGAATTATGTAAGCTCGTGTAATATTTTGTATTTGAGAGTGTTTTTTGTTTTTGTTTTTTTGGCGGATTACATATATTCTGTAATAGTTTAAATACCCTTTATGCCAATACCCTTTATAGTCTTTGCTAATGGTACGCAGTGTTATTTATGCATGATAAATATTTAATGGTGATGCATATACATGTATTCATTATGCCGCCGAAAAGAGTCAATCAATGAGCAAGTGGCGAGATCACCAGCGTTGATGTAAACAACATCATGCAACATCAAGTGAAGTTGTCATTTATTCATGGGGCAATGTTGATCCAGTACTGATATACAATATATACGATATCTGATATAGTCCTACTTTATATACGATATCTTACATGGACTCTGACCTGATTTTGGAAGATGGGAAAACATGCTTATGGGTCTATATGAAACGTATCTAATCCATAAATGATAATTACAGATGTGCTGACTTGCGTGCTAATGTCCATGACTGAATGCAAGATTTTTATTTAGATTCAGGAAAGTTGCCATCGATTTTCATCTCAGTCGTACTAGTTTAAAGTGTGCTTTTCAAGATGGCGGTTGTGGTGGCCATCTTGGATTTTGAACCTGTACGAAGAATACGAACACTTGGTCAACTCCATCGCGGGATCATTCGGGACAAGTTTCAAAACAATCCTACTGGTGGAACTCGAGAATAACGTGATTAAGAAAACCGTGATTGCGCAATCATGTTACAAAATGGCCGCCATGGCTACCATGTTGAACTTTTTATCAGGTCAAAAGATAAAACACTCTGTCCGCTTCTCTTCCTTAGTTGACATCATCACCAATTTCCAACTCAATGGCTCCAGTCCAGTAGAACTTGAGAAGAAGTTTAAACTATGTGTTCCAAGATAGCGGTCATGACAGCCATCTTGGATTTCAAATATAGGAATATTTGTCCAGTAGGAACCATCTCATGATCATTTGTGAACAGTTTTGGGTCAATCCCACTTTTTAAACGCTAAAAGAAGTATGAAATGAAAGAAGTTTACGCACATCTGACTGCGAACGACGAACGACGGACTCGGACGCAATAAGACGGACGGAGCTCGATAGCTAAATAGTGAGATAAATTTAAAAGCATTCACACAAATATTATCTCAAGTACAATTGCTTAATTGCAAGGTTTGACCTGAAAGGTCATTATTAGGGAGACTGTATTCAATATGGTATCTAAACTTAACGTGTGAAATAAAATGAAAAGGCATCGAACTATAAAAAGAAGAATGTATTTCAAAGAAGAGTTAGTAAGGGCGAATTAAAACTGAGAAATCATCTAGTTATTATAGCAAGCTTAATGTCATCTGATTCAATAACTGTATGGTTACAGTAGCAAGCTTAAAGCGTCTTAAGCTTTAAAAATTACCGTTGAAAAATATTATCCGGCATAGGAAAAACACAGTTGGTTAAGTATTAAATCTGCAGTTATTATCGCTTTAAGAAGTCGGGAATTGATTTGTAGAAGTCATGTATCTTATCAGGGACATGTTTAAGATGTGTGTACGTCCATGATCTTAAAAAACAGAGCTATCTTCGTGTTCTGTTGTAAGGAGTTTCCGGGCATGTTATATATAACACCAATACGTATGGTAGATGGCTCGTAATTCTCTTACTTTTCAGATTCAAATCCAGCACACCAATCTCATAATTCTAAGTTATATAATCTCGCGAGAGCACCGCGACACAGTAAATGCTTAAAAGTATATGTAAAGCACATTTTTGTTTTATAACCTGAGGCTTAGTAATAAATTTCATCGATATTAAACCACCTATTTTGAATCTGTTAAAAACTACTCCTTAACGTTTTTTGGTGGTCAGTGATTTAATGTTTTGGACTTCTCCGTGAAATTATTACTCTAAATCTTCAACAATGTTCACAGAAATGATGGTGAACAATACACAGATCTGTCTTATTAGGGTTAGAAGTAACCGGTCAGGTTTTAGCCCATGTATTTAACTTGACGACAGATATAAATTGGTTGATAGCTGTGAAAATGATCATGCTGATGATAAAACCTTATTGTTGCCTGTGAAAAAGAATAAAGATTTTCTTATAAATATTAAAAGTCTATCAAAGACCTTTACAACGGCGTTAAGAAGAGAAACATGTCCATATAATTTGAAGGAGAATGTCATCCTTTTAAATGTAAACGAAATTACGGTAACAACGAGGACTGAACTATTCCGATCGTTGTTTAAACAGTTTAATGAAATCCAGCAACATATTTTCATACAAATATTGTACTATTGTAGAAATGTGCATGTTTTCATTATATCACTAGTCCCTTGTATGTAAGTGTTAATTGGGGGAAGGCATGGATAAGTTGTTATAACTTGTCCCTCAACTTCTGTTATAGCGTTAACAAAAAATATTTTTAAAAGATACCACTTATTTCATTTTTTCGCTATTTCTTGATATACATTTCGTTCCGGCGCTGCGGAGTGAAGATGTTCAGTGGGGCGAAAATGCGATAGACCTTACACTGTAATTATCATTATTTTGTCCTGAAACACAGCAGTCGCAAATTATATCAACATGTATATAGGTCCCCACTGGTGTGATTTGTATTGTGATCAGAGTGTTTTGGAAGTGTAGTTTGTTCTTTTACACACTTACTCGTCATGAAATAAGCACAGTAAAACGATCAGTGTTCGTTAAAAATTGAATTCAGACATTCAAAATGAGTCACTGCATATGATGTCTTCACGCCCCGCTGGAATGTCGTGGGGATGTTTACCTGCCTCTACAGGTAAGAAGTCGGTATACATGTTTACCGCATAGTTAGCTTACCGTAGTCCCGTTTTCCACATACTATATATAGTCATTTGTATATAAATACTAACATCATATTTATGTACAATATTCATTAGCAGGTATATATATGCATATGCATATCAGAAAAGTATTTTACAATTTAAAAGGGTGAATAAATACATTTTTTTATATATTTTACAAGATGTTGGTGCTTTTTCAACACTTGATTGGTTAAATTATCCTCGCATCTACATCAACAATTACCGCGATGACCTGAGGCGCTACGATATCGATCTTCGACAGTACACACAGTATGTATGTACAATATGTATACCAGCTAAATGCTGGTCAGTCTTACTAGTAAAAAAGGAGAACAAAGACTGTTTGTTTCATCAGTGATTTAAACCTACCTGTACATATTACACAAAACACTTTTAAAGTCTACCTTACATACATCGATCCCACGTCTCTGTATTAGTCATACAGGTAATATTTAAAAATCTCTCGGTATATATTAAAGGAATTCTGAGTGTCGGGATGGAAAGGGATGACACCGGTAACCATGTCTCGGTACACCAGTCAGACACAATACAGGGAGAATGTTTATACTTCAGCCCGAATGAACTGGCCGTGAAATGAGTTGTCTGGTCACCTACAGCCGATCGTCTTCACCATGTCCTCCCCTATTACGACAGCTAATGCTGTACCATTCGATATCGTTATATCTTGGAATATATAGAAGCCAAATGGACACGAATCGCCTGTCTGTTTTCACTGCTTTGGTGACTGTTTCCGAGCATTTTAAGCGAAGTTGACCTCTGTGCTCTTCCCAAGTGGTCATTTGGTATCTTGATCATAGCCCCCCAAAGACTTTTGATGAAAGGCAATATATTTTAATTGTAATTTATTTTGCCAACCTGTATGGTAGGTGATTAAGAACCAATTTTTGGCTCTAGCTTTGGAAAAGCGCCATTTATTAAAACTCAAAACGACGTTATTTCGCCCAGAAAAAGGGCGTTAAATGACGCCAATATTGGTTGCTATAGCGATTTTACTATTATGCTTTATCGTTATATATACGGTGCCTTTTCTCCTCTTTTTTTGTTTTTACCCGAAAAAGAACCATTTTATTACGGGCGTCGTAATACGTACAAAAATGTATATCGAAAAAAGAGCAGAGTGAGCGCTTTCCGCCCTTTTCACGCCAGAAAGGCGCCATTTAATATAGAAAATAAAGCGTATTTTGCTTTCGTGGAATAAAACTTGTTTTTTGTCTTTTCAACCAGAAAAATATGCCGTTTAATAACGCCTTTTCATGTGGAAAAGGCGAAAAAACGAAAAGTCAAACAATGACCTTTATCTGTCAAGCCAGTTCTCTCGTACAATACACCAATATTACTTTGTCCTTATGTTCCAGCCATAACATAATTTGAAGTACCTGTTATAACGCTATTTTGACGTCATAAAAAGTAACGAAATGCATGCCATCAGAGTCAACAAAATCCGTCTGTATTCATTATTGAAAATCAGTACAGGCTAGTTATGTTCTATATCCGGATCCATCATTACCAGGCCACCTTTGGTAAATCGGTCCTGGGTATTAAAAATTGTCGATTTTCAATAAATGTTAATCGAACTTAAGCCAAGACGTTATACTGTAGTATTTTTTCCTAAATGTGTTATGTTGTGTTTATGGTAGACACAGCCAAATTTAACAAAAATGCGTATATTGATTTAAACGACATTCACTCGGTTATATTTCCTGATGTTGATGTTTTTGTTAGCATCTGTAATGAAACTCGTTGATAAACTTCTTTCGAAACTAGTAAAAGAAACAATGTCATATGTGATATAGGCTTTACATCTCTGGACAAAGTTAAACTTCGTTTTTGATTTTTACGCTAACAAATTGTGTTCATAAACTCCAATTATTTTTGTTATTTTATTTTTTTTCGTGACATTTCTGTTATTGTAAAGTATGTAAATCCATTAATTCAATTAATATATAGTGTTACTAATAACATAGAGGTTTTCTGCATAGACCGGGCCCCAGGTAAGTACGAAACTAAGCCTATATAAATTCTTTTTTCGTCTTATGCAGAAACACGGGAAACCCCCTTTTTCTGATTGGCTGTTATTTTTACTTCACCACAGGCAACTCCTTTGGAAAGAAACCCGCTCCACTTGTAGAACCGGTTTGTCAACTAGTCTACGCTTGAGTTGGCTCCAGCCTATTGAGGTTTAAAATAGTATCAAGAGACGGGCTTTTCATAATGAAAACCTTAGCATATATTATTGTACCTGTTATAGACCGTACTCAAGGTGTGGTGGTGATTCCGCGAGGTTGCAACCACGGGTACGGACCATCGAAGTGGCCTGAAGTGCATCAGAGGCCAAAACAGACCTGCAATAATATTCAGCAGTCGGGATCGGACATATATTTTTTCGGATATTTGATTATTTAATAACAAAAGGTGAATATTGAATTTTATTTTACAATTTGTATTTTCGATACCGGTTTTATGAGTATGATATGTGTGCCATGCTTCTAGCACGCTGTGACTAGCCTACTGAAGCCCCAGAATTTATAACATAAGAGTTGACTAATGTTGAAGGCAATAATGTTTCTAATTATTGTCGATGGTCTGATTTTTGTGGAAAAAAATAATGACGTGATTATGATCCAGTGTTAGATGATTAGTGTACAAAACGAATAGATAAATGTTGATTGACAGGTGGGAAATATGGGTCTGAATGATGGGGTTTGATAAGGCTATTACTTGGTGATACATTTATTTTAGTTATTAAGACCACTTATAGGACTTTGATGTCTTCGACATCAAGCACATGGTCGCCAGAAACGAAAAAATCACTTGAAATATGTTTATGCATCATTTATATAACCGATGAGATGAACACAAGTTTGATATGTACATCATGCTGGGTATAGGGTGTAACCGTAAAGTTTTTAAAATGTATTCGAGTTAATTTACCATTAGGTCATATAACTTAGATCTATGCATTTTTTTTATTCTGGTTGAATAATTAAATTGACAACTGTAACATATGTACGTCTATTTCTTAGATATACATTGTTATTGTTATGGATTTTTAAATTATATTGAAAGTTTTCTTTTCTTTAAATTTCAATATAATTTTGATTGATAGTATATAAAGTTTAACAAAACATTCTTGAAGTGTGTTTAAGTTAGGCTAATTGTTAAAATAAAATTGAACAAAGTGATAAATTTGAATTAATAACTGAAAATAGAATTGATATAAATGTTACAATATAGCATATCATACATTTAAAATTTGTGCATAGATATATTGTAAAAAATTATATATAATCTATAAAAGATAAATAAAGATGTCTATTGATTTTTCAAAATAATCAACAAAATATTTGTGTTGATACTTGTGCTGAAAATATTTGATAAGTTAGCCTGTTGTATCATGATCAAATTTATGTGGGGTGATTAGAGTAAAAAATTACAGTATTGTATATTGTATGAGAAAATTAGCCAAGTGACAACAGCATTATATAGTTGTACAATATATTCTGGATATTGTCAGTGAAAACAATAGGGATATTATCTATTCTGAAGCTCAATAATCTATTTGTTTTTCGCTCCATTTTATGGTATTGAAGTACCCGTAAGTTGTCAAACAGGTAGCCTGATTTAGGTGTATTACAGGGCTTGGTCAACTCATTCAGGTAACACCGTGCTTCAGTGCACACAGTAGTATCATAGCGTCTGGCTTCTGGGTGGAGCAAAATATGGACGTCTACCGACAAAATCAAAATATATTGACAAGCAAATAATACATCCCTGATTGTGTTTATTCCAAATTGCAAAAACAAATGAAAGAATACAATGTTAATCTTTGAATTCTTGAGTGTTGATTTTAATGTGAGGTTTGTTTACATTGTTGATTTGAATACCTGTCGTTACACTTTATAGTTTGAATACCTGTTGTTACACTTTAGAGTTTGAATACCTGTCGTTACACTTTAAAGTTTGAATACCTGTTCTTACACTTTAGAGTTTGAATACCTGTCGTTACACTTTAGAGTTTGAATACCTGTTATTACACTTTAGAGTTTGAATACCTGTTGTTACACTTTAGAGTTTGAATACCTGTCGTTACACTTTAGAGTTTGAATACCTGTCATTACACTTTAGAGTTTGAATACCTGTTGTTACACTTTAGAGTTTGAATACCTGTTATTACACTTTAGAGTTTGAATACCTGTCGTTACACTTTAGAGTTTGAATACCTGTTGCTACACTTGTAGAGTTCTGCATATTTTTCAAACATACTCCAGTGTAATTGTCGGATTGTAAATGTAAGAATGCATTGCATAAAAGAAATGATGAAAAATTATGTGTGTTTTTACTGTCTATGATGTTAATACTGATTCACAGTATGAAGTCATACGCTGATAATTTTACCTGTAAGGTTGTCAAAGTGTCTAGTTATCTTAAGGGTTTTGATAGAACATTATGCAGTTAACAATTGTTTGATTATTTTTTATGATTTGATAGTTTATTTTACATCCAAATAATAATATAAAATTTCTACAGCTATTAGAATTATAAATATTAAATGTCTTGGTAGCAAACGTAAAAAACAATATTTTGTCTGTGTTAACTTTAAGACTTTAATTTACAGAGAAAGATAGTGGCATTGTCCACAACCATGGCTGTCCCTGGCCGCATAGATTCACTGGGACTCCTTGTCACCGCCCTAGTGATGACTAGCTATGTAGCTGCTCAAAATCGTAAGTTTAATGTCCTGGTTGCTACATGTAAGAATTTCGTCCTGTTCTGACTGTAGTGTGAGACCTATACTTCAGTGTAGGACAATGTGTTAAAGTTCTCTATGTTTATATGTTGTGTTGAGGACTCCAAGGTCTATATACCTTACCTCTAATATTTATATAATCAGAAGTTTATTATATATGTATTGATTATGTAGGAAAGGTATTATTTGTTTTAGATCTTCTTTGTGGCTGCCAAGTAATATCTAATGATATTCATAGAATATCAAGAGTTCTTGTTCCCTAACCCAACCAACCACTCTTTTTTACTGTCTTTCCTTACCCTCTTGCACCCGTCTTCCAACTCCATAAACTTGGGTGTCTAGTTTTCCCCCTACCGTCCCTTCAACCCCTTATTTTGTAAACCCTTCCACCCTCAAACTCCATAAATTTGGTATCCTTTCCCTCAATGTTTCCTCCGACCCCTTATATTATAAACTCTTCCACTGCCTAACCTGAAACTCCATAAATTCGATTTTTTTCCTTCCTCCAACTCGTTGATTTGTAACCCTCTCTGTATACCTATACCTCCCTAACCTGTAACACCTTCCCTAAACCACCTTCTTCATCAATATGTAATCCATACCTTAATCACCCCCTCCCTACCTCCCTCCCTTTTAACCCTTTAACATGTAACCAAATCCCTAACTCATCCTCCAATAGTGAACTCCATCCCCCTCCAACCCCTCTCCTCCCCCTCAACTCCATTGGTTTGTAATCACTCCTACCATACCCCTCAAATCCATTGGTTTGTAATCCCTCCTACCATACCCCTCAAATCCATCGGTTTGTAATTATATAAGTAGGATTATTATTACTATAGAAATAATGTTAGTTGGACTTTAGCTATAGAGATAGTGTTAGTTGGACTGTAGCTATAGAGATAGTGTTAGTTAGGCTGTAGCTATAGAGATAGTGTTAGATAGGCTGTAGCTATAGAGATAGTGTTAGTTAGGCTGTAGCTATAGAGATAGTGTTAGTTAGGCTGTAGCTATAGAGATAGTGTTAGTTAGGCTGTAGCTATAGAGATAGTGTTAATGAGGCTGTAGCTATAGAGATAGTGTTAGTTGGACTGTAGCTATAGAGATAGTGTTAGTTGGACTGTAGCTATAGAGATAGTGTTAGATAGGCTGTAGCTATAGAGATAGTGTTAGTTAGGCTGTAGCTATAGAGATAGTGTTAGTTAGGCTGTAGCTATAGAGATAGTGTTAGTTAGGCTGTAGCTATAGAGATAGTGTTAGATAGGCTGTAGCTATAGAGATAGTGTTAGTTAGGCTGTAGCTATAGAGATAGTGTTAGTTGGACTGTAGCTATAGAGATAGTGTTAGTTAGGCTGTAGCTAAAGAGATAGTGTTAGTTAGGCTGTAGCTATAGAGATAGTGTTAGATAGGCTGTAGCTATAGAGATAGTGTTAGTTGGACTGTAGCTATAGAGATAGTGTTAGTTAGGCTGTAGCTAAAGAGATAGTGTTAGTTAGGCTGTAGCTATAGAGATAGTGTTAATTCAGTTATAGTTGTGAAGATAGTTTGATGAGATAGAAAGTTAGCTTAGTTTTAGCTGTAGAGATAGAGTTAGGTCAGTTTTAGCTGTGGAGATAGAGTTAGGTCGGTTTTAACTGTGGAGATAGAGTTAGGTCGGTTTTAACTGTAGAGATAGAGTTAGGTCGGTTTTAACTGTGGAGATAGAGTTAGGTCGGTTTTAACTGTAGAGATAGAGTTAGGTTGGTTTTAGCTGTGGAGATAGAGTTAGGTCAGTTTTAGCTGTGGAGATAGAGTTAGGTCGGTTTTAACTGTGGAGATAGAGTTAGGTCGGTTTTAACTGTGGAGATAGAGTTAGGTCGGTTTTAACTGTGGAGATAGAGTTAGGTCAGTTTTAGCTGTGGAGATAGAGTTAGGTCGGTTTTAACTGTGGAGATAGAGTTAGGTCGGTTTTAACTGTAGAGATAGAGTTAGGTCGGTTTTAACTGTGGAGATAGAGTTAGGTCAGTTTTAACTGTAGAGATAGAGTTAGGTTGGTTTTAGCTGTAGAGATAGAGTTAGGTCGGTTTTAACTGTGGAGATAGAGTTAGGTCAGTTTTAACTGTAGAGATAGACGAGATAGAGTTAGGTCGGTTTTAACTGTGGAGATAGAGTTAGGTCGGTTTTAACTGTAGAGATAGAGTTAGGTTGGTTTTAGCTGTAGAGATAGAGTTAGGTCGGTTTTAACTGTAGAGATAGAGTTAGGTCGGTTTTAACTGTGGAGATAGAGTTAGGTCGGTTTTAACTGTTGAGATTTTGAGATTTGATTGTAATTTTTGTGACATTTTTGTTTGGTGGTCTTTTCAGATCAACCTGTCTTGGTCTGATTGGCATTTTCCTCACGGTTGAATGATTTGTTAATATTTATGTAGAACAATGCATGGTTCAGTCAGACTGAGTCCGCTGACAGAATGGTCAACTACCACAAAGAAAATCCAAATTGTTTGTTAGTTCAGATTATTGTACCTGTTTGCCTGTAGAAACACTGTGACCAAGTTAGTTGATGTAGGTCAGCGGGAATCTGGTAGTCATGTTGGAGAATTTTAGAATGCGCATGTGGTCAGTGTTGTATTATATGATACAACAGTATTGATGTAAAGTGAAAAAATAGTGTGGTTGGAAAAGTACTATATAACTTCTTTATTTGAAAAAATAATGTTATTATAAAACATTATTGAGAAGAGGTGAAATCAAGCTTCCCTGGGGCGTAACTTATTCTAATTCTGAATAAAACATAAATTTGCTAAGGAATGTGTTCATAACGATGTTAATCTTTGTATTGTGTACTTGTATTATATTTAGAAAATTGATTTTTTTTTTCTTCTTTGAGTTGAAGATACATAGATTTGATAAGTGTGTCGGATTACAGAATCTTAATATCCAAATACCTTAATTAACTCACAGTACTGTATGTCATGTTGTTTTCCTGCGAAACACATACTTATAAATGTAACCACATATGTATTCTAACAAATTATGATGTATAGATTGAACACAGGATCCTTTTCATCTAGTTTACATTCTGCCTCTTAAATTATGTTCTGTTTTCAGCTTGTGACTTGACAACTGGTTCAACTTCCAGTTCCAACCCTACAATAAGATTGGCATTTAAGGAGGCCACTGCAAGTGGTAGGTTGACGCTGTATATTGGTTTTATCACAAATTTTGCACAACCAGTGTATTCAATAGTATATTATTCATGCCTCTTAATCTAAATTTCATTGTCCATGGCCGTGATGGATGCTCAATTTTAAGATAATATGATGATGAGACTTCAGATATCCAATACTAGTTTTATAAGGATATTATCAGTAAAACCTCTGTATAGGTCATAATTGAAAAAAAAAATTAGTTCAGATGAGAGAGCCTCTTAAAAGATGATGTTCGAGGTTATTAATTTATCAAAAGGAAGATGCAATCTTCCTAATTCCTAGAAGTTTGTATGTATGTACACACCTATGATTCGACCTCATTGAAGGAAGACTATATCATTTCTCTCATCTTTGGTTTGTTTTTTAACACTCATTTTGCTGTGAGTGTGCTATTAATAAGGTTTGAAAAGTTTGGTGTTCTGATGTTCAATATTATAGATCTGACCAACACAGCGGAGTATACAGCATTTAGTACAGTTTTCGGGACCATAAATACTGGAAATAATGAGATCGATCTGACCATTATTGATGTGGAACCTTCCAATCCCAATGACCCTAAAGGAACCACCCACTTCCAGCTGGTACAGCAGGCGTTACCGTCTTCAATCAATGGCGAGAGTCAGGGTGTATACATCCGACTTTTTGCCCCAATCAACAGAGATGTACGTATTCTATGTGTGTGATAAGATTGTACAAATCACCAGTTACTTTGAAATATTCAAGCTAGACATTTTTACCCCCAAGATTCTAACAAGTTAAGTAATATTTAAAATTTCTGTCCTAAAAGTTTATTTCATTTGATAAAAATCAAAATTATTAAATTCAAATCTAGAGGTGTATTGTTTCATGTTTTCAATTTATCAGATCTGTACTTCTGAAGTTTAAAATTAAATTTCTTTTTAATTGTTGTACTTTTTATGCAGGGTGATGAAGCCATTATCTCTGATGATATAGATGTGGTGGAATTTAAGCTTCGTTGCCAAGATGTCAACATTCCAGCGGTAAATATCTGTTGTTTTTTTTTACATTAAGGACAATCCTTGACTGATGTATAGTGGGTATCGATTGTGTGCCCTTAGCCTGTAATTTGTGTAAAAGGAAATTTGAATATGTAGACACATTGATTTAGGAATTTTACATGTATTTTTTACCTTTTATTTTAGGTAAGCATCACTTACAATGTACTGGTGACGATCAATGACATCAATGACAATACACCTGAATTCGAGGACACACCTTATCAGACCGTTGTAGACGAGGTGAGTCGCATGTTACACTGTATATTCTCACATACTTCAAAGGGTTATCCGGCGGTTGCTATGGAAAAGATAGGTCAATCTCACACGGGGGGGTAAAGACAGCCGGCACACGCTATATGACGCTGCTCACAATAACGTAACGTCATCATTTTACATTGAGTAACGAAGTCGTAAATGATGACGTCATAAATTTTGACGCACATTCCAAGGAGGATTGAAGATGGAGCGATGAAAACCTTTCACAAAAACTTATATTTGCTTGCAAGTATGTAAGAAATATAATTAAACATGGCTCTGTTCTGTGAACAAGGATATCTCAACCCTCGTGAAAGACTATGGCAAGCCAGCACTTGGCAAGCCTCGTGCTGACTGGCCAAACTCTTAAACTTGGGTTGAGATATCCCTGTCCACGGAACAGACCCATGTAAGATTCTATTATTCTTACTTCTTTAATTCCATTTTCAAATGTTCATCTGGAATTGTACAAATGTACATCTGGAAACCTACATATGCTGTGCTCACGCTATCGATTGCATTTTGCGCATTTTACGAAATGTAATCACTAATTGCGAAAATATAATTAAGTATTTTCGCAACTTTTGCGAAACTGTTTTTAACCTAAGAAATAATGTAGATTGCTTAAATATCCCCCTGTCTTAAATCTTTAATTCAACCTCTTACGTTTACACTAATTACGATGCCATTGCAACTAAATTATCCTGTGATTGAACTGCATGATTAGCACATGTCGTTTACATGTATGTTACGGAAATGGAAGTACTTAAATAAATTTGCATCATTTGAGCGTTTGTTTGATGGGCAATGCTTTGTAAAGCGTTGGGCAAAAACATGGCAGCTGTGACCCTATAGGCAGACGAATGTTCTGCTTGTGCTTTGAGCTTACATTGCTCTAAAACAAAATGACAATTGTTTGTTCAATGTTATTTCAATTTTCATTAATTGTATGAGCAATATTATTTAGTGTTTAAAACGTATGTATCAGTCAATATCTTGTATCACGAACATTACATAAGGTACAATTCACTGTAAACTCCACGTTGTGACAGGGCTGCAAAATTATTTGTTTAGGGTGATTTATGTATGAAGCATCTATTTGAAATGCTGTGAATAGGTTAAGCAGCAGATATCATTCTCCAGATCCAATGACTTACAATGATCACCAACATGATCTAAAGTAATAGGGACAGTCAATTCAATTTTCGCAAAAAAATAAATAAAAAAAGTCCCGGGAACGATAAGATTAAAACATAAGTTGTGTTTTGAAAATAAAGTTCATATAACTTTTAAAGTATAACATTATTTCAGTGTAATCTCAAGTGTGTTCTTTTTTAATATGAAAATAATAGCAGCTAAAACACAACTGTTTTGGTATGATACAATGCTGTTTTAGTTGGTTGAGTTTTTTTGTTTACCCTGAGGTAATAAATGATGTTTTTCAGTATTTTGTAATTTATGAATTCTTAAATAATGAAAACTTTTAATGCCTGTTTTTACTTAAAAAACAGTTTAACACATTGTATTGATATATATATATATATATCAAACAAATATGTGTGTGCTATATTTAGTTATTAAATTCTAAGCAATAACTTTGTCTTGCTAAAACCATTTCTTATTTGCTAAAGAGAAAAAAGGTATTTTAGCAACTTTTTCTAAAGGAGTTTTACGCCTGGAGTGAGCAGGTACATCTAGTGAGACCTAAATATATAATTGTGGAGGAGGCCAGTAAAAATACAAGAAATTAACACTAGGTATGCTGAAGAAAAGACACTATGAGATGCCTCATAAAGACATATATTGTAAGCTGCTCTGGGAAGACACACAAGGGTGCTTCAAGAAAAAAGTTGAGATTTCCCAGGAAAAGACATCAGGGACAGTTGTTATGATAACATATGCTGTGGTCCGTTATTTGACAAGAAGCCCCACATTTGGTAATAAGCCAACCCATATTTCTTTATTTTTTTTTGTATTTTTTGATAAAAATAGTAAAAAATGCCATTTATATGTATATTTTTTCCTTACAGTTGGCAGTTGTGGGTACGACAATATTCCAAAACATCTATGCTACTGACAAAGATTATGGAAATAACCGAAAGGTTGTTTATGATATTGTACCGGTACGTAAAATTGGAGATATTGACCTTTTTTTAATTCATTTTAATATTTTTTTTATTGCTTCATAAATTAAAGATTAATTTTCTTTTTGACTAGAAGTTTGGGTTGTGTTAGATTTTCGTTGATACATATTTGTTGAGTTGAGTAAATGATCCATTTAACAACTGTTTACTTCAAAGTATTTTTCATATACAGTTAAAATATCATGATTCTTGATGAATGAATAATGTTATGGAAATGCATTAGTTATATATTTTTTTTATTTTGTAGGGGGTTGGTTCAGACAAATTCATCCTGGACTCCAACTTTGTGAAGATTTCCAGCCCATTAGACTATGAATCATTGGGCACTAACAAATTTTATGAGCTTTTGATCACAGCTGCCGTAAGTTGAAATGTGTTGTGCAAAATAGAAATTTCCCACATCAACAAACAAGGATAAATTTTTCTTTGTAACTTTTGACATTTATTATCATGATAAACATGTTCTGATTGTGAAACACATTTGTTTTAGGTGTATGAAAATGAATAATGTTTGTATGTACTTAGATAGTACTAGATTTGTAATTTGATGTATGAATAGAATTTTGTACATTAGTTTAGTATTGTTTTATGTCTTATCAACAACTAAGGTAATTCAAGACTTTTGTATATAAAAAAATCTTTCAACTCAGTTACTTTTTCTATTAGTCTACATAACAAAACCTGTCTACAAAGGGCACCTAAATATAACAAAAACCTGTCTATAAAGACCATCTCAAT
The DNA here is from genome assembly GCF_902652985.1 of Pecten maximus. NCBI lineage: Eukaryota > Metazoa > Mollusca > Bivalvia > Pectinida > Pectinidae > Pecten > Pecten maximus. Next base: position 41,231,760 of record NC_047015.1, on the reverse strand, counting down.
ATACATGTAGTAACAAAAATTTGTCTATAAAGACCATCTCTACATAGTAACAAAAACCTGTCTATAAAGGGCAGTCCAGAACTTATTTTCAAGAGAGCCTTATCAAGTCGAGTTGAGGTATTTTCTAGGATATCAGCTATGTCTTAGTTTTTTTTTTTTACAGGATAGTGCAGCTGCAGGATTGCAAAGAACAGCAACAACGACCTTGACCGTCACTATCCAGGATGCTGATGACCTCAGTCCAGTGTTTGTGTATCCGGGCTGTACCACATTCAATAACTTTTGTGTATTCCCTCAATACACTGCCTCCATTATATCGGGAACCACTGCTGTAAGTACCAAAATTTACATGAATTTCAAATCACATTCCATGTTCATTGATGAAGAATTTATTATCTGAATCAAGGCAGTATTTTTCTGACCATTTTGGGAAGTTGCCGTCTGATGGAAGATGGCCATTTTTTGTGCAAAGTGTAAAATTATTAAAGACTATTAGTTCGTTTTGTAAAATATTGACAATGTACTTTGTATATTTGTTCTGTAATGGGCGTTAATATATTTTTCGTTTCTGTTCTAGACTCTAGCGATATATGGACTGGGAGATACTACTACTCCAGTTGATATCCAAGCACGGGACAGGGACTCCCTCAACTATCTTGTCCAATTTTCGATCTTGGAAAGTAGGTGTCCATATAAATAAATCAATACATCAGGCAAAACTTACCTGTACAAAACTTACCTGTACAAAACTCAGAATTGATTAAGTTAATATCTGGTGTGTAAACCGCATGTTTTTTACAGATGTTTTAAATGTCACACTGAAAACGAAAAATGTCATTGTGAATTCACACTAATTGCGCATATGTGCACAGTCTGGTTATGAACAATGTATTTCTATGATTTAAATTTAATTTGTACACACTTGTAAACAATGTTTTCATTAGTAAGGTTATATAGCAAACACACACTGGAAATGTAAATACTGTATATAAATATTATCTTTATTCCAACATTAAATTTCTTAAAGGACAAAATGTTTGTTTTTATCAAGGCCACAGATAGGTGGAAATTTAGATATGAGTTTCATGAAACAAACGTTTCATTATTTCTGTCATGTTGTTTTTCAGCATTTCCTCCTAATAGAGCTTCAAGTTTTACACTGTCACCATTACCAACCAGCAATAATGTGTACTCCACGAGCATCACCGTCACTACTCCTCTGAACATACAAAACGAACCCAGTATCACAGTGTTTATCCTGGTAATATTACATCTCTTGGATTTATTTGTCTAGAAGCTAATGAAGTTGGAGATTTTATTTTTGAAATGTTTATAGCCAAGTGTGAAATGGATTTTATTGTTTTAGCTTTAAAGTATTAAGCTCTGTGTTCTCAATTTAAAATCCAGACTTTGGGATACTTCCTTTTTTAATGTAGAAATTTATGCATAACTTTGTTATTTGTACTCTGTATTCAAGTTAAACCACTCTGTCACCTCCCGGAAATCTTAATCAGTCCTCGTTATCTCACTCTTGACCTGATATCTTGTTAGTTATTTCGGCTCAGAAAATATGAAATTCAGGCAGGTAATATGCTATCAGATTACCTGCCTAAAACCTAGATAACAAATTTGTCACAATGCAAAGCCTACTTTATACAGACTAGTGAAAACAAAAATAACCAGCATTATCTATTTATTCATTAAAAGATTTTTTAAGATAACAAGAATAAAAAAGAAAATAATTGGCGAAATGTTGTCTGCTGTGACTTTGTATTACCTGCCCATTACTTTGTATTACCTGCCCATTACTTTAGATTACCTGCCCATTACTTTAGATTACCTGCCCATTACTTTGTATTACCTGCCCATTACTTTAGATTACCTGCCCATTACTTTGTATTACCTGCCCATTACTTTAGATTACCTGCCCATTACTTTAGATTACCTGCCCATTACTTTAGATTACCTGCCCATTACTTTGTATTACCTGCCCATTACTTTGTATTACCTGCCCATTACTTTGTATTACCTTCCCATTACTTTAGATTACCTGCCCATTACTTTATATTACCTGCCCATTACTTTGTATTACCTGCCCATTACTTTGTATTACCTGCCCATTACTTTAAATTACCTGCCCATTACTTTGTATTACCTGCCCATTACTTTAGATTACCTGCCCATTACTTTGTATTACCTGCCCATTACTTTAGATTACCTGCCCATTACTTTAGATTACCTGCCCATTACTTTAGATTACCTGCCCATTACTTTGTATTACCTGCCCATTACTTTGTATTACCTGCCCATTACTTTGTATTACCTTCCCATTACTTTGTATTACCTGCCCATTACTTTGTATTACCTGCCCATTACTTTAGATTACCTGCCCATTACTTTATATTACCTGTCCATTTCTTTAGATTACCTGTGAAGAATCAGAATAAAATAAATCACAGATGGATGATTGGCCAACCAAATGCTTCATGTCATATTTTGCAGAAGGACAAATAAGTTTATGAGAAATGACATAGACAATGAGCCCTGACAAGACTGTGATCATGACACTGTTATTATTCATCAAGCACAAAAACTATTTCTTCTGTTGATTTTTATGTTTAGGCACAAGAATTTGGTGCTTCAGGAAATAATCGCTCCAGTGAGGCCGCTGTGGACATAACTGTAAATCCTGCTAATCAATTTGGACCAGTTGTGTCAGTGCCATTTGATGGTTACGTCGCTGAAAACTCGCCTATAAATACTGTTACATTAAATCAGGCTGGAACACAACTGTTACGCCTGATTGTCAGCGACCCGGATTTGGTAAGTTTTTAGGTATTCCTAACAATGTTAATATGTTGGGTTTTTTTCAATTGAAAATTTGAGAGGTTTGTGAACAGATAACTTTAGATTGTTTCTAAGATTTCCTACGAATTATAAGGATTGTTAGCAATTTTATTGATTTAATAAATTAAGAATTATCTGAAGATGCCAGTCAGATGTGATTTTATTACAAGCTCTGAATAGTGAAGGTGACTCAATAAAACTGCTTTTAGTAAAGGAAAAAATAAATAACTAAACAAAAAGATATTTGTAAAGATGAGAGTACCCTTTCTGTATTACCAGTGTAGCATGTTATTTTGAATAAGAAAAAAAATCAAAAGAAATAAAATCAGGATTATAAAACATGATTAATTACATTCTTCAAGTGCCACACAGATTACAAATTACCTTCATTTGGTAAGTTAAGTCTTCAGAAATCCTGAAAATAGGCCAGTCTATTTAGTCAAGAGGTCTATGGGGGAGCTTGCAAATAAGAGGTTGGCTTTAAGTATTGGAAATTTTGCCTGACCTTGAAACAATCTTAAAACAAATGTATTAATTTTGCTGTTATGTGTACACAGAAAAAAACCCCAATTGATATGACACTTTTCAGATGTTGTTGTTTTTATTAAGCTGGAACTGTATAATTTGTGAATGAGAACAAGGAATATTTACAAATGCCTATAAGAAATTTTTTTATACTACCATGGTATTAAACATGTTATTGAAAAGAAATATTAACTCAACTTTTTATGTATTTCAGCCAAATCCTGATGATGGTACATATAGTTATGCTGTGAGTGGAACCAGCAGTCTTGGAGTGACAGCAGATGGATACGTTGTGGTGGCAGGGGCCCTAGACTACGAAGCCATACCTTCCCCAAAGTCGATCGTCTTCACGGTTGGTTGATTTATGATTCCAATATGTTAAGACATGGTTATGACTCGAGTATGTTAGGACATCGTAATGACTCCAGTATGTTAGGACAAGGTTATGACTCCAGTATGTTAGGACACGGTTATGACTGGAGTATGTTAGGACATGGTTATGACTGGAGTATGTTAGGACATCTTAATGACTCCAGTATGTGAGGACACGGTTATGACTCCAGTATGTTAGGACACGGTTATGACTCCAGTATGTTAGGACATCGTAATGATTCCAATATGTTAAGACATGGTTATGACTCCAGTATGTTAGGACACGGTTAAGACTCCAGTATGTTAGTACATGGTTATGACTCCAGTATGTTAGTACATGGTTATGACTCCAGTATGTTAGTACATGGTTATGACTCCAGTATGTTAGTACATGGTTATGACTCCAGTATGTGAGGATATCACCCTTTAATTATTGTGTTTTAAATGCACAATAAATCAATTTCATTGTGTTATGTTAATCATAATTTCTTAAAACAACTTTTTCTGCTAGGAACTCTCTCTCACATTTTGAACTGTTTCTATAAGATGTTAACTGAATGACTGTATTTTGATTTCTTGTAGAGTTTCCTCCCTTGATAGGATTTTATTTATTATAGATTTTATTTGTGTCAATATAATACAATGGGATTAAGCACAAGTTATCCAACTTACATGAAACACTTTCCAAAACATCTCTCTTGAGACCACATGGAGTGGTTTGGAGTGACCTCTCCTCATAATTTTCTGTCTTTTTCCTAGGTCACGGTAACAGAGACCCACACAGCTCAGCCCAAGTCTACTGCTGTTTCTGTGACCGTCTTTGTTACGGATGTGAATGACTTGACTCCAGATTTTGTGGGATCTGGTTATGCTGATTCAGTTGTTGCTGGAGACTATTCATCATCTCCTTCAAGTCTTATTGTTGTGAGTGATATAATTCTTATTTCAGTAACATGTGTCTGTGTTTCTACTGATATTTATACATATCTGAGTGATGATTTATGTTGTATTTGATGGTCTGGGTTAAAAAAAGCAAAATCAATGGTCTCTGTTTAAACTGAACAAAATTAATGGTCTCTGTTTAAACTGAACAAAATTAATGGTCTGTTTAAACTGAACAAAATTAATGGTCTCTGTTTAAACTGAACAAAATTAATGGTCTGGGTTTTAAAAATAATATTCAATTGAATGGTCTTGGTTTTTAACAAAACACTGAATTCAATGATCTGGGTTTTTAAAAGATATTGTATTCAATGGTCTTGGTTTTAGAAAATATTTGTGTTCAATGGTCTGTATTTAAAAAAAATGTATGTAATGGTCAGTTTGTTTTGTTTTTGTTTTATTTTTGAAAGAAATTGTGTTAAATGGTCTTGTCTTTTTTTTAGATTTTTTTGTGTTTAATGGTGTGGTGTTTTTATTGAATGCTCTGTTTTTTAACTTCCTAGATCACAGCTACAGATGGTGACACGGGGGATTTCGGACAGGTGCGATACTCTATTGTATCTGGCGATCCACTCAATAAATTTGCAATTAATTCTGTGAGTGGCCTGTTATCTGTGGCTGGGACAGTTTCAAAGGATGAGATTTATGTTTTGGAGGTAGAAGCAAGTGACTCGCCCAACACCCCCAGTGTCAGACGGTAAGATCCTTTATGTGTTAGTTGCTAGATACTCATAGTTTGAATGCATTCTCTACCTCCTAGTAACATGTTCCATGTTTATTCTCAAATAAGCCATCTCACATACTGCAATATTTTGTTCTGAAGTTTATGGGAGCTTATATAGGAGCCGATTTGATTACCTAATATCTAAAATTGAACATTGTGCAGAGAAAAGGCTTATTTTGTGGACAAGTGTTTATTTGCAGAAAAATATGGTACCAAAAATTAGGATCGAGAGATTTACAATGTATAAAGAAAAGCTATTGTAATACCTGTCAAATATGTGAGTAATTTAAAATCTGAGATGATCTAAAGGAGCATCAAAATTCATCATTTTTTATTTATATTGAAAGATATGTTGTGATTTAATCTTATATTTGTATTTTTATGCTGAAATCTTTGTGTTAATTAAAGATTGTTCTATTCAAAATATTCATACATATTGTATCATTTTCTGTTGGCATTTATTGTGGATACACAATTCTTATGAATGCAATAATCAGTAATGATTTGATGAAATTAACATTGAAAATGCACCCTGATACCAAGATATGAATATGTAACAATATTATCTCCAGGTATGCACAGGTAAATTGTTCAGGTGTTACCTTTATTATTATCCTCAAGTGTGTACAGGTAAATTGTTCTTACCTGTATTATTATCCTCAGGTATGTACAGGTAACTTGTTCAGCTGTTACCTTTATTATTATCCTCAGATGTTTACAGGTAAATTGTTCAGGTGTTACCTTTATTATTATCCTCAAGTGTGTACAGGTAAATTGTTCAGGTGTTACCTTTATTATTATCCTCAGATGTGTACAGGTTAATTGTTCAGGTGTTACCTTTATTATTATCCTCAGATGTGTACAGGTAAATTGTTCAGGTGTTACCTTTATTATTATCCTCAGATGTGTACAGGTAAATTGTTCAGGTGTTACCATTATTATTATCCTCAGGTATGTACAGGTAAATTGTTCAGGTGTTACCTTTATTATTATCCTCAGGTACGTACAGGTAAATTGTTCAGGTGTTACCTTTATTATTATCCTCAGGTGTGTACAGGTTAATTGTTCAGGTGTTACCTTTATTATTATCCTCAGATGTGTACAGGTAAATTGTTCAGGTGTTACCTTCATTATTATCCTCAAGTGTGTACAGGTAAATTGTTCAGGTGTTACCATCATTATTATCCTCAAGTATGTACAGGTAAATTGTTCAGGTGTTACCTTTATTATTATCCTCAAGTGTGTACAGGTAAATTGTTCAGGTGTTACCTTTATTATTATCCTCAAGTGTGTACAGGTAAATTGTTCAGGTGTTACCTTTATTATTATCCTAGGGTGTGTACAGGTAAATTGTTCAGGTGTTACCTTTATTATCTTCAGATCTGCAGTTACAGCTGTGACAATCACTGTTACACCATCCGGTACGGAGGCCCCTGTTATACCTGCCAATTCCTACAGTATTTCTGTCAGTGAGGGTGTTGAAGTGGATTCCTCTGTATTCACCGTTCCGGTAATGCCCTTTAACTTATAAAACATTGAATACCTTATTAATTTCTAAATTGTTAATTTTTTACAATTAATCTAATATCTTTAATATAATGTGTTAATTTTATCATTTGAACATGGGAGAAATGTTTACTTTGTGTTTGATGTGTATTTTTTTGTATTACAGGCGTCAGACCCTGAAGGTGAATCTTTGAACTTTGCCATTATTTCCGGAAATAATCCAGTGCATTTTGCAATTGATTCCACGTAAGTTTTATGTTGTACAAACAACAGGCATGATAAAACCCCCAATTTGACTTTAACTTCAAATCTGTATGTTACAAAATGGATTTCTTTTGTGTTATAAAAAACTTAGATTGGATTAGATATGAGAACTGCGATTTGATCCTAAGAATGAAATCCCCATTCCCAACATTCCTATTGCTTGTTTGAGTGAAAAAAAATACTTCTGTGATTTTCTATAAATATGCCTTTTTGTTATACAAACCATCAAAGAGTGAAATTACAATAGGAACAGTTTGATTTTGTTTTAGTTACAATATTAAAACAATTAAGAATAATTATCACTGCAAGTATTCTTAAATATGTTACTGAATGAGTCAAAATGACCCTAGTGAAAGAGTGATTCTACAGTAATTTTTTGTTTGTTTGGATTTCTTCTGAAAAGAAATAGAATATCTTCAATCCTTATATGTTTTTATTGTAGTGGGAAGCTGAGTAATGTGGTAAAACTGGATCGCGAGACACGTAGCTCCTACACTCTGGGCGTTGTTGTAACCGACCCAACATCACTGGTGAGTAGATATCCCTTTTAACACTCTAAAAAATTAGATTATTGAGTTCTAAAAATACATGTGGTTTGGTATAACGAAACGATAACATCTCATTTGTAGTTACAACTAAATGATACCATTTAAAGCTACAACTAAACAATAATGTCACTTGTAATTAGGAATAAATTAGCTCACCATCAGAAGATACAGCCAAAGCATCTGATAAATTAATGTAATTATATCTTTACCAAGAAATATGCATTTTTAGAAATTCCTCTTGTTTATTTTTCAGTTAATGATGCTTTTGATCTCTTTATATTTAGACTGACACTGCTACAATCAACATTGCTGTGACAGACATCAATGACTTTGTGCCATCTTTCTCTCCATCTGCTTATACCTTCACAGTTACTGAAGGCCAAGCTGCCGCCAATGTTGGCACAGTCACGGTAGGTGGAATTAGCGGACATATCAAACCAGTCTTTTGATTTGGATAGAGTAATTGATATATGCTTAGTATATGGATTTGGGAGAATACTCCATTTGATTTTGATTGTTTTTTCTTAGAATAACCCCCACCCCATTAAAAACAAAAATTATACAAATTAGTTATGATTGTATAAAGATTTTTACATCATTGCTATAAAAAATGTGATTGCATGTATAGATTTCTGGACAACATTAGAAAATTTCAAACTTTGAAAAAGACATAATCATTTATTTATCTTTTACATATACGTATGTGTCTTTCCGTTTTAGGCATTTGACAATGATGAAGGAGTTAATGGCCAATTGGATTATTCAATTTCCTCCATTTCTACTGGCTCACTGTAAGTAACGCCTCTTTATATGTTACGGTAGATTGATTGTCATTAATCCCCTACATAGTCATCAGTTGGACATTGTATATCTGAAATCCACCTGTTTGAAATTTTATTATCCAGTTCCTGCGTTGCCCTGACACCATTTATATTTCTGTTATAAACTCACATATCTGAGCATCAGCATACCAACCGAAGGAATTATCTGTCTCTCAAATGATCGAATATGTGATGCTTTACTGCAATAAATTAATGAAAACATCTTTTTGTCATATCTAAATCTACGTTGAATCTGGAGTTTTTCTGAGGGTCTTTTGGGCCCAATTCCTAATTGAAATTATTTCATGCACTTAATGCCAAAATTTGTGGTTTTCTCCTGAAAATATCCTTCCAAATTCAATTCACCAATTTTCTTCCTAAAACAAGGCAAAAAGTCCCAATCCCTAATCGGAGAAAAAAATTCTGCGGGAGTTTGTAATTTGACTAAGATTTGTCTGTACACATCATTTATTTGACTTATTATCTACAGATTAATTGATGTGACACTTGGCCGACTACACTTGCTCAATGAAAATCAGTTTTGCAGGATTTTCTGAGATGAAGAGATCTGAGTGGTTTCAATGTCATATTTTGGTAATAGTTTTACTGAAATTTAATCTTCCTTTCCTTTGTAGATTTTCAGTGAGTTCTACAGGTGTGATAACGACCGCTCAAGCCTTGGATTACGAATCACAAACTCAACATATTATCCTTGTTCTGGCCACTGATAGAGGCATTCCTCAGCACACAGGGACTGCCACGGTCACTATCAACGTCCTGGATGTTCAGGATAATGTTCCACGATTTGTTGAAGCAAGTTATACTATTGGTGTAAATGAAAACCTACCATCTGGCACAAATGTCATCAGTGTGCAGGTAAGACATTTACCAAATACCACATACATACCAAACATTTACCAAATACCACATACATACCAAGCATTTACCAAATACAACATACATACCAGACATTTACCAAATACCACATACATACCAGACATTTACCAAATACCACATACATACCAGACATTTACCAAATACCACATACATACCAGACATTTACCAAATACCACATACATACCAGACATTTACCAAATACCACATACATACCAAACTTTTAACAAATAAATATCAATCATACAAGTTTATACATATACCAAGTAAATAGAGTTTATACTAAATGCATACACCAAATACATACATCTACCAAATACATAAATATACCAAATACATACATATACCAAATTTATACATATACCAAATTTATACATATACAAAATACACATCGATCAATCAGTTTGGTTTAGTGGAAAAGTATGTTAACGTTTCATTTTCTTCATGTTGCAGGCACTTGATGTAGATACTGTTGATGCCATTACTTACAAGTTTTCTAGTGGCAGTTTCGGTCCTTTTTCAATTGATTCCTCATCCGGACTGATAACTCTCAACACACCATTGAATTTCGAAGCAATACCACTTTATGTGTTCACTGTGACAACCGCTGAAGGCGAGTTGAGTATACTACCATCAGTTTCCACCACGGTCACAGTGTCTGTCATCGTAAGTCAACATTTTACCCTCGTGACTATAAAGTATAGACAAAGAGATAACCTATTGGTGAAGAAATATGTAGTTTTAAGATTTTGCAGGACTAACATTTTTATAGTTTTCTTTCAGTGAATCGTGAAATATAGAGAAATAGAATCTCTAACTAACTGACTTTAAATAAATGTTGTCTCCTACAGACATCACCGTTCTATTTAATGAGCGTTCCATCAACTGTTACGGCCTCTTGGCCTTCAGCGGACAACCACTCCTTGTGAAGTTGATCACCAGTTTCTGTATGATCTTTGTTTATCATTAAACAGGACATGAATGATGCCACCCCAGTCTTGTCTGTGTCTCCCTCATCAAGGACTGTACAAGAGAATGTGGCTGTCGGTACTTTCACCTTATTTGATGTTGATGCAACTGATGCTGATCCCATTGTGAGTATACATGCAGAACTTTTACAGTAATCTTACCTGAGATTTTCTGACTATTTACTGATCAAGAAAAGAATTGATTTTAAACCGTATTTTTGTTCTTTGTATATCCTATTCTATTGGCTATGACATTTGATCTCTATTTCAGAACACTGAAAACAACAGAGTGACTTTTTCTATCACCGGTGTCACCTCAAATGCTCTGTCCAACCCCAACAGTGGGGACAATCTCTTCGTCATCAGCTCGGATACTGGAGTTATTTCCCTTGCTCAGCCCCTGACAGATGACAGCACTAGGGCTACTATCTACACAGTATGTACTTAGGGTATCAAATAAGATCCCATAAGAAATAGTTTTTGCTGAGGCATCTACCTACCTGGAAAACTCCACTTTTTGTCTCATTCAGAGTGATGTGAATTTTTATATTATTTGTTAATCTGTATATCCAGATATTGTAGTTTAGAAAAAGTATGTGTAATACTCGAAATGTGATAATTTTTTTCACAAATTTTTCGTCAATATTCTCAATTTTGTAGCTGATACGGCTTCAAATTCACAGAAAAAAAATCTATTTCTCCTGGAATGATTTATCAATGAAACCAATGAAAACATATAAGAAATTGAATTGAACTTGCCATGTTCCATCATTATGTTCCAATTCTCATTTAGATAAATGTGGAAGGTCGTGATCATGGAATCCCTCCCAGAAGTGGTTTTGCAACATTAACTCTGACAGTTATCAGGAACAATAACCCGGTGTTCAATCCTTCATCCAAAACAGAAACCGTCAACAGTAATGCAGCTTTCCCCAATGTACTGTTTACATATGCTGCCACTGATAATGATGCGGTAGGTTCTACTTCACAAGGAAATATTCTGCTTTTTCAGAAAATGATTAATAGTATTTAATATCATCATGATTGATATACAGTACAATAATGTCTGTTAATAAACTAACAATAGATAAACTCTACATATTGTAGGATTATACTGTAAATTGTTTAAATTGAGTGCACTTAAATTTTAGTGCATTTACTAAATTTCAACATATTAACAGAAGGATAAATTAGAGCAGAAATAATATTTGCAAATAAATTGTCTATAGTATCTCTAATTAATTAACAAATGAATACTTCAGTATGTATTCCGTGGACATTGTGCATTTGTGATGTTGCTTCTCTGTATTCAGGGTGTCTTTGGAACTCTGACATACTCACTGATTGTTGACGGACAACTGCCATCACATTTTCAAGTTGGTGCCACCGACGGCACTATCACCCTTACCAACTCTCTGCAGACTGATGATGCTGACACCTACTATGTAAGTGTATTTACTCAATATCACTGTATTATATCTGATATCACAAGTGTTTTTTAATTTATTGATTCTCAATCTTGCAAAAAATATCTGTATCTTTTTTAAATACTGCACATAGCATTTGACTACATGTATTTTCTGTTTTTTTCTGTAGCTGTTCTCAAATAGGCCGCATTCCTTAGTGTATAAGTTAGTATTAAAGTTTGGTGAGGGCTTATTTACGAAGCACTTAAAATTGGTGATTCAGCAAAAATGAAGAAGGGGACTTTTTTGTGAATAAATACAGTGACAGCTTTTGGTACAGATGTAGTTTGTTGTATATATAATGTGATTTTACTTCAGCCTTGACAACTATTGATGGAAACACTTCCTGTGATATAATGATGTGTTACCAAGATAGTGTAACTTGTTAGATCTAATCCTAAATGTTGTGTAGACACATTTTTAAATTCCTGATTACAGCTTCGAGTGGTGGCTACGGATGGGGGTGGTCTTGTTGCCACTGGTACAGTCACAGTCAGTGTAACACGGAATTTGTTTGATCCAAATTTTCTTGGTGTTGGACCATTTAATTATGCTACAACAGTACTTGAGAATGCCCCCCTGCTGCAGTCTGTGTTTCAAGTGAACGGTATTGATGCTGATCAACAGGTAAGACTTCGAGGACTTGTTTGTTACAGCTGACAGTGCAAGTTAAAAAGCTTCCAATTGAGGTTTTAAGAATATATATTTAAAGTCGCTATTCAGGAATCGTTTCTGAGATATTCCCCTATGATGACAGTATGATATGGTCATCATATCAAATGTCAACATTTTAGTTTGTGCTCTGCTAGCACTGTCAGTTTTAAGATATGAATTGATAGATCTAGGTTCATTCTCTTTCATTTACAAATCTATTCAGAGAATTGTTGTTAATTATCTTTACAAATATTTGTTAAAATGGTAATTGGGATTCAACTATTGAGATTTTTATTCAATATTACTTCAATTATTTTTGAAAATATTGTTTTTTCTTAATTTTCATCTAAAAATTTATAATAGTTTAAGTGGCATCATTCCATGGAATTTTCATTAAAGGTTCTGGTGGAAATCTTTTGGAGGCATAGGTATGACACAGTTAGGTAACATACCTCCTTAAGTTAGGAGTTGATATATTTTTCAGGTTTGTATACCCGAATGGAACAGAAGATTTGTGAAGTGTTTTAACCAGAGGTTTAACTTGTTTATTGTTTTACATTTTAGTCGCCGTACAACCTAGTTAGCTATAGCATCGTTGGTGATACTCTGGCACAGCAGTACTTCATTATCACAGGCACTGGAGAACTACAGCTGAAACGCTCCCCGGCTGACAATCAGGCTATCGCAACCTTCGCAGTAAGTTGGACAATATAGACAAATCCAAATATCTCATTTGTAGACAAGAAACAACTTTAACAGCCAGTACTGCAATTAATTATTTTTGCTGACTTTTTATAAAATGTGTATTTATTGCATTTTTTCTCCAGTGATATATTCCATAAAAAGCTTCTAAATATTTGCCTTAAGTGACAGTTGTTCACTTTGGTAAACAACTAAAGTATGGATTGTCCGACTTCCAGTAATACAAGAAATCTGTCCCCTTCATTAATATCTATTGGACTACTACTACAGTAACTCTACCTTCCACCATTGTTATATGGTATTAACAGAGATTTTACTCTAGGTGTGTAAATTTTCTCCGTTGTAGGTAACAGTTGGCCTTCAGGATCAAGGAGTACCACCGAGAACTGCTTCAACTAACGCAGTAGTCAGTGTTACGGTGATCAGGAACACAGAACCTCCCATTTTCTTCTCCACCTCCTACACCAGGAGCATCAATGAGAATGTTCCTAGTGGAACTAACATTGTCAAAGTCGCAGCCTCAGATGCTAACACACAGGTACATACATGATTTTATTTCAGATCTTTATGCACTGAAAACCAATTACACTCTCTTTACACCAGTACTATAGCAAATCATGTAGTTGTGCCAATTCATCATCAGCTTATCTTTTAAAATTTCTTACTGGGCCTAGGACTTGTCAACGACAACCTACCACTGATCTTGTATTGTTCTCAAAAATTTTAAGAGAAGTAAGAATTGTTATGAAAATTAAATGAACAATCACTAAAAATTTTTAGAGTTTAAAAATGAGTCTTGAACTTACTGCTTTTTGTTTCTGTTTTGTCATTGTAATCATAGTAAGATGTCTTTTTCTTCCACAGACTGAGTTCAATACCATCACTTACTCCTTATTTGATTCTTCAAGTCTGTTTACCATCGCCTCTGATGGCCAGATCAATACAGCTGGGGATTTGGCCACCCCCACACAGGATCTGTACACAGTGAGTCCAGGTCAATGATAGACATGTAGAAGTCCATTTCATTTATTGCAGTCCATCTGGTTGGACAATAGTTGTTTATGAAACAATATGGACTGAGTGATTTTATTTTGTTGTCAGAGAAGCCTTGGCACAGACTGTATCAACATTTGCAGTTCTGTTGATATCTAAGCCTGAAATGCCCCAGTTAAAAATTGACAAACTGGTATGTCGGCATAAACCATTATGACATCATAATGATAACGAAAGGGAGATAATTATTGGTACCAGTGGAAAGATGCCTTATCAGCTAATAGATTTGCTTGTTGCAGTTAGTGATAATTGTTATTTGATCCTTGCAGTTAGTGATAATTGTTATTTGATGCTTGCAGTTAGTGGTAGTTGCCAGCGACAATGGTGATCCAGCCCGTCAAGCCACTGCATATGTCTATGTTACAATCCTCCGTAACTTCTTTAACCCACAATGGACATTGACAAACTACAACGATCAAATCCTGGAAACTCAGATCCCGGGTACGAGCTTGACTGGAGTAAATCTGCTGGGAGGTATTGGAGACAGCGATACCAAAGCTCCTGGTAACACAATCAACTTTAAGATGAACACTGTGATGACCCCTACGAAATCTCAGCAGTACTTCCAAGTTGCTAGTGCAGGGGAGATCTCTGTCAAGCAAGATCTTCGCACAGATACAGATAATTTGTATCTGGTTAGTAATTTCATAGTTTACTTTCATTTGCAAAATATTTTATCTGGAATTTTGTGAGTGATAAACAATTTATTTAGCCTAACACAGAAATTGTTCAGTTTTGTTTCCATTCTTGATTAGGATTCGATTATAAAAAGGTCAATAAACTAAAGGAAATTCTCATGTTTTAAACAGAAAGTAAATCAAAAGGAAAATTATTATAATGTGGATTTATAGATGATAAACAGCAACAAAACAACATTAATAAACCTTGTTTTGGCTCTTGTTTTCCAGCTTTATGTTGATGCATATGATTTGGGATCACCATCCAGAGCAAGTACACTGACTGCAACCGTTACTATAGCAGTTGTCCGCAATTTAGCTCCGTCATTTACAAATGCTGGGTTTACACAAACCGTCAGGTCTGATACTGTTCAAGGATCAACTGTTTTTACACTCACAGCTCAGGATCCAAATATTGGTGTAAGTATAGGTTGTTTTTTTTTTTTTTTAAATTGTGAGAAATAAATTTATCCATTTGACAAAAAGTAAAATTAGATAATTGAAATCAATTTTCATGCTGTGTTATACATTGTTTTAAAATGTGACAGCTGTGTATTTCAACAAATAATAATTAAGTCTTGTATTGTTTTACAGCTAACTTGAGTCCTTAAGGGCTAAAACTAATGAAAAAAAAGTCATTTCTAGAGAAAGCATAACACATGAGTATAGCCAGTACCTAATTAAGTATTCAGACTTATTTATAGGGGATGGTTTCCTTTAGACTTTAATGATGATTTTCTCTAAAATTGCTTTTCTAGGTACCCGAATTTAACCAACTAACCTTTGACTTGTTGGGAATTGATACAGCCTTGACCTACTTCAATATAGTTCCAGCTACAGCAAATACAGCAAATATTGTCACTCGTTCCTCTTTGCAAGCTGTGACAGAGGATGATTTCCAGGTATTGATAAAAAAATAATAAAAAACAGCAATGGAGAAGTGTTAAGTATTGTTCCAGCAATCAATAATGTTTCTCAAAGTGTTGAGCTGATTGTCGGTTACATTTTGGTAAAAAATAATTCAAAGATCAAAGGATTTAGATCAATGAATGATGAAATGTCTTTGTATGCTTGGTAATCTTTCCATTCACTATAATCACATAATGTTTTGTTGTTTTTTTTTACTTAATTTGCCCCAAAACAAATTACGAATAAAACATTAAATGTGATTTTAAAGTTAAGTCTACATTTTGCATTGCCTATTCTTAATCATTCTATCATCAGTATTTTCAAAATTATTTGGTTTTTAAATTGGTTAATAATACATGTACATTTAGTATTTTAGGAAAATTAATCTCTTGTAAGCTTTATTTATCAAAAATTATTGTTGTGCATTTAAAGATTATAACCCATCATCATTTATGAAATCTCAAATGCCTTCTAACATTAGTTACTGATCAGTAAGTATGCTTTACTGTATACCGTTCAATACAAAACAGATATTTCTTTGTCAAAGTAATACCTTCTTTATCATCAGTCTAAAAGTTTAGCATTCAAGTTTATGGAGGGATAGTTTGTGAACCACCTTTAGCTTACAATTTTAAATTAATCCAGCAAAAATGAAGAAGGGGCTTATTTGTCAGCGGTTGCTTATTTGAGGATAAATACAGTTTTTTATAAAAATGCTTTGTTGCAGCTTTTGGTGCGCGTGAGTGACAACGGATCACCATCTCTCAGCAGCCAACAGGTTGTCACGTTAAATATGCTGAAGAATCTTAATGCACCTGAGTTCATTGAACTGCTTTACAACCAAACAATCCTGGAAACTCAGTCAGTAGGCTCCAACATTGGGGTACAGGTCCGTGGCCGGGACATAGACACCTTGGTAAGTCTTTCTCACTGCTCGGTGTTAAATCAACTTGTCAAAATGTACTAAATGTATATATGTATATAAGAAAAATAAAAAAAAAACAATATTTACCAAGATATATATATGTATCATGCTTCAGACATCATTACTTCATGTTGATAGAAAGAAGATCATATTAATGAATCATTGATGAATCCAGCATTATTGCAACAGATATCATTGATACAATGTCCAAACATGATCAGACCGGATGGGACTTATTGAGTCTGACTGGGTTCCTAAATATTTTATCAGGGACAAACACTTTATATCACGATTGTGTACCCATTAAATGGTTATTCTAGCTGATTACATACCTTACTCTCTACTTTATTACCACCCTCGAAAAGTTTGAGTTTCTGTTTCTCAGTATTTGGTATGTTAGTTTTGGTCTTGTTTTCAGGACACTGTTGTTACTATTCATTTTTTTGGGAGGGTTGATTAGTTATACATTGTATTTGTATAATTCAATGTTTTTTTTTTGTATACATATTTGGTAGTGTAACGTATTTCATTAATATAAAAAAAGATAAATAAAAATAAAACTACATTGTTATTATGGTGTCTGAAACTGAACATCCCCTGTTGGGTGTAGGAGAGAAACAGAATAACACATAAGTAACTATGTTCTAACCTTGGCATTTATTTGTTTCCTAGCAACCGCATAATGTTGTTTCGTATGAGGCACTTGGAGAGGCATCAACCCTGACCTACTTTGCTATAAATAGTATCGATGGTCAAATCTCTATCATCAGACCACTAACCCTTGAGAACACCCAAAAGAATTATGTCGTGAGTATATGTGTAGAGGAAATCAATTTAAAAAGATTGTATAAGATATATATAATTGTATATTTAGAAGTGATTGTATAAGATATATATAATTGTATATTTAGAAGTGATTGTATAAGATATATATAATTGTAGAAATAGTGTGAATTATATAGTTTGTGGACCTTTGATATTCAATCCATGTTTAATTTTAATCTGAACTCATTTTGTTGAAAAGATAGTTTGACAGGCCCCTTCTGCCTTTTAAAAGTCTTTCATGGAATTTCGCATTACAGATTTACTAGTAAAAATAAACCATGTAAAATACAATTGTGGTTGACATATTCGATGTTGGCGAATCCTTTCATTTGTGTATCGATATATTGTGTCACAATTTACTTACTTCCAAAATTGAAGATTTTCACACTTTGCATTTTTTTTTATACAGATGCGTGTGATTTTGCGTGATTCTTCGTTGATATCACAACAAACAGGAACGGTTTCAATCACAGTCCGGCGAAATGATTTAGATCCAGTTTTTACAAACCTACCATCTGTACAGTCTGTTGCAAGGACTGCCCTAGCTGGTTCTAATGTGTTTAATGCTTCCGCTACAGATAGCGATTTATATGTGAGTAATCATCGTTTTCATAACTAAAACAAATATCTCAGATGCATTGACTAAAAAGATTTTATGAAGAAATCTGACTCTTTGACAATAGGTAATAAAAACAAATAAAAATAAACAATTAAAAAAAAAAAATCCCTCTTTGAGTTTTTCAGAATAGTTTTCACTGACATATATAATAACGTGTTATGAAGCATTTTCTTGTCACTCACATTTGAAAAGGATTCAATATAATGCTGTGGATTTGTCTTTTTTGTTTTTAAAATAAAATTTTACACCTTAGGAAGGTTGTCCAAAATGACATAACAGTTCCATAGATTGTGGAACATTTTCTGTATGTATGCTGACATGATAAACTAGTTGTAATTATTGGGTGTAGTTTGGAAATGACTAATACTTGTTTTTGTCTATTTAACAGTCTCCTTTCAATATTGTCCGATATGGAATTGTGTCAGGTAACACAGGGAATGTGTTCACCATTAACAGTAATACTGGAGAAATCACCCTCTCCCAGTCTCTACAGAGTCTCACGGTGGCTTCCTACACTGTAAGTAGCTATATTGGTCTATGAAACCTACGCTGTAAGTAGCTATATTGGTCTATGAAACCTACGCTGTAAGTAGCTATATTGGTCTATGAAACCTACGCTGTAAGTAGCTATATTGGTCTATGAAACCTACACTGTAAGTAGCTATATTGGTCTATGAAACCTACACTGTAAGTAGCTATATTGGTCTATGAAACCTACGCTGTAAGTAGCTATATTGGTCTATGAAACCTACGCTGTAAGTAGCTATATTGGTCAAGGAAACCTACACTGTAAGTAGCTATATTGGTCTATGAAACCTCCGCTGTAAGTAGCTATATTGGTCTATGAAACCTACGCTGTAAGTAGCTATATTGGTCTATGAAACCTACACTGTAAGTAGCTATATTGGTCTATGAAACCTACACTGTAAGTAGCTATATTGGTCTATGAAACCTACACTGTAAGTAGCTATATTGGTCTATGAAACCTACACTGTAAGTAGCTATATTGGTCTATGAAAAATTATTTTCAGGAAATCTTTCATGTTTATATCAACATAGTAACTAGACCAGATTTAGTATGAAATATTTAGCTTTGAGAATTTTTTAATTTTTTTATTACAGATTAAACATCTGTTTATAATTGACTAATTGGTTATTTCATAGGGCAGACTGGAAATATTTTCCAAACACATTTTGTATGAATGATTGTGAGAGTTCTTATATTTTAATTATATATTGTTTTAATGGAATAATATCTGCAATAATGGCTTTCTACAGAATAAGGTTTTATCGTCATATTTGTAATTGGTTTTGTGTATTTTAGGAGTGGAAGTAAAAATTGATGAGAATATCCTATATATGATTCTTGTGTATCATTCACAGCTGTCAGTCATAGCGTTTGACCAGGGAGTGCCTAGCCGGGTAGCTTACAGTACCTTGACACTGAACGTTGACAGGAATCTAAATACGCCAATAATTGTTACACCTGGAGTTGGTGCATTGTACCAGGCGACGGCTGCCATTGTGGAGACCATAGGATTTGAGACACTAGTGTATGATGTAGATGCCATTGACAGCGATAACACGGTAGGTTTTAAATTTCTATGTCCAGTACATGGTGAATACATTTGATATGCCCGTATTCACTCCATGTAGACTTATTATGGCGGATCATCCATCTGTCAATAAATTGTGGCAAGTTTATTGTGCTTTATTGTTTACAAGGTTCTGAAATAAATGTGAAAATGCATTTAGTAATAGTTTGATAAACCTTAACTTCGGGACTAAGTTTGTATTCTTCCAATGTACCTAAAGTTTGGGACTTTAGTTTGTAGTACTACAGTGTACCTAAAGTTTGGGACTTTAGTTTGTAGTACTACAATGTACCTAAAGTTTGGGACCTTAGTTTGTAGTACTACAATGTACCTAAAGTTTGGGACCTTAGTTTGTAGTACTACAATGTACCTTAAGTTTGGGACCTCAGTTATTGGTACTACAGTGTACCTAAAGTTTGGGAATATAGTTTGTAGTACATGTACTTCAAAATACCTGTAGTATGGTCTCCCAATCAAACTTAAATCGACCTTGTTCAACAGTGCATATACCGTTACTAGAAATGACCTGTTTGGAATTAAATCAAATTTAAGTGAGGTCAAATTGAAGGGATCTTCGGGATATTAAATTTTGACACGGTTTATTTTCCAGAGTCCCTATAATTCTGTGACCTATACAATTACGGGAACAGGTAAAGGTCCGGAATATTTTGCTATCAACCCTGACAATGGAGAGATACGTATTAAAGCTTCACTGCTGCAGGACTCCGCCAGAGACACAACCTATACTGTGAGTAGCTTTGAAAGTTTTGATAAGTTTGAAATTTTAACAGAATTACTAGAGGTCTCTCTGTCACTCATGTAATGACTTATCTGTGAATTAAATGAAATTGGATATATCATGTCATGTTGAATTATTTATATGTAATACAAAAATGTACTATGTTTTGCAATGTCAATATGATGAAAATGTTGTGATTTTTCTAGAAGCTATACGAAACCAAAAAAGTATTGATATAAATGCATTGTTAATGTATAAACATTTTTTTTCAAATCTAGGTTCTTGTGAGTGTTCAGGATGGGGGCAGCCCACCCAAGGTTGGCGGCAATACAGCGACCATTACTATCAACGTCAACAGAAATGACTTTTATCCCCAATGGCAAAACTTACCGTATGATCAAATCGTTCAGGAAAATGCTGGAGTCAATGATCTGGTGTACACTGTACAGGCATTAGATGCTGATAGCTTTTACAATGCCGTACGCTATGAAGTGATTGGTTTTGGAAGTGCACCTGTTTACTTTGCAGTGGATGAAGTGACAGGTGTGGTGACAGTCAATTCTCCACTTTCAGGTAGTGCAGAAGAGGTGTTCTATGTAAGTATCATCAGCTTTTGTTACCTGTCATGGAATGTTGTATCTGAATCCTATCTACCTTTGTTACCTGTCACCAAGTATTGTATCTAAATCCTATCTACCTTTGATACCTACCACCAAGTGTTGTATCTAAATCCTATCTACCTTTGTTACTTGTCACCAAGTGTTGTATCTAAATCCTATCTACCTTTGATACCTACCACCAAGTGTTGTATCTAAATCCTATCTACCTTTGTTACCTACCACCAAGTGTTGTATCTAAATCCTATCTACCTTTGTTACCTGTCACCAAGTGTTGTATCTAAAACCTATCCACCTTTAAATTTGTTACCTGCAACCAGGAATTGTGTCTTAATGCTATCAACCTAGGTTACCTATCACCAGGTGTTGTATCTAAATCCTATCTACCTTTGTTACCTACCACCAAGTGTTGTATCTAAATCCTATCTACCTTTGTTACCTGTCACCAGGTGTTGTAACTAAATCCTATCTATCTTCGTTGCCTGTCACCAAGTGTTGTATCTAAATCCTATCTACCTATGGTACCTCTCACTAGATGTATCAAAACCCTGTCAAGCTATGTTACCTGTCACCAGACATTGCATATAAATCCTATCAGTCTATTGTAATTAAATCTTCTCTACATGGATTAACTATTTACCTGTATGTTATAAGATTTAACGCAATATTTTTTGTTTAATCTTAGGTTCGTGTGAGGGCTTATGATAATGGAAGTCCTTCCAAAGAAAACACTACAACTTTAACCTTATCCATTGAGCGCAACTTATTTGCTCCAACTATGACACAGTCAAGCATCACTGAACGTATCCCAGCGACACAAGCTTTAGGTGTTCCCATTGTAACGGTACCAGCTCAGGATCTGGACAATCAGGTAACCCCAATGGATCATTCTACCTATTAGTCTCCTTAATTCGGCTTATTCTATGAACATACTGATATTAGTTCACAGAAATTTGAATAATTTTTAGTTCATTATACAAAGTAGGATTATGTGTATTGACAAATTGTAACATTACCAATAAAAAATGACTTAAGCAAATTTATTATAATTTTGAAAAATATTCAAAGTCTTTTCTTAATTTGAAATAAGGAAACTCTTAATATGTTCATTCCTTACAATGCCTGTATATATTCATCATTAGATTTGGCTTCAACAGTTACGGGATTATGGTATACATTAGCTGGCTGTTGTTGTGCATGTCCTTTGAGCATATGTTTAACAGGATTCAGCAAAAAAACTCAAATGGGTAGGCGGTAGAGGTAATATAAATGTTTCCTTGAGCAGTTTTCTCATTTCATTTCGAACTTAAACCTAATTTCCTGTGTATTACCTGCTTCATTAAATTGTCCGCACAAGGTGAACCGTTTTATAATCTAAAGTCTGCAGATAACCTGCTCCGGTACATTGCCCGCTGGTTTTCCTCTATCTTATTATGATATATAAGTTCACTGTCACCCTCTGTATTGTTTTTAGCTCTCACTGTTGACATGTAGTGTCTTGAACAGTGAGTTTGTCATACATAGGTAAATCTACCATATTTTGGATATGAACAGCGAGTTTGTCATACATAGGTAAATCTATTATATTTTGGATATGAACAGCGAGTTTGTCATACATAGGTAAATCTACCATATTTCAGATATGAACAGCGAGTTTGTATACATAGGTAAATCTACCATATTTTGGATATGAACAGCGAGTTTGTCATACATAGGTAAATCTACCATATTTTGGATATGAACAGCGAGTTTGTCATACATAGGTAAATCTACCATATTTCGGATATGAACAGCGAGTTTGTCATACATAGGTAAATCTACCATATTTCGGATATGAACAGCGAGTTTGTATACATAGGTAAATCTATTATATTTCGGATATGAACACCGAGTTTGTCATACATAGGTAAATCTACCATATTTTGGATATGAACAGCATTGTCGGCATCTGATAGTATACCAGGTAAACACAGAAAGTTGACTTTGATATGACAAGTATTTTATAGCCCCCAGTTTTGATGTTTTTTGGAAAATATTTTGTCAGATACCCCGTAGAAGGTATTTTTGAATGTTTTATATCGTATAGTTTGCCTACTGGCATTACATGACAAATATTTTGACTCTTTTTTTGAGGAAAATGTTTTTTTTCTGCTTTCAGGCTCCTAACAATGTAATCCGATACAACATGACTGCCTCAGCTGCAACACGAGAATTCTTTGATATTGATGTTGTGAACGGATACATTTTTGTTAAGAAGTCCCTTGTACTGGATTCAACAGAGACTCAGCAATTTACGGTAGAGAACTCGCTCACAATAAGTATATACAAAAGTAGCTGATACTGTTACCCAAAAATCTCCTTATTGACTATCATGTATTACTTATACATGAGCAGCATATTTTGATGTTGAAAATATTTTCAAGTGTTTGAAGATTTAAATGTAGTTGTAAGTTATGTTTCTTAATTGTATTTAAGCAATACAAATTCTAACATAAATTGTAAAATTGTCTATTTAATTATTTTTTGTGTGTTTTAAAAAAATTGTATATTTTAAATATTTTCTTTTGGGTTGTAGATGAGCGTTTCTGTTTATGACATGGGAACAGTCTCAAAAACATCACCAACTTTCACCACTGTTATCATCAACGTGTACAGAAACAGGAACACCCCATTCTTTGGTTCAACGAATTACGCTGTGACCATTTCGGAGAGTCGCACTGTCAATGACAATATTCTTCCCATCGCTTTTGGAGACAGTGATACAGATGTAAGTAGATGTGAGGGAGGAAAGATCTTAGTGATGTGAGTACATAGGACAGGTGTTATGTAGAGATCTTGGAGATGTGGGTATATAGGACCGGTGTTATGTAGAAATCTTAGTGATGTGGGTATATAGGACCGGTGTTATGTAGAGATCTTAGTGATGTGGGTACATAAAACAGGTGTTATGTAGAGATCTTAGAGATGTGGGTACATAAAACAGGTGTTATGTAGAGATCTTAGAGATGTGGGTACATAGGACAGGTGTTATGTAGAGATCTTAGAGATGTGGGTACATAAGAGAGGTATTATGTAGAGATCTTAGTGATGTGGGTACATAGGACAGGTGTTATGTAGAGATCTTAGAGATGTGGGTACATAGGACAGGTGTTATGTAGAGATCTTAGAGATGTGGGTACATAGGACAGGTGTTATGTAGAGATCTTAGTGATGTGGGTACATAGGACAGGTGTTATGTAGAGATCTTAGAGATGTGGGTACATAGGACAGGTGTTATGAAGTAATGTTGATACAACATTCCTCGCCCCATCTGATGAATCATCAACATTTTACTTTAAATTTTTCTGTGCTTTCCTATAGAAAATTTGAAAATATTGAATATTGATCTCTTCAGGATATGGATAAGAGTGCCGCCTGATTCAAAGCAGTAATGATATTTATATTGATAGCTATTAATTAACCCTGACTTACATTTTCATCATTGATAATTGACACTGTGGTTTGATTGGGATGTATTTTTCTCCTCAGGCTCCGTTCAACACTGTGACCTTGGCTGTCATTGGAGATGACCTTGCCCCCACCTATTTCGACATTGTCTCTACAGGTTCCAGTTCAGCTAATGTTGTTGTAAAACAGAACCTGCGGCTGGATACTAATACTATGTATAATGTAAGTCACCATCTTCATCAGCTGTAGCTCACAAACACTCTGGAAATCAGAAATTACATTTAATAGCAAAATAATGACATAATTAGGATGGAAAAGAGAGGGCTTTTTCATGTTTTGGGAAATATTTAGCATTGAAATGTCTAATACTAAATAGTTCTTATAGTCAAAATGAATGAAAGAGCTTTGCAAGCAAATACAACATTTTAATCAGCATAGAAAGGCAATTAAAATATGACATTTTACTAATTTTCCTTCATCGCTGCTGTCTTATACTATAGATTCTATTCAATTGAAATGAAGATAACTAATTAATTACCGACAGTTTTATTGTTGAGTGGAACAGCAGTTTTTATTATACAGTCTTGGTCCTTATCGTTACTGTTTTTGTGAGAGATGTCCTTCATAGTCCTTTAAATCACACTTCTTTCTACAGAAAAACTTTCTTAAGAGAAATCAAATGGTAAATTAAAATTCATAATATGACTAAACCTAAAACCATGTAAAGAATTTCTGACATAAACTATTTACTCTGGTTCTATGGAATTTGTTATAACCAAATTTCACTGTAAATTTAGAATGTAGGACAGCTACTTCTGATGTGTCACAATGGGGATGTTTGGTGTATTACAGTTACGTGTTGAAGCGAAAGACGGCGGCTCTCCTGCTTTATCGGCCACTACCATCATAGCTATCACAGTCACCAGGAACTTGTTTGCTCCAGTCTTCAGTCCAACATCATATACTGAAACCATTCTGGAAACTCAATCCATCGGTACAGATTTCATCTTCGTGAATGCAACAGATGCAGACATTCGTGTATGTATTTTTGATTCTCTTCTATGCATTGGTTCAAATGTCTTGACATAAAATTACGTATTTTGTTGGGTGAGGGATATTCAATCAGGGCACTTGTGAGTACGTTTCTGTATTCAATATTGTTTTTTAATAGGAAATGATGTTTATATTCTTAAACAGGTATTTCAGAAGTAGACATGTTCGTACTGTATCTATCATCAATTAAGCCCACTTCCAAGTTGAAGAGTTTAGTATTAAAGTTCAGGGAAGGCTTATTTGTGAACCTTTTTTAGCATCTATTTTGAATTTGATGATTCTGTTAAAGTGAAGAAGGGTTTTATTTATGGATAAATATTGTAATCAGCATTTGTGTAGTTTTCTATTACATATAGAAATATTAATATGGTTGTGAAAATTAATTATTATACAATTCTGATAAATTTGAATGCATCAAACTGCCCATGGCAAGTACATTTATAGTGTTAATAACTCGCCTCATTATACTATACAGTTATCTCCCTCTGATGTCGACCATTTTCTTTACAGGCCCCTCACAATACTGTAAGGTACTTCATGAGCCAGGCAGCTGGCAGTGCTCTCGGACGGGAATACTTCATGGTGGACAGTGTCACTGGTGGCATTGCTCTAAGAAAGTCTGTTACATTAGACACAGGCTTGTTGACTCAGTACACGGTATGGCAAATCTTCATCCTCTGTTTAAATCTATCTTATCATTTCTAAATAACAAAACTGAAATTTGATCTTTGTTTTCCTTTTTTGTTTTTATGCCCCCACCATGAAATAGGAAGGCATTTTATATATAATGTTACCCATGTCTGTTTGTCCCTTCCTGCCCCGATGCAATGTAACTAGCTAATCTCAGGAACTGCTGATTCGATCCTCACCAAACTGTGTGTCGTTGTGTTAAGTGGCAGCTTGGACATTTATGTCTTACATTTTCGAGTTTTTGACAAATCATTGTTGTTGTTTCCAGTTCCAAGTGACCGCCAATGACCTTGGTACTCCTACCTCCCTGCCTGCCAGTACCCCAGCCACTGTTGTGGTACAGGTCAACCGGAACCTCAACCCACCTATCATCACCAACACCGTGGTTACGCGTGAAATCTTTCAAAATGCGTCGATCAGTTCACAGGTGTTTGATGTCGAGGCAACAGATGCAGATACAGTGGTAGATATTTTATCTCTTCAGACTTGTACCAATTCAATGATCGTAGTCGTACATTTGCTTACCAACATTTTAACAAAACCATTGAGATATAATAAAAATTGATAAAATCTCAGTTAACCTGTATAGAACTGTGTAAAGAGACTTACGTAAGTTTTAATGTATAGATTTTTTGTCTCACCTGTTAAGATATAGTTGTGAGCAGAGTGACATCAACCATCAAAGGCTAGTTCTTTCATTCACTGTTTTGTAGATGGTTCTAATGTTAGTATTACCATCACTGTTTTGTAGATGGTTCTGATGTTAGTATTACCATCACCATTTTGTAGATGGTTCTAATGTTAGTATTACCATCACCATTTTGTAGATGGTTCTAGTGTTAGTATTACCATCACCATTTTGTAGATGGTTCTAATGTTAGTATTACCATCACTGTTTTGTAGATGGTTCTAATGTTAGTATTACCATCACTGTTTTGTAGATGGTTCTAATGTTAGTATTACCATCACTGTTTTGTAGATGGTTCTAATGTTAGTATTACCATCACTGTTTTGTAGATGGTTCTAATGTTAGTATTACCATCACCATTTTGTAGATGGTTCTAGTGTTAGTATTACCATCACTGTTTTGTAGATGGTTCTAATGTTAGTATTACCATCACTGTTTTGTAGATGGTTCTAATGTTAGTATTACCATCACTGTTTTGTAGATGGTTCTAATGTTAGTATTAACCATCACTGTTTTGTAGATGGTTCTAGTGTTAGTATTACCATCACTGTTTTGTAGATGGTTCTAGTGTTAGTATTACCATCACTGTTTTTTTAGACCTTCTTTCTTTTTATTTCCATTATTATGTATTGCATGTTGCTTTCCTTATTTACAGGCACCATTCAACACTTTAACTTTTGACCTTACTGGCGATGATAATGGTCCTGTATTCTTCAATATAGATCCATCAACAGGGATTATTACATTAAGGAATTCCCTGTTACTGTTGCCCACTTCAGAATACCAGGTTTGTAGAGGGTTCAAAACTCACCTTATCTTTAATCAATTACTCGCTAAAGAAAAAAACAGAAAGTGGATACATATACAGCGAGCTATATTTTACCTATGATTTAAACATACACAGATTTCTATTCTAAAATCTATTAATGAGTTTTGTTCAGTTGGTAACAATGGATCTAGACAATAGTGATTTTGGGTATGTTTTAGGTGAGTATTAGCCCTGTATTACACTCATTATCTTCAAAACCTGCAGTTCATTATGTCATGTAATTTAACAGATGGCGTCATGATCTTTATCGTACTATTTAGATTATTTTAATTGCTGAAAGCTTAATATGTACACATTACCAAAAATAATGGATTTTTTTCCCAAATATAAATGATACATATTTCATCAGTGTCCCAGTTAATGTTGAGTAATCGTTTGTTTTGTATAATTCTATGCGAATATGAATAAGAACCTTTGTCTGTTACCAGTTGCGAGTGCGCGTGCGGGATGGTGGTAGCCCAAGGAAGGAGGCTGTGAGGCTTTTCACAGTAACTATCAAGCGAAACTTCGATAGGCCAGTCTTCAATTCGTTGTCCTATGCCCAGGTCATCCTAGAGAGCCAAGCAGTCGATACCTCTGTCATCAATATCCAGGCTTCTGACTCAGATTTTTCAGTAAGTGTCTAACTTCAGTGTAAAACAGACCCTTTGGGCCTTTGTTCAGGAAATGTCCAACTTCACCACAAAACAGGCTCCTTGGATCTCTTGTTCAGGAAGTGAAGATTTAATTTTCACATTTTTGAAAATCTATGAAAATTTTACAGAAATTAAAATGTTATTGGAGTTTAAATTGTGTTGTTGCAAATAAAAACTATAATGTTTGATGTTTTTATACTGCAGGCTCCCTATAACACTGTCAGATACTACTTTACCACTGCCCCCGAGCGATTCCTTCTCAACTCACAGACAGGATTGGTGACAGTCAGACGTTCTCTTCTTGGGGAATCACAGAATACCTTCCTTGTAAGGATGTTACGAAAAATATCGCTTTTGAAATCTGCATTTGAAAAGTAAAAAAAAAATAAGTGTGAAAGCTGAAGTCAAAATCTTACGGTGAATGCAATATTTTGTTTGTTTGCATTTCTATTTTCAGTGTACTGAACTCATGATAAAAGTTTGTGGGAAAATGAAGTTGGTTATGATGTTGTCTCTTTCAGTACTCTGTTTTCGCCCAAGATATGGCCGAGCCTCCATTGAGCTCCATAAATGTACCACTCAACATAACTATCATCAGGAATGACCATTCACCAGTTTTCACCAATTTACCTGACGCATCTATCCGTGTAGATGCTGACATCAACTCACCAGCCACCATCTTTACAGTAGCTGCCACAGATGCTGATACCTTCGTAAGCACAAATTTAGTTATTTCTGAAAGGTCATGATTACGCAAAGTTATCCATCTCCAATACAATTGTTAATTCCCCTTCTAGTAGAATTGCCCAGTATTCCCCACCCAGTTTGTTCAAAAGAATTTATGACATGTTTTTGAGATCACCTGCTTGAAGAGCAAGAGAGCTTATGCTGTGGTGTTACATCCATTATCTGGTATCGGCTTTCATTCAATTTTAAATCTAAATGTAAGAATTTGTACAGAACGTAATTGCTTCCTAAAGATATACATGTATAAGGATCTTGATAAAATGGTTTTTTCATCTAATTGACTGAATAAACATGATATTATTTCTATTTTCCAGGCACCGTTCAACACAATAACTTACAGCATCATTGGAGATGACCGTGCACCAGGACTGTTCAATGTTAATCCTACTGGAGGGCAGGTCACACTGTTTGGTGATCTGTCCACCTTCCCAGAGGAGTACCTTAAGGTGAGCGATCATCCAATCAGCAAACAGACAATTGAAATATGTTGGATTTCTGAAGAAATGTGTTGTGTAAATGCACATACCATGGCCTAGGATTTGTTTCTCTTTGCGAGTTGGCCGCATTCTCGAATGCTAACTTCTGATCAAGGGGAGGCAACCCATGTCATAATTCAAAATTAAGTTAATAGTAGGACATAGAATAACTATCCAACCATGTAAAAATAAGAATGGAAATTTGATCTACAGACCATTTACAAACATACTTTTGATAAAAAAAACCTTTCTGATGTTAATAACTTTAATTGTTAATCATGTCAGCCATACTCTATCTCTATAAAGCAACACAGCTTCTTAATTGTTACTTTTGTAACACACATAGTTTGTCAATCTGTTCATAATTTAATTAAAATATGTTGATTTTATATTTTTAATAACAGTCTAGGAATACTTCGAATCAAATTCCATATCTCAAAACCATTAAATGTATTATGTGATTCCATTTGGATGAGTTTCATTGACTCGGTTTAAACTGATTCATTTAGGTCTTGTTTTCTTTCTACATTTCAATGGAAATATTGTCAGTAATTCTGTTGTTATATTACAGATTCGTTTGGTGGCAAGTGATGGGGGCTCTCCTCCGAAGACAGACACCGAAATCCTGTATGTTAATATCACACGTAACCTTGGGGCACCATTCTTCGCTATCACTGGCTATAGTGCAGAGATCTTGGAGACGGAACCTCTAGCTAACAGTATCCAGCAAGTGGTGGCTTCTGATACTGATACTGTGGTGAGTTTTCATCTGCTTCGGGTGGGCTAGTCATGTCCTGGTTCATTTAATTGAAAATTGCTCTGAAATTTGGCTGCTGACACAACTAATTAGGACAGATTTCATTTTTCCAAAGTTTGAACAAACTCAGCAGGTTGTTGACATTAAAATACAAAAAAAATATTTAGTTTGCTTGTACTTTTAAAGAATTGCAATGGCATTGCCTGATTGCCTGTAGAATCACCAAAAATCTTATTTTAAATGGATATTATGATGTTTTAAAATGCTTACAATTCAGTCAAAATAGTTCTGGGATGATATTTTTTTTCTGTCGGGGTCAGCTTAAGGGTCAGTTTATAATTTCATTTCACTGAAAAGTCGTGTCGAGAGCACATTGACACCAAAGTTGTCTAGTTTTGATTTGGATAGGGTCTCGGTATATTAAAATAAATGCAATTGAATTGTTGATTTCTGCTGCAGCCTCCAAACAACAATATCCGGTACTCTGTGGTGGGCAATACTAAAGGACTCGAATACTTCATGGTGGATGAGAGCTCCGGCATTATTTACTTGAAAAAAGATCTTCGGGCAGACACAGATAAAGATACCACTTATACTGTAAGTATTGATTATAGTGGACAAAATTTGTTACCAAGTCGAATATTTTAGTACTTTTTTTTAGAAAATAGATCTAAAGCTATCTTCTACTTATGCAGTTAATGCTTCGTTTGGTTTTTATTGAAGGTCATCGTAACTGCAGCTGATCTTGGAATGCCATCAAAAGCAGCCACTAACAGTGCCACGGTGACAGTGACGGTACACCGCAATCTTAATGCACCGACATTCAGCAATCCAAACTACATCGTCAATGTTAACAGGAATGCTGTCGATAACCAGAACCTCGGCAGTATTTTCGTGACTGACACCGATACCAGGGTAACTACATTTACACCACCCGATCAAAGAGTTTCTGGCCAGATATCGCTGTCATTTGTCCTCTACACTTCAGAAATAATTACTTTTAATAGCAGTTAGAGCTCTTCCACAGTTTTTGAAAAAAGGTGTCATAATATTTTATGAAGGCTAGTAGTGATGGTAGGATGATTTGACACTATTGAGTAATTAATCATTTAACATCAACTGAGGCAATAATTGAATGCAAGTTTTTATAACCAATCATCTGTATACAAATATTTGTCCCTGTTTTCACAGACTCCATGATATACATGATAATGATGCCATTAAATTGTTGACACATTTCATTCATATACAAAGTTTTTAAATTCAATTTATGCAATATTCAATATCTTGGAATTAGACAATCAGTCAATTGATTATGTAATCATAAGGCCTTGATGTTATAACCAATAATTAATTAATGATCTGAAACCTATGTCCCATCCACTTAATGCTAGTTATGACATCTTTATTTGCGTCTCATCATTGCTTACTGGAAATCTCATGAATGTTTTATATTTTCAACAGGCTCCATTTAATACAGTCAGTGTGAATACTATAGGCGATGGCATTGCCACCTCGCTTTTCAATCTCGATGGCAATACCATTAGAGTGACTTCAGCAGCTAACCTGCAGGCAGACTCTGGAGAAACCTACCAGGTAAAGGACCAGTAGGGTATTTATGTCACAGCACTGTCTACAAGAAATAGACAATCGTACCAAACATAGAATATTATTTGTAAAGAAAATGCTTATTCATATGTATAGTGGTATATGTACTTATGTATAGTGGTATATGTAGTTATGTATAGTGGTATATGTACTTATGTTTAGTGGTATATGTAGTTATGTATAGTGGTATATGTACTTATGTTTAGTGGTATATGTAGTTATGTATAGTGGTATATGTATTGACTGAACTCCTCATTTATTAAAAATAATTCATGCATGACATCACTATGTTACAGTTGAGATTGTATGTATGACATTATGTTACAGTTGAGGTTGTATGTATGACATTATGTTACAGTTGAGATTGTATGTATGACATATTGTTACAGTTGAGATTGTATGTATGCAGACATTATGTTACAGTTGAGATTGTATGTATGACATTATGTTACAGTTGAGGTTGTATGTATGACATTATGTTACAGTTGAGGTTGTATGTATGACATTATGTTACAGTTGAGGTTGTATGTATGACATTATGTTACAGTTGAGGTTGTATGTATGACATTATGTTACAGTTAAGGTTGTATGTATGACATTATGTTACAGTTGAGATTGTATGTATGACATGTTACAGTTGAGATTGTATGTATGACATGTTACAGTTGAGGTATGTATGACATTATGTTACAGTTGAGGTTGTATGTATGACATTATATTACAGTTGAGGTTGTATGTATGACATTATGTTATAGTTGAGGTTGTATGTATGACATTATGTTACAGTTGAGGTTGTATGTATGACATTATGTTACAGTTGAGGTTGTATGTATGACATTATGTTACAGTTGAGATTGTATGTATGACATTATGTTACAGTTGAGATTGTATGTATGACATTATGTTACAGTTGAGATTGCACGCTGAAGATGGCGGCAGCCCTCCACTTACTTCCACAGCCTTGGTTACTGTCAACATGGTCCGAAACCTGGAAAGTCCAAGATTTGATTTTCCTTCATACAATGTCTCCATTTTGGAAACGACAGGAACTGGTGTAGTCCTTTTCACAGTGTCAGCCACAGATGCTGACCCACCAGTAAGTCATCATTTCTCAGTCTCTGCTGTCCACTCTGCTGTACAATACTACTGTAAACCCAAAGAAAAACACATAATATCTGATTCATATTCAGGGTGTGGTCTTATTACATGACAATGAAATTAGTAATTCATTTGTTGATAATTTGACTAGCCAGTAAATTATGTTGATGGGCTTATTTTGGAATGAGCTTATTGGGGCATGGACTGAGGTGTGGGCTTACTGTCAGATAAATACTGTACGTAGTGAAAGGGCTTATTGGAACATGGGCTCATTGAGGTGTGGGCTTATTTGGACAGACTTATTTGGGAGTTGGTTTATTGTCAGATAAATAATTTAAATAGTGAAAGGGAGAAATACCAAAATGTTGAATCAAATGCTTAAATCATGTTAAATACCATTTTTTTCCCTAATATTGAAGCCTTTAACCATAGTATCATAATATGAGTATTTGTCTATTATCCAATAATGAAAGCTTATTTTTTCATTAACACGTCTGTTGTTTTAAGATATCACAATAAAAATACAGCAACTAGTATTTTTTTAAGAAAGTTGACTTAATGTTCTAAAAATGTTTGCTTCAGTGTAAATATGAATTTTTTAACAAAATGCAGAGAGGTAATTTTTCTAGAGTGTTGAATTAATACATTTTAATAATTTTGATTTATGAAAAATTCAAAAATGTGATTCTTCACAAATCTATATAAGAAACCTAACATTTGAAGGTGTTTTACTATGAGATCTGTGAACAATATTTTCAATTTATCATTGTGTTTCTTGTAGAATGCCAACAACAGGATTGAGTTTGAAATAACAGGAGATGCCACAGCAACACAGTACTTCTTTGTTAATCCCACCAATGGTGAAGTCAGCCTGTTACAAAGCATTGTGGGAACTGGTGTCAGTCCATTTAGGGTAAGAATCACATAGAACAGACTCTTTTATTTGGAACAGACTATTGAATCTCAAGTGAGATTGAGTGTTACAGAAATGGGATCTCACTAACAGTAAAGAAAGAATGGCCTTCTCAGTAATTGTCTTAAAAAAATAGTGTCCTCATCAGATTTTGTTTAATCTCATTTGTGTTTTTTCAGTTGACCATCACCGCCAATGACAATGGCAATCCACCCCTCAGTACGTCTGTATTGGGCACTGTTTATGTACAAGTGGACCCCACTCTGCAGTTTTCTGCTCCTAGCTATACAAGAACTCTTTCAGAGAATGCACCTCTCGGATTGACTGTACAGACAGTCATAGCCAACCCAGGGGTAGGTGATCTTTTGGATTGAAACACGTTTTAGCAATTTGATTTGTCATACTCAAGGCATAAAACATACAGTATCGTTATGTTAATTCTGTAGATCTGTGTTTAAATAAAATTATACAGTATATTATAAATCACTATTTATAGATCTCTAGATCACTATAAAGTCTAAACAAAATCCCCCTGTGGTAGTGAAAATTTTGCTTCTATCGGGTAATATTACCCAGTTTAATTTTAATCACCACACAATTAAAGTTTAATTATCACAAAGTTAAGTGTAATTATCACAAAGTTAGGTGTAATTATCACAAAGTTAAGTGTAATTATCACAAAGCTAGGTGCAATTATCACAAAGTTAAGTGTAATTATCACGAAGTTAAGTGTAATTATCACAGGTGTAATTATCACAAAGTTAAGTGTAATTATCACAAAGTTAGGTGTAATTATCACAAAGTTAAGTGAAATTATCACGAAGTTAAGTGTAATTATCACAAAGCTAGGTGTAATTATCACAAAGTTAAGTGTAATTATCAAGAAGTTAAGTGTAATTATCACAGGTGTAATTATCACAAAGTTAAGTCTAACTATCACAAAGCTAGGTGTAATTATCACAAAGTTAAGTGTAATTATCATGAAGTTAAGTGTAATTATCACAGGTGTAATTATCACAAAGTTAAGTCTAATTATCACAAAGTCAGGTGTAATTATCACAAAGTTAAGTCTAATTATCAAAGGTGTAATTATCACAAAGTTAAGTGTAATTATCACAAAGTTAAGTGTAATTATCACAAAGTTAAGTGTAATTATCACTAAGTTAAGTGTAATTATCACAGGTGTAATTATCACAAAGTTAAGTGTAATTATCACAAAGTTAAGTGTAATTATCACAAAGTTAAGTGTAATTATCAAGAAGTTAAGCGTAATAATCACAAAGTTAAGCGTAATAATCACAAAGTTAAGTGTAATTATCACTAAGTTAAGTGTAATTCTCACAAAGTTAAGTTAAAACTAAACAGAAAAGGACAGAAGATGACATTTACCCATTTTGTACGTACTAATGTGTAGGAAGCTAACAATTTGTTTTCTGTTGTAGCCTGGTGTTGTGTATTCCATTGTTGGACTAAGTGATGCCCCAGACTTCTTTGAAATAGATTCTGCCACTGGAATAATAACTTTAAAACAGGTCTTGACAAATGATGTCATAAAACGGCAGCAATTCACGGTATGTATTACATGTCTCATGGCCCAAAATCACTCAAATTGTCGATGGGTGGTAAACCAATATAATACACTGTACAGGTAATATAGAGTAACTGTACAGGTAATATAGAGTAACTGTACAGGTAATATAGAGTAACTGTACAGGTAATATAGAGTAACTGTACAGATAATATAGAGTAACTGTACAGGTAATATAAACCGTCTGTACAGGTAATATAGAGTAACTGTACAGGTAATATAGAGTAACTGTACAGATAATATAGAGTAACTGTACAGGTAATATAAACTGTCTGTACAGGTAATATAGAGTAACTGTACAGGTAATATAGAGTAACTGTACAGGTAATATAGAGTAACTGTACAGGTAATATAGAGTAACTGTACAGATAATATAGAGTAACTGTACAGGTAATATAGAGTAACTGTACAGATAATATAGAGTAACTGTACAGGTAATATAAACTGTCTGTACAGGTAATATAAACTGTCCGTACAGGTAATATAGAGTAACTGTACAGGTAATATAGAGTAACTGTACAGATAATATAGAGTAACTGTACAGGTAGTATAAACTGTCTGTACAGGTAATATAAACTGTCCGTACAGGTAATATAAACTGTCTGCACAGGTAATATAAACTATAGGAATGTATACTCTGATTTTGTAGGTGAGAGTAATGGCAACCAAGACCTTTCCTAATGGACAGCAGACAGCTACAGCTGATGTTTTCGTTACGATTACCAGGAATGAGAACCCTCCCATATTTAACCAGTCCCTGTATATCGCCGACGTTGGTGACCAGAGTCAACTGGGGTCTGTACTTGTACAGCTCTACGCTACTGACCAGGATACTCAGGTAGGTCGGCTGTACTCCTGGAACTGCAGTAGACAGAAAGGATCTTGTATGGAATTTATTCTTCATTGACTTGATATGCCCCTGGCCTTAATGGCATATCAAATTATTGAATAAATTTAATAATTAAAAATCACATATGACCTAGCCACGAATGTAAGGTTCTGGTTATCACAGAACTTATATTTATGAGGATATAAGTGAAAACTGTCAATTTTCAATACATTACCAACTAATATCAACTAAGACAGTACATTCCTCTCTACAGAACAATCGTACAATGCCACATATTTATTGTGACATCAAAAACTATTTATGATGTCACAATAGTGTTATTGTTGTCATTATACATATTTCCTATGATATTATATGGTACATGGTACATAGTCCAGTTATGTGATAAACGGTGTTAGGATGTTTTGGTTTGACAACTTGTTTATCATTCTGAATTTTTTACAGGATGTATTGTTGTATAGCATGATGAACCCATCAACAGCAATAACGGATTTGTTTTACTTGGGACCAGCTACAGGAACCATCAGTCTAAAGTCACTGCTCACCACCAACAACTTACCTGTATTCCAGGTAAATAAACAACAAATCTACATAATGCAAATTACAATTTACATTTCTCTGTTTTTCAGTTTCAGGCTTCATTTTATTGTGAAGAAATTAATGTAACTGGATACACATTAAATGAATACTGATGCCAGGAATCTATATTGAGAAGTTATTACCGACATGGATTAGGTGATATTGGATGCCTTGACATACTAAGCATATTACCAAGAAATGATATCAGTCATATTATACAGTTTTCTCATCTAATTGACAGTGAGATTCCTGACTTAAACTGTACACTCGATATCAATCCCTACCTGTTGCAGCCCGTGGTACTACTGACAAAACAATAATGAAATATTTCTCATCGGAGGTTGAACAAATTATTCTTCTATTCACTATTATTTACAACATAGTAAGCTATCAGTAAAATTGTTTGTGCTAACTTTGGTTTTGTGATATTTCAGTTTGATGTTCGTGTCAGTGATCAGTCAAACCCAGAGAAAACTGATGATGCTTCTGTGAGAATTACAGTGACGAGGAACAATGTGTCACCCCAGTTTGTTAACCCACCCTTCAGCACGGGTATCAACTATAACCAGGGCCTTAACTCCGCTTTCTACACAGTACAGGCAACAGATGCAGACAGAAGGGTAAGATTGACAGCATGTACAGGCCTATGGCGCCTTTTATATATTAAATTGAGCATAGTAGGACTGTCTGTATGTGAACCATGTGACCTTACCACCTGTATACCTGGACCGTGTGACCTTACCACCTGTATACCTGGACCATGTGACTCGACTCCCTGTATACCTGGACCATGTGACCTGACCACCTGTATACCTGGACCATGTGACCTTACCACCTGTATACATGGACCATGTGACCTGACTCCCTGTATACCTGGACCATGTGATCTGACCACCTGTATACCTGGACCATGTGACCTGACTCCCTGTATACCTGGACCATGTGACCTGACCACCTGTATACCTGGACCATGTGACCCGACTCCCTGTATACCTTGACCATGTGACCTGACTCCTTGTATACCTGGACCATGTGACCTGGCCACCTGTATACCTGGACCATGTGACCTGTATACCTGGACCATGTGATCTGACTCCCTGTATACCTGGACCATGTGACCTAACCCCAGGTATACCTGGACCATGTGACCTGTATACCTGGACCATGTGACCTGTATACCTGGACCATGTGACCTGACTCCCTGTATACCTGGACCATGTGACCTGACCACCTGTATACCTGGACCATGTGACCTGACTCCCTGTATACCTGGACCATGTGACCTGACCACCTGTATACCTGGACCATGTGACCTGACCACCTGTATACCTGGACCATGTAACCTGACCACCTGTATACCTGGACCATGTGATCTGACCACCTGTATACCTGGACCATGTGATCTGACCACCTGTATACCTGGACCATGTGACCTGACCACCTGTATACCTGGACCATGTGACCTGACCACCTGTATACCTGGACCATGTGACCTGACTCCCTGTATACCTGGACCATGTGACCTGACCACCTGTATACCTGGACCATGTGACCTGACTCCCTGTATACCTGGACCATGTGACCTGACCACCTGTATACCTGGACCATGTGACCTAACTAGCACTACCTGTGTACATTAACATATTATTTTGACTGTTCTGTTTTTGTTTCAGGGTGTCATGACGTACGCCATCAATGGTTACTACTCTGGACCACAGTTCTTCCAAATTGGAGCCACATCTGGAAGCATCAGTCTGATGTCCAGTATTGCCCAGGATACCGCAGGCTCCTACACTGTAAGTTAGCTTTGATAGATACACAGAAATATGTGTAGAATCTGTGACAGTTAAGCAGTAAGTTGATAATGTATGAAATGTTTATAAATGTGTGCTAGCTGTTTTGCAGTAAAGTAATTTTGAAGGATTCAAAAGTATTGTACATGAAAAAGTAGATGTAATTTATTTTTCATTGTATTTTATGATGGCATTGGGAGGAAGTGTGATTGTGATTTTCTGCATTAGACTGATGATATTGTATATTTTTATCTGGATTCCCGTGTTTATTGACAGCTTGGATTGATTGCCTACGATAGTGTTTACCCTGCCGATACAGCCACCACAAATATCACCATTTCTATAAATCGTAACCCTAACGCTCCTGGCTTCACCCAGGCCAGCTATGTACGTGAAATTAGTGAGGAGTATCCTGTCGGAGTCAGCCTCATTCAGCTTGCTGCTTCTGATGCTGACGGGGTAAGCATATTATGATTATTTCTGTTTTGTGTTTTAGTGATAAAAATATAAGGAAGTATTGCATTTACAATTTTTTTATATTACCTGTTCCCAATATTTTTACTTGGTAGTTATTTTCTTTTAGATGTTAACTCTTTTTATTTCCATCCAACCTAATTTCCCAACATTGAAGTCTTGTGTGAGTCACTGGGAATCGAAGTCTTGATGTGCGAGTCACTGGGAACATACAGACTGACTTGCAGTGTAATGTTTAAGCTGTAAACACTTATTGTTTATTTTAACAGCATGGCCTAACTTATGAAATTACCAACTCCGTCCCGACAAATGGAAATGACTTTTTCCTCGTGAATCCAAATACCGGTCTGGTGATATTGAGGAGACCACTAACTGAGACTGCCAACAACAACTATCAGGTACCATGTCTTACAACTTCTAAACTTACTTGATGTATCTGCAGAAATGACAAAGGGGGTTTATTTCTTGCAAGAACTTATTTGTAGATAAATCAAAAATGCTTAAACAACATTTGTGACTCAGCACTGATAAAGAAGTCATACTATACACTTATTAGAAATAGAAATTAACACAGAATATGTAAAATGCAATCTCATTTGCTTAGAGTAGTAGACGTCCTCTCATTTCCACTCACCATGATCAATTTCATCATTCTTGCAGTTTGGGCTGATAAAAGTATTCAAAAGACATGTAGTATATTGTCTTCATTTATCATTGATACAGTAATGCAATCATCAACGAAACATGGCTTTCTTTGTGTTTTTCTGCCGATCAGGCATCGTCGTAAACAGCCTCCCATCATGTTTAGTAAAACTCTCTCAGATTAGACATCAGAAGGATTCAGCTAGTTATAACAAAGGACATTTATGAGCATGGTGAGGATGTCTGATGTGCTATCGAGTCTTCAGTGGGGATTTAGATAGATATACAAATATAGATGGAGGAAGAATATCAAGTAGCTTACTGGAGTAGATCAATTCAGTACATTCTATATATAATTAACTCTGTTAAGGTAAGGTACATGTTATATACTCTCATTCCTTTTATCTTTTGCAGCTTAACTTCCGAGTTGTTGATGATGGTGTCCCTCAGAATACAGGCAGTAATATTGCTACTGCCTCCATTACTATCCTGAGGAATGTAAACACTCCGTTGTTTGTGGGTAACTACCTGAGAACTGTCAATGAGAACGCTACAGTAGGAACAAGTATCGTACAAGTCGCCGCAACAGATGGAGACACCAATGTAAGTTATGAGACTACCAGTTGTAAAATGTAAACTTTATTTATTTTACAACAATTGCGAAACAAGAACTCTAGTTAGATATCATTTATGTGTTAATGTTGAAAAAAAGACATTTTACGTAAATATAAAATGTTGGGGAAATGTTTACAGAAATTGTAGCATAAACACCAAATTTAATTTGGAATTGAAAAAAAAAACAATTTTGAGTTTAATACCTCTTCTTATTTGATAGATGAGATATTAGAGCAGTCTCAATTTAGATGTCTTTTGTACAAAACACTCAAATGTCAACTTAAAATTCCCCATTTAATCCATATATGGGCATCAAAACCTAGAATAAGATGATGAAATACGATGTTGGGATTTTCTGCCCGTATGATAACAAACAATATCTCTTGTTTCAGCCACCAGAATTCGGCCGTGTCTCTTACTCGTTGATTGGAGATAATAACTTTGATTCACTGTTCCGTCTCGACTCCACATCAGGGGAGATAACTCTAATTGGTGCCCTTGACCTTGTCAATGTTCCATTCTATCAGGTACTGTAGCATCTATGTACTCTTGGCTTTAACCAGTTATAACAGTTCCTTTTTT
Source organism: Pecten maximus (assembly GCF_902652985.1). Classification (NCBI taxonomy): domain Eukaryota; kingdom Metazoa; phylum Mollusca; class Bivalvia; order Pectinida; family Pectinidae; genus Pecten; species Pecten maximus. The sequence continues at coordinate 41,190,504 of NC_047015.1, read as the reverse complement.
TTCCATTTTGATATAATTACATTTTATGTGTACTTCAAAATGATTAATATAATCTTCTGATGGATTTATATGTCATTCAAATTCTGAATAATAATTTGAATTTTTAAAAAATATTTTTCTTACAAATGATTTCAGTATTATTACTGAAAAGATATTTATATGCCATGATCAACTTATGCTTTAATTGTGATTTCAGGGCCGTGTTGTGGCAATGGATGGTGGCTCCCCACCTAAGAGTGCCACTGCAACTGTCCGCGTTGAGATAAACCGTAACCTCCATCGCCCTGTGATTCCATCACCAACTTACAGTACAGACATTTCTGAGACCCATGGAATTGATGTGATTACTGTTCCTGCAACTGATGCTGATAAGTTTGTAAGTGGTCAAGCTATATCAAAATAATTTTATTGTATTTTAACGACTTTGAATTCTTTTTCTTTATGTAAAAAAAACCCCAAAACACCATTCAGATCTCTGAACAAGACAAAAATAAACATGAGAGGAGAGAGACTGGATGAGGTGAACAGTTGTGAAATTTGTCGGAGAAAGATGTAGGAGTGTGTAGTTTACAGAAAGGAAGTACTGCAAATCATGAGATGATTCTAATTGGATCAAAAAGGTAGTTGACATTTACAATTTTCATTCCAGGCACCATACAACACCATCACGTTTGACATGGCAGATGTCAGTGGAAACAGTTTGACTTATTTCCAAATTGAAGAGAATAATGGTGTAATCAGTGTGCGAACCCCGCTGTACCTGGATAATTCAGATAACCGTGTGTTCATCGTAAGTATAGAATAGTATAGAAACTGCTACCATTAGGCCTTAAAATTATCTAAAGTTTGCTGTAAAATAATTCTGATCATAGCTATCATGAGATATAAGATGGATGCCATTGATTTAAGTTGTAGTATACATTGTTTCATGAATTAAATCTTATTTTAGAGTTGTTCAATTGACCTACATCTGGTTTTTTCTGTATCTATTGAAAAGTTTTAACCGTGAACTGTCCTGTTTACAGATGAGAGTGACAGCGGTGGACGGTGGAAATCCTAGTCTGCAGTCATTGGTCACAGCTACAGTTACCATTACTGTCAAGCGAAATGTTAATCCACCTATCTGCCAAGGTGAACCCTACACCGCATCCGTCAGCTACAAGGCTCTGGCAGGGGAAACTGTCTTCGCAAGCGTTAACGCTACTGATGGAGATACCGACGTACGTAGTCCATATTAAAAGAAATACAAATATGTATTGTTTTTCGCTCAAGCTAGGTTTCTCTCCTTTCTATTAGTCATAGCTAGCTAAGCTATGATCGCTCTAGCTTGGGGGTTGCATGCCCCTATAGTATAATTAGTATCTTAATTGTTTAGGTGTATCTTTTTAGTAGTGAGTAAAAATTTATTATGTAATATTGTTAGTTGATGTTATTTAGTTGTAAGAATGAGCAGCCCCTAAGAATGCCAAAACCTTTAGGTAATAATTAATATGAGCCTGAACAAGTTATTGGTTCCATTCAATAAATTTTTGACTTTCATACTGTTTTGGTGTGTTGTGTATAAATTTAGCAATTATTACATGCCTCGTTACATGCAGAGGGGAATATTCTTTTTTTTTTCATAAATGTACAGACTTTTTTTTTTGAGTTAGGCCTTTGTTATACAGATACATCTTTGCTTTGAATCTTCACTAAAATAGACATTGTCTTTGATGTTTGTCTTGTAGTATATCTGGACTGGGTTTTGCATTTTGTGTATTTAAACTACTTTACTGGTAATATTTCTTTATCTGTTTTACACCTATACAAACTGTTTGTATACATTTATATTGCATTAAGGTTTTGACTAATGGAGGTTTTGACTAATGTAGGTTTTGACTAATGTAAGTTTTGACTAATGTAATTTTCACAGATCTTATATGTATATATCCATCATCTAAATCTATATTTTAAAACAGCAGATTAGAAGAATTACGATGGTTGAAATGTCCTTGGATGGTCACTCTCTAAAACATTTGAATTCATATTTTTGTGTTCCAGGTTTCATACAACACCGTAACCTACAGCATAATTGGCGATATAACCACACAGACGTTGTTCCAGATTAACTCCAATGGTCTGATCAGTACCAGGGTACCGTTATCTGCCGCAACTCTCAACGAATACAAAGTAATGTCACATTTCTACTTCTCATGTTTATTTGGAAGTACTCTTGAGAAAAGGAATTTCTACAAACAAATTCAGATATCTTGCTTTAATTATTAATAAATTTTTATTATTTTTAATAGTCTAGAAAAGAAATTTACATAATGGGGTTTGTGCTAAAGATATTTTACTTTTATATTGTAAGTATTTTTAATGAAAGATTTCTTGGGTAGATTTAAATATAAATCAAATATTAATTATTTTGAATTATGGGTTGTTATTCTTTGTAAATGTACAAATATTTGCATATAATTCATCGTTTTCTACTTGTCACTCCCGAGTCTGTTGGTCCGATATCGGTCACACACGCGTGGGTTGGCACTACGATGTACAACGTGATCGTTTCAATTAACATTCATTATCGTCTCAAATGCGTTTTGTTCCTGCTATGAGTATATTAGTTGTTTGATCATAGATGATGAACTGCTTAAGCAATAGACTGTCTTAAATGACCGTGAGATGTGTATTGTCGTTAGGGTTTGTTTTGGAAAATGGCGCACACACACAAAGAGTTGTCGTTCATTACACATATGCCCCCACAATGCAACGCGCCTAGTAAACAATCATGGCGATCGCAACCTGTTCAGTGAGTGTTCAAGTGCACAGAACACAGGTTTGGATCGATGCTATAATAAATAAACTAATCTCATCAAAAGATGAGGCATATAAATATTTTATTCAGTAATTCTTCTTCACAATGCTACTGATATGGTCTGGATAATAACTAAATGTCGGTATCGATGCATCGAACATAACCTGTTTTGACGAAGTGGGAACCAATGATTAGATAACGTTGTACATCGTGTCGAATCAATGTGTAAGCTAAAAAACTTTTCTTAAAACTTTTATTACGGGAAAATCACAAAAATACCCTGAAATCAATTAAAATTTTTCGATTTTTTGGAATTTTTATATGCATATAAGCGGGAGTCGGTGTTTTAGTCGATGCAAATACACGGGATTAAAATACAAAGATAAAGAAGAAAAAAATCGGGACCTGAGAATTTTATGCAAATAAGCGGGATATTCAAATAACCGATATGCAAATAAGTGGGCTCCTCTGTATCTAGAAAAGAAATATTCATATTATTTTTTATTGTAAGTCAATTATTGAACAGATTTTGATATTTAAGAATATTTTTCTAAAGAGACATTTTTAGAAAATGTTCAGAATGTTGTGATAATATTATTGATAGAGTTTAGACAGAGTACTACTGTAAATGTGATTATTTTCGTGGGGGCTTAATTTCGCGATTTCAATATGTAAACTATACACATGGGGGTAATTTTCGCGATCGATCCACTTTCGCTTGTAGTTCAAGATTATGCAAATTGCTATGAAAATAATATGTGTGGGGGAAATTTTCGCGAACAAAAGGCATCCTTGTAATTAGCGTAAATATCCCCCTCGCGTACATTTCAATGTTTACAGTAACCTGACTTGTTATTATAGGTCCAGGTACAGGCAGCTGATGGAGGATTCCCACAGTTATACGACATTTGTACGGTGACTGTGTCCATCACCAGGAATTTGATTGTTCCCAGATTTAATGTATTTATTGCAACCATCACAATCCTGGAGACACAAACCCTGGGGGATACCATATATAATTTCCCAGCCACGGATACAGATGAACAGGTAATTTCTTACTTCTTCCTTGGGCTGCACAGCAGTGATCTGGTAGCACAGCGGTACCACACTGCCTTTTACCTAAGCGTTCGGGCTTTGATTCCATGATCAGATGTTAAAAGATATGGGGTCACCTGCCCGACCGAGTGGGTTATCTATTTCGGTTTCCTCCCACAGTAAGACCCCTCATGTGCTTCCATCCGTGCCAACAAGTGTGATTAATATAAGTTGATTTAACTTGTTTCACAATGGTTTTAAAAAAAATTAATTGAAATTACATATTAAATCGTCATCATCCAGAAAGCCAGTATCCACCATTTAATACATGGCGGTGTTGGTTCTACACACCTTACTTAAAAATAAATTAAAATTAAAATAAAAGTTTACTCTACAACAGTTACTTTAGTCACTCGTAATGACTATTTTCCTTGCATGTTCACTAATCAAGCAATTTTCTTTTTATCTTAGTCCCCATTCAATGTGATGTCCTTTATTCTGGCTGGAGATGCTGATATCAACACTTACTTCGCTGTCAATGAACCAGCTGATGCTCTATATGTAAAGCGGTCCCTCGTTGATCAACCCAAAAACTCGTTTTCTGTAAGTATGACTTGTGTTGGCATCTTTTTGTCCATTATCCATTAAGAGTTAGACTTGCAGAATTTTTTTGTTTGAACACAATCCATTTGTTGAAAATTATACCTAAAAAAATTTCATTTGAGCTCAATGCATTTGTCTTCTCACTGTCAAACTTGTATTTCTCAAAGATTTCTAGAAGACGACTTGAACATTTCATTAGATGGAGATGTAGCTTTTATGATATTGGTGTATTTGTATTTTTAGGCTGTCATCACTGTGACAGATGGAGGTGGTCTTGTCGGAGCTAATACCTTGGCTCTCACCATTAACATTCTTCGCAATGACTTTGACCCCTACTTCTTGAATGATCCTTACGTGGTGGATTTACAACAAAGCGTACAGGTTAACGATCTGTTGTTCACGGTGTCAGGAGCCGACAGCGACTCTAGCAAAGCACCTGTAAGTTAATTACAATTAGAAACTCAAATGAACTTCAGTTTTATTTTGTTTAAGATAAAATAACCAACTGAATTACACAAAAAAAAACAACAAGGAAACCTACAGGATGATAAGGGGACTTTTGTATCCCTTTGAGGCACAGTAGGATTCACAGTTACGTTACCAAATGGTCACTAGTCCGAGTCCCAGCACAGGCGTTGTGTTGTATCTTTAAACAAGATACATTACTGTTGTGTTATAGTCGACTTGGCTGTAAATGAGAAGTGATAGAGCAGTGATAGAAATGTGTGCAAGCTGTAAGTGCTGAATGATAGCCGGGCTCTCCAGGGAATTGAGAAATAGGACGGGTAGTAGCTGAATGATAGCCGGGCTCTCCAGGGAATTGAGAAATAGGACGGGTAGTAGCTGAATGATACCCGGGCTCTCCAGGGAATTGAGAAATAGGACGGGTAGTAGCTGAATGATAGCCGGGCTCTCCAGGGAATTGAGAAATAAGACGGGTAGTAGCTAAAAGCCAGATGACCACAGAGAATAATATGTGAACCACTTCAGATGACTATATTGCTGTGATAAATAATTAATTGATTCAAAGTTCTGATATACTATTCACTGTGAGGTAAATGGCGAGGTTTATATAAATTTATTATAATTTGTTTACAGCTAGCAGGCCCATACTACCAGCTGACCTTCCTCCTCCTGGGTGATGATGATGCACCATCTTTCTTCAGCATTGGAGAGACCAACGGCCAAGTCAGAGTCAAATCTGTTCTAACAGCGACCACTTCTACTGAGTTCAATGTAAGTCACCATCACAAAAACCAGTTCTATTGACAGAGTTCACTGTAGGTCATTATAGGTCGTCATAACGACCAGATCTACAGAGGTCACTGTAGGTCATTATAGGTCATCACAACGAGTTCACTGTAGGTCATTATAGGTCGTCACAACGACCAGATCTACAGAGGTCACTGTAAGTCATTATAGGTCGTCATAACGACCAGATCTACAGAGGTCACTGTAGGTCATTATAGGTCATCACAACGAGTTCACTGTAGGTCATTATAGGTCGTCACAACGACCAGTTCTATTGATTTACAAGTTATGTCAGGTTGTCACAGATATGAAATGCGTATAATTTACAAATGGTGAAATAAATCTTAATTGTACTTATTTGTTATAAAAACTTGTGTTTTCATAGCTACGAATCCAAGTATCGGATCAGGGATCACCTCCTCGGACCAACACAACCTTGGCAAGAGTTGCTGTACGAAACAACTTCCAACGTCCTCTCTTTAATGAAACGGCCTACTACCGAAGGATCAAGGAAACGAATGTCCTTGGTGTAACCATATTGCGTGTCTATGCACCAGATTCAGACCTTCTAGTAAGTCCTGGACGCTTCCTGTAATCTGGATTCCCATGTAGCCAAAGTCATGTATATTTTGTAAAGGTTCGGATATTCAAGGGGCTTAATTGAGGATAATTGCACTATTTTGTGCAAATAGATACCCCCCAAATATTTATTCTGTGAATAATAATCTGTAAAGGTACATTATATGGCTGCATATACAGTGCATTCCGCTTAATCGGGTTGCCTATTTGCGGGGACTTTTTACCCGATTAACCGACTTACCCGATAAGCCGAAATGCACGTCGCCATCTTGGATTTGGTCCGTAATGGTTGTTAGACTTGGGTCGATTTTGGATGAAAATATTTGCGTTATTATTGTTAATAAACGGTGTTTTTGTTTGTGCTTTTACTGATGTCAAATTGTCAGATTACTATTACTAATTGTATAAAAATGTGTGTATTAAAATAACAAAACCTTAATGATTTTCTTATTCGCGGCAGTGCAATCGTAGCATCTCAAATCGGGGGGTCATACATCCCCGTTTCATCAATGTGTTCCTAATTTGACATACAATCTAAGGACTCGCCGACAATTACAGCTAAATCATTTATGTTTATCATTGACACATTCTTATGTTCGCTTTGAAGTTTAAAATATTCCATATTATTTCCAAATTACCAAAGCACAGAGATCGGAGAAACCGAGTTTATTTAGGTCGTTTCCTGTGGTATAAATTTATACGAACTTGACACTGGCAGTCAGCGGTGATATCAATCGATCTGTAGCGATATCAGACCCATGTCAAAACCTATTGTTTTGGTTTCTGCTTCGTAGATTTTACATCCCTGACGTAAAAGTTTAATTGTCTAGTCGCTTAATTATGCTTTTAAAACCCCATTACGTTTTGCCTGCTGCCGACTCTAAAAATAACATTTAATTTTACCCACAATTCTTAGTCGACTTCCTGTTTGGGAAAAACCACACGAGGCTAAATCAACAACAACACAGTTCTGAACATGACAAAACCCCGACATAACATTACCGTTTAAGGTAATATTTAACCGTTTTTTGACATTTTAGCCATCAAAATTACACTATTTGTTGATAAATGTCTAAAACTTAAAGAAATACGCGATTACTTTCGTGAAAATCGGAGCATTTCTATTTTTTGTCCCGATTGTTCTATTCGAATAACCGAAAAATACGACTTTTCCAACCCAATTAAACGAATTTTTTTAACATGATTTAAGAGAAAATGGTTTTGGTTTTTGAAATTTTACCCAATTAAACGAAATACCCGATTAAGCGTTACCCGATTAAGTGGAATGCACTGTATACAAATGTTGCAAAATGTTTATCCATTTATTGCATGATTTTTATGTTTCGTCAAAAATAATACCCACAAAATAGTTCTTACTGGGACAGCGGTAAAATATCACAAAGTTAACAAACACTACATTGAAAACAATTGATGGGGTGTTTGTTATATTGACCTATATTTTGGTTATAGGCCCCGAACAATGTGGTTGAGTATACGATAACCAATGGACCAGAGGACCAGGAATGTTTCTATATCAACTCCGTAACTGGTGATATTGCCCTTAGTCGCTCCCTCCTCACCGGAAACTGCCAGACCATCAACAGATTTGAGGTATTCAGATTTTTTTTTCAGTTTTTATTTTTTTTTTTTCATACTGAATTAACATCTTTTAAAATAGTTCAAATATTTTACATTTTGAATTGTAACATTTACATTATTAATTTTATTTTTAATTATTCATTTGAAAATGAAATTCATTTTGCCTGAAGAGTTTGTGAGGAGACATGACAAATTGGCACTTTATATAACATTTGCTGATCTCTGTTCATTTTTCACTGGCAGATGACAGTTCAGGCCCGTGACAAAGGGACCCCATCTTTTGATAGCAGTGTTCAGGTGACAATAGATGTCGATCGTAACCAGAACCCACCGATCTTCGACAACTTACCATTTGCATTGACTCCTGGAATCTCTGAGAGTATAGTTTTAGGTGCAGTTGTTTACGATGTGAATGCCACGGATGCCGACCTTGTTGTGAGTGACCTACGTAACATTATAATTTAAAACGCTCTTAAATGCATTTTAATCATTCTAAAGCCTCTTATTATCTTTTTTTTATTCAATAAGTTATAAAAGCATTGAGACCAAATTATTTAGTCAGAGGATTTTATAGTAATTTTTTCTGAGTACAGACAATAGACATTTAGATATATTTGTATAAATTTTTGATTTGAAATGTAATTGTATCACTGACGGAAGAAGATGTTATATAAAATCCTTTGATAGTATAATTAGTTATGTTAGATATAAAAATATTATATTTATAACTATATACTCACTTATATTGCATATTATAGCAAGATAATTAAATTATTGTCAAAATAGCAAACTTGGGCCATGATTTAACATAGGAGGAGCCAATCAAAACTGTTTTACATTGTATTAATCTAGCTAGCAAAGATCAATAAATGTATATACTGTGAACGTGTATTTCAGGCTCCGTTCAATACCATCACATACTCTATGATTGGAGATGATACAGCCACTCAGTATTTCTCTATCGATGCTTCAACTGGTTTTGTCACCTTGAAACAGTCGATTCTGAACACTGCCAACACTTTCTACAGGGTAAGTAGCGTTCAGTTTCATCACAACTGTCATAGTAGTGTAATTAATGTGTGTTTTATTGTAATTATAGGGACCATGCTGCTATAAAAAAGATAGAATTTTGTTTAAAGACACTACATCACCAACAGTGTTTACACTGCTTCTCACAAAAAATGTGTAAGCTGGTGCCAACGGTATAGAAATATATATAATTAACACAGACAAACAAAACGAAATATAACAGTGTTCCAAAATTAAAGTAGCCTTTCACACTGAAAGTTCCCTATATAATATAGAGAGAGGGCATGCTTGATTTTTTTAGGATGCCATTACATGTAATTTGAATTTAAAAGATATGTCTCCTAACTCCCTAACCAGACAATACTTTTTGTAAATATTTATGTTGGGTGACTTTTTGTAACTATTTATGTTGGGTAGGTAGAACATACACTAGTACAGTTTGAAGGTCTGGGAGTTATGTACAAAAAACCCAAGGACCTCTGCGAGATAACCTAAACTGCTCATGTGGAAATATAATTCGCCTCGAGGAAGATAAATTTACCAATTTTCACTACATATCTCAAATTGTTCCTGTCTCCGATTACCTGTCCAAAGGTTAATGATTTTTTTTTAATTCATTAATTTCACAGTTACGTATCATTGCTGAAGATGGAGGTTCACCAGCTAGGACTGCGCAAAGCACCCTTCTCCTCAATGTCAGACGTAATCTAAACAATCCTGTGTTTGCACCCGTCAACTACGAGGAGACCATTTTGGAAACCCATCCTTATGACAACCCTGTGGTAACAGTGGTCGCTACTGACAGTGATAGCAAGGTAAACCAGCAATTGTTTCTGGGGTAGATTTATAATTGTTCCAAGGTAAACCAGCAATTGTTTCTGGGGTAGATTTATAATTGTTCCAAGGTAAACTAGCAATTGTTTCTGGGGTAGATTTATAATTGTTCCAAGGTAAACTAGCAATTGTTTCTTGGGAAGATTTATAATTGTTCCAAGGTAAACCAGCAATTGTTTCTGGGGTAGATTTATAATTGTTCCAAGGTAAACCAGCAATTGTTTCTTGGGAAGATTTATAATTGTTCCAAGGTAAACCAGCAATTGTTTCTTGGGTAGATTTATAATTGTTCAAATGTAAACTAGCAATTGTTTCTTGGGTAGATTTATAATTGTTCAAATGTAAACTAGCAATTGTTTCTGGGGTAGATTTATAATTGTTCCAAGGTAAACTAGCAATTGTTTCTGGAGTAGATTTATAATTGTTCCAAGGTAAACTAGCAATTGTTTCTGGAGTAGATTTATAATTGTTCCAAGGTAAACTAGCAATTGTTTCTGGAGTAGATTTATAATTGTTCCAAGGTAAACTAGCAATTGTTTCTGGGGTAGATTTATAATTGTTTCAAGGTAAACCAGCAATTGTTTCTTGGGTAGATTTATAATTGTTTCAAGGTAAACCAGCAATTGTTTCTTGGGTAGATTTATAATTGTTCCAAGGTAAACCAGCAATTGTTTCTGGGGTAGATTTATAATTGTTCCAAGGTAAACCAGCAATTGTTTCTTGGGTAGATTTATAATTGTTCCAAGGTAAACCAGCAATTGTTTCTGGGGTAGATTTATAATTGTTCCAAGGTAAACCAGCAATTGTTTCTTGAGTAGATTTATAATTGTTCCAAGGTAAACTAGCAATTGTTTCTGGGGTAGATTTATAATTGTTCCAAGGTAAACCAGCAATTGTTTCTTGGGTAGATTTATAATTGTTCCAAGGTAAACCAGCAATTGTTTCTGGGGTAGATTTATAATTGTTTCAAGGTAAACCAGCAATTGTTTCTGGAGTAGATTTATAATTGTTCCAAGGTAAACCAGCAATTGTTTCTGGGGTAGATTTATAATTGTTTCAAGGTAAACCAGCAATTGTTTCTGGGGTAGATTTATAATTGTTTCAAGGTAAACCAGCAATTGTTTCTTGAGTAGATTTATAATTGTTCCAAGGTAAACTAGCAATTGTTTCTGGGGTAGATTTATAATTGTTCCAAGGTAAACCAGCAATTGTTTCTTGGGTAGATTTATAATTGTTCCAAGGTAAACCAGCAATTGTTTCTTGGGTAGATTTATAATTGTTCCAAGGTAAACCAGCAATTGTTTCTTGGGTAGATTTATAATTGTTCCAAGGTAAACCAGCAATTGTTTCTTGGGTAGATTTATAATTGTTCCAAGGTAAACTAGCAATTGTTTCTGGGGTAGATTTATAATTGTTCCAAGGTAAACCAGCAATTGTTTCTGGGGTAGATTTATAATTGTTCCAAGGTAAACCAGCAATTGTTTCTTGAGTAGATTTATAATTCTTCCAAGGTAAACTAGCAATTGTTTCTGGGGTAGATTTATAATTGTGTTTCCAACTTTTCATTTTGTCTTGGAGATAGTTATTGTTGTGAGGAATTAATGATGTTACTCTTGATGGGGCAGAATGATTATTATAACATTATGATGAGTATCAGTGTTAATCTCTGTGGGGGGAAATGATTGTTATAGTTATTATTGATATCACTTTCTATGGGGGGGTGGAAACGATAATTATAATGTTATGATAAGTAATGATGTTATTTCATTACAGACACCACATAACCAGATTACATACTCGATCACCTCGGGCGGTCTAGGTCAGCAGTACTTCAAGATCAACTCTCTAGGTCAGATCACCATCCAGAGATCACTGATTGACGACACAGCTGACACTGGCTTATACATTGTATGCTTTCTCAGTTTTTTTTTATGTTTTTTGTTTTGTTTTATTGTATTGAAGTTGAAAATAACAAACAAAATGTATATGAAATTATATATGTGGAAAAATCTCACGAGTATGGGCTAATCTAGTAAAACATCTAATTGATCGGAGGACTCCAGGATTGTCAAACAGGAAGCATCAGTAGATCTGGTGTCTTTCATTAGGATATTACAGTAATAATTAAATATTATGATCGAAATTTTATATCGGAATTCACTTTTAAGTTAGATTATAGATATTAGGTCGCCTCTAACTCAGCACAGAGCTATATCTATGTCTAAATACAAATAATCAATCCATAATCATTCTACTTTGGCTTTGTAATAAATTTCAATTGACTTTTTTGTTCTAGCTTTCTGTCAGTGCCCAGGACCAGGGAGTACCGGTACTTAACAGTATCAACACAGCAAGTGTTCGAATAAATGTAATCAGGAATAGAGTTTGTCCAGTTTTCCAGAATATTCTGAAATCTGTGGACATTTCTCAAAGTCTGTCCCCCCAAACCATTCTGGATGTAAATGCAACAGATGCAGATGACTCTGTGAGTACTTAACACGTGTATTTTACACATAATTACACAAGTAATTTATTTTACACACATAACTGGACAATGTTCACATTTGTACACATATTAACTAAACAATGTTTACATTTGTACACATATTAACTAGACGATGTTCACATTTGTACACATATTAACTAGACAATGTTTACATTAGTACACATATTAACTAGACAATGTTCACATTTGTACACATATTAACTAGACAATGTTCACATTTGTACACATTAACTAGACAATGTTCACATTTGTACACATATTAACTAGACAATGTTCACATTTGTACACATTAACTAGACAATGTTCACATTTGTACACATTAACTAGACAATGTTCACATTTGTACACATATTAACTAGACAATGTTCACATTTGTACACATTAACTAGACAATGTTCACATTTGTACACATTAACTAGACAATGTTCACATTTGTACACATATTAACTAGACAATGTTCACATTTGTACACATTAACTAGACAATGTTCACATTTGTACACATATTAACTAGACAATGTTTACATTTGTACACATATTAACTAGACAATGTTCACATTTGTACACATATTAACTAGACAATGTTCACATTTGTACACATATTAACTAGACAATGTTCACATTTGATACCTTAATATTTTTCGCCTAAGTTAATGTTGTTGATATTTCTGTTTCACAGACGACGGTGTTCAGCCAGATCACCTACTCACTAATTGGTGATGCCCCAGCAACTTCTTTCTTTTTCATCAACCCAGCCACAGGAATGGTCACGACTAATACCAACTTATTCAACGATAATGGAATCGTATATCAGGTACGTAATGTTAAGGTTAAAAATCCAATATTCCATTAATTACCAAAACATGTGCTCTGTTTGATTTTAAAAAGAACTATGTTTTTGTTTTTATCCTTTCAAAAATTTCTTTCAGTTTCCAATTCCAATTTTCAAAGAGGATTATACAGAAGACCTAACTATATTCCGACTTGAAATTACACTTGGGGAAAAAAAAATCCAATTATTATAATTGATATTTTTTACAAATATTTTATTGTTTTATGTGAAAAAATATAGTTGTTCATTAGATAGCAACTATATCGAGTACATGTGAATTACAAATAAATGGATACAGTTAAAAATCTGGGGAGAAAATGGATAAATTTTTATGTACAGAAAGTATTAGTTTCTAATCCATTGTGAACGTTTATTCAGCTGAGAGTGCAGGCTACAGATGGAGGCACCCCACCTTGTGAAACTATGGATGTATTTGTTGTCAACGTGAACAGGAACTTGAACTCTCCTGTCTGGGAGAACACACAAAGTCTCAACTACTACGAATATAACATCTTAGAGACCCAGCCTGTATCTCAACCTTTCTTTACAGTGTCTGCCACTGATAGTGATGAGAAGGTGAGTGTGATGTCAGGGTTGTCATGGTCACTAGGACACTGTAACAGGACAAGATGGTCTTTATTTGTCCTAGCTGTACAGGACGATTTATGAAAATTCATAATGAAAGAAAGCTGTAAAGATGTTCAATAATTGCTTTACTTCATTTTGCAGACTTTTCTTCTGTTTTTGTTTTTTGGATTTTTTTTAAAAGGAACTACTCATTTTTCCTGCAAAATAATATTAAGATATTCAAAATCTTTGCTGAATATTGTGTTGTATAATTTTTCTTGGTGTTAGATTTTACCCTTCCTCATAATCTTGAACTAAAACTATTTAAAAGTCTTGTCTCATAGCTATATATTCTAGTGTGAATACGTAATTCCTAGAAAAACAATCTTGTATTGTTACTATTCGGGTGTAAATAGTCAACAAAGCTTGCAGAGTTTTAGAACAGCTTTCTCATTACTTTGACACTATCCTACTATTCTTTGTGTATTTTCTGTACAGAATATACAATCTTTGAAAAACATGTTCTATTTTTGCCTTCCAGAATAACTTTTGAAGCTTTTCAATTTTAGAATTGCAATTCATTTGAAGCTTTTTTTTATCCAGCAAAATGTAAAAAACGAAATTGAGCAACTGTGTAGAATCACCCCTTTCTTCTTAAATGTGTTCATAAAACTGCAAAATACTAACAGTTAGATATGTTTGTCTTTTCAGTCCCCTCATAATGTGATCTCCTATGAGTTTATTACTAGCACGGACATATTCAGGGTGGCTGCAAATGGACAGGTTTTCCTGCGCTCAAGTCTCATCCTAGGCAGTGTGGAACAGTATACTGTAAGGACATATATTTCAGAATCTCCTTTCTTATTTACTTAATGTTCATTAATGTGTGAAATTCAGATATTCAATCAAATATTCAATCACGTGTCAAAAGCAAATATTCAATTGTGTGAAATTCAAATATTCAATCAAAATTTCAATCATGTAAAATTCCAATTTTTAATCATGTAAAATTCAAATATACAGTCTTGTCAATTTCAAATATTCAGTCATGTCAAATTCAAATATTCAGTCATGTCAAATTCAAATACTCAGTCATGTTTGAAATTCAAATATTCAATCAAATATTAGTGCTGTTTTTATGTGTGTAATAAATTACTGTGTTTAATGAATTACAGATTAGGATGCTTGCTAGGGACAATGGTACACCAACAAGTCGATCAAGTGTTGAAGGTACCTTAGTTGTAAATGTACGCCGCAACAAGTTTACTCCAGAGTTTACTGACCTTCCTAATGCAATCAGTCTCAACCAGAATGTGACTGTCGGCTCAACTGTGTACACCATCGGAGCCCGTGACAATGACACATTCGTAAGTATTACAGGGACAATAGATTACTAAAACTCTGTTTGTTTTTAATGTTTGGGCAAGATTTGATCATTTAATGAAGAATGCATGAATTTTTTTGCGAAAGATTTCTGAAAATTTATTTATCATTTTAAAATCTTTGGTCAGGATAATTGATTCATTTATACATTTCAACCTAGATTATGAATCTCCTTTGACAGATTTGTATGTTGGCTATCAAGATCAAGGTTTCAAATCTTCACTTTCTTTGTTTGTCAACTTTGTTGCATGGTGTTTACTAGTTAAATCCGGTTCCACTCTCATGATATGTGAAATATCTGATGTTAATACGTGTGTATTATCATTCCAGTCACCATTTAACCAGATAGAATACGTCGTCATTGGTGACAGTGCTGCCTCCTCCTACTTCTCTGTTTCACCCCAAAATGGAGCAGTGGTATTATCAAATGCCATTGACACGGACACCACCAACGTTTACATGGTAACTTGTTGTTATGTTTTCTTAGATTTGTTTCAAACATCATAGTCATACTAAATAAAAGTCATAAGAAATGTGAAAGAACACTTTTGTGACGACAGTCATGAATATCATAAAACACATGCAATAACATTGTCGTGATGTCACATATGGATTGAATAGATTTTTTAAAAATCTATTCAATTAATATATTTACATAACCTTGATTTAAAAAATTTATATCGAGAAAACAAGAAATTTCATTAAAAAGAAAAATTTGTCATGTATACGACGAAACGCCAAATAATTAGAACAGCCGGGAGATCCCGCCTATGCACCACGCCATTGTTTTAATGTCGTTCTGCATTTTCCGGTCTTTTTTGTTTAATTTTGTATAAAACAAAAAGAAAGAAGTATTAAAGTAAAAATAATATTAAATACAATCATTCAATATTTTTAACACTTATCTCGTACCAACGTTATCGATCCAAGGGAAGCTACTCTTCCTGTCTTACTGTCGATGGCGTATTAATATGACCCGATTAATCAGGTGATTTGCACGAGAGACAATGTTTTCATACGGTTTTCATAGTGTATTCATGGTCATATGTTTGTTGTTTTCACTTGGTATGTTCATATCAGCTAACCACATTAGGAATGTAAATATAAGAAAATGACGCAACAACAACATCACATGATTAATTTGGTTGCTGTAGACTTACTGTTTGAGTCAAAATTTAGTCTATAGTAGGGAAAGAATGAAATGTTACGTTTATATGAACTGAACAGAAAACATATCACTGTTAAATCACTAGTAAATACATTGATGATCAAATTATGTTTTGTTCGGCCTATATGGTATTATTTTTTCACTGAAGGAACTTGTAAACATTACTTGTTTTTTCCCTCTAATAGTTGCGCGTACGCGTTTTGGACGGAGGCACTCCACGCAAGTTTGCCGACCAGGTCCTGACCATTGTTGTGAACAGAAACTTGAACAGGCCAATCATATCCAACACATTTATCCAAAGAGAAATACTTGAAATCCAAAATGTTGGGGAAGCCTTTTCTACAGTAGTTGCTACAGATGCTGACAATATTGTAAGTATTAATTATAGTAAAATACCTTTCAGAATAGATATTTACGAGGTACAGTTAAAAAAGAAAATATCATCCACAACAAAATAAATATCATCAAGAATCATAATTATAACATGGATAATGTGAAAGCTTAATGTTTGAGGTTTTTTTTCGCTATATTCAAGGTAATTACATGTATTGCACAAAAATAATTACCCAGGGAAAAATTCATACCTTGAAGTTTAAATATATATTGTATACATATACACACTTTTACTGTAGAATGTTACAAAGCAAAATTTAATGCCCATGAAGTAACCCTGACTGGGACATTCATGAAAATTAACCTTGAGAAATGAAACAACTGGACAGTAAGTTTACCTTAGTTTTTTTTATAAGCAAAGAATGAAGAAATCAAGCTGTAATGATACTAATTGTTATCGTCATGCTATTCTTACAGCTAAGTAAACAATTGATTACTATGTTTGGTAGCTTGAAATGTATGGAAAAGTTGTTTCAGCCCGTAGGTAGGCCGTTTGTTGACAGTTATTTATTCTTTTTTATAGAGCCCCAATGGAGATGTGCGCTTTTTCCTGATCACAACCAACACAAATATTGACAACTACTTCAGTGTAGATCCTGTAACTGGCGGAATAATGCTGAAGAAAATGCTCCTAGACTACCCGAACATAGCCACTAGGTTTATTGTCAATGTAAGTCTGGGCAATGTGGCTACGCAATGGTGGGATATTCTCAGAGTGAGGCTAAAAGGAAATGATGAAGAGGTGTCTTTGTGTGTGGGGTTATAATAAAGGGGTGTGTCATTGTGTGTGGGGTTATAATAAAGGGGTGTGTCATTGTGTGTGGGGTTATAATGAAGGGGTGTGTCATTGTGTGTGGGGTTATAATAAAGGGGTGTGTCATTGTGTGTGGGGTTATAATAAAGGGGTGTGTCATTGTGTGTGGGGTTATAATAAAGGGGTGTGTCATTGTGTGTGGGGTTATAATAAAGGGGTGTGTCATTGTGTGTGGGCTTATAATAAAGGGGTGTGTCATTGTGTGTGGGCTTATAATAAAGGGGTGTGTCATTGTGTGTGGGGTTATAATGAAGGGGTGTGTCATTGTGTGTGGGGTTATGATGGAGTATCATTGTGGATGGGAAGGAAATTGATGAAGGGGTATATCGTTGTGGCTGGGCCTATGATGAAGGGGTATATCGTTGTAGCTGGGCCTATGATGAAGGGGTATTTCGTTGTAGCTGGGCCTATGATGAAGGGGTATATCGTTGTGGCTTGGCCTATGATGAAGGGGTATATCGTTGTGGCTGGGCCTATGATGAAGGGGTATATCGTTGTGGCTGGGCCTATGATGAAGGGGTATATCGTTGTAGCTGGGCCTATGATGAAGGGGTATTTCGTTGTGGCTGGGCCTATGATGAAGGGGTATATCGTTGTGGCTGGGCCTATGATGAAGGGGTATATCGTTGTGGCTGGGCCTATGATGAAGGGGTATATCGTTGTAGCTGGGCCTATGATGAAGGGGTATATCGTTGTAGCTGGGCCTATGATGAAGGGGTATATCGTTGTAGCTGGGCCTATGATGAAGGGGTATATCGTTGTAGCTGGGCCTATGATGAAGGGGTATATCGTTGTGGCTTGGCCTATGATGAAGGGGTATTTCGTTGTGGCTGGGCCTATGATGAAGGGGTATTTCGTTGTAGCTGGGCCTATGATGAAGGGGTATATCGTTGTGGCTAGGCCTATGATGAAGGGGTATATCGTTGTGGGAAGGGCTATGATGGAGGGGTGTGTCATTGTGGCTAGGGTTCTGATATGGATGGACACGGTGGTGGACGATAATGGAAAATGTCAGAGGAACTGTATTTTCCTGTGTATGGATCATATAGATAGGACAGCTGTTTCTCTGTTTCAAACTTTAACAGTAAGATTTTTTCTATATTATTCTAGTTCCAAGTGAGTGCACGGGATATGGGAAGTACGTCACTAACAGCACTGAACCCTGCAACAGTACAGATTACAGTCGTGAGGAACACCCAGCCATTATTTACACAAGAACCTTATGTGGCATCTCTTGGCCAGTTTGATCCCCTAAACACTCTGGTCTACACACCGACTGTACAGAACTTGGACGTTGATGTAAGTATGAACGTTGATATCCATTGTAGTAATATATTGGTCAGTGATTATTTTGTTTTAAAATGAATTATTTGTCTTTGTTACAAGGAACCAGGATATTATAGACTGATATTGTGTTATAATTTTTTTTATATAATATACATGTATATAATTATTATATGTATATATATGGTCAATGAAAGTAATAGCAACAGTAAAGACAAGTAAACTGTCAAATTTTCGAGGCAATCCCCTCCTTTATCAAGACACAAGTAAATTACAAACGATCAAATTCATTCAAAGAACATCAAACATAGACTTAGTAGGTAATATTCTGTTTGTGTTTATGATCCCTTTGATTAAATAAAGTAGTTATTCCCCCTGATATAGTTCCCCTGAAGAGCATCATTTGAAAAGCTGTGAAAGCACTCAGGATGTATATAAATAATATTATAAGTGTGTGTTTAGGATTGATGTGAAATTTGTTTTAAAGAACATTTATATCTGGTACAGGATCCGTTCAACCGTCTCAACTTCACGCTGATTGGAGATGATTCTGCACTCCTTTACTTCTCTGTTGACCCCAGTAATGGCATCGTTAGGGTTATCCGTAATCTCACCTGGAGCACTGCTGGCACCTTCAAGGTAAGTCTACCTTATAGTTACCCTTATAGCCTCATTTCAACAACCACTCTCACCTTCTACGTAGGTCAAGGTCGTTGACTGTTTGTAAACAAACAATTATTTTCTAATATCAGACCTATGTGAAAAAGATGCATTTTATTGCACCTTGGACAAAATTGTTGCTTTTGATTGGTAAAAAGCTATGAGACTATAGAGGGGGCAATATGGCGGCCCTTATCTGTTGAAGGTCTTGCCCCCTATGAATTTTAGGGGCCCTCTACAGTTTCATAGAAATTCAGTGCAAAACATCCTTGTTAGGACTTTGTGTATCTAATTTGAGTAAGAATTATGGTTTCGTGTTATGTTGGTATTCTCTGTTGTTTAAGCACCTCACCAAAATACAAGGAGATTTTGTTATCAAATGAGCATATTTGCGTTTGAAGGTGAGGGTCAATGTGAAAGATAATGGAATTCCGCCATTGGAGGATACCACAGCCATTAGCGTCAGCGTGAAGAGAAACGAGAGAGATCCAACCTTCCTTCATTCTACCTCGTTAGCTGTGGACATCGCAGAGGGGCTTCCTGTCGGCAGTTTTGTGGCAGACATCAATGCAACTGATGCTGATGTTTTTGTAAGTTTTAAAATAATGCAAATATCTATAAAAAGGTTGAAATATTTCATAAAATTTAGATTTACATTTTTCTAGATAAATAACTGATTTTTTTTATTTCTATAATTTGAATTTCAGAGACTTATATTTCTACAGATTGTTAATGGATTAGTACTGTTTTACAGGCACCCAACAACCTGTTGCGTTATGAAATTGTTGCCGGAACCAACAATGGGGAGAACTTTTTCTTTATCGATCCGAGTACTGGAGTGGTATATCTCACCCAGAGTGTAGCAAGCGGAGTTAATCTCTTCGTGGTAAGTGCTGTACCAAAAAAATCCCAATGGAAGGGATGAGAGGCATTTTTCAGAGACCCCTCCACCCATGAAATATTCAGACATATTTAGATTAAAGAATAATAGTAAAATGGGGCTTTACCCCACCACCTATCAAATTTTAAAACAAGTGTCTTCCACTCCTCCCACATAGGTAATTCTGGAATAATCCTGATATTTTTGATTTGTTTAAATCTCATTGCATTTTGTTGAAACTTTATACTATGATTATAGACTAGAGGAATTATAGAAGTATCATAGATTGGAGGAATTATAGATGTATTATAGACTGGAGGAATTATAGATGTATTATAGATTGGAGGAATTATATACTGGAGGAATTATAGATGTATTATAGACTGGAGGAATTATAGATGTATTATAGACTGGAGGAATTATAGATGTATCATAGACTGGAGGAATTATAGATGTATTATAGACTGGAGGAATTATAGATGTATCATAGACTGGAGGAATTATAGATGTATCATAGACTGGAGGAATTATAGATGTATTATAGACTGGAGGAATTATAGATGTATTATAGATTGGAGGAATTATATAAGTATTATAGACTGGAGGAATTATAGATGTATTATAGACTGGAGGAATTATAGATGTATTATAGACTGGAGGAATTATATAAGTATTATAGACTGGAGGAATTATAGATGTATTATAGATTGGAGGAATTATAGATGTGTTATAGACTGGAGGAATTATAGATGTATTATAGACTGAAGGAATTATAGATGTATTATAGACTGGAGGAATTATAGATGTATTATAGATTGGAGGAATTATAGATGTATTATAGACTGGAGGAATTATAGATGTATCATAGACTGGAGGAATTATAGATGTATTAAAGATTGGAGGAATTATAGATGTATTATAGACTGGAGGAATTATAGATGTATTATAGACTGGAGGAATTATATAAGTATTATAGACTGGAGGAATTATAGATGTATTATAGATTGGAGGAATTATAGATGTGTTATAGACTGGAGGAATTATATAAGTATTATAGACTGGAGGAATTATAGATGTATTATAGACTGGAGGAATTATAGATGTATTATAGACTGGAGGAATTATATAAGTATTATAGACTGGAGGAATTATAGATGTATTATAGATTGGAGGAATTATAGATGTGTTATAGACTGGAGGAATTATATAAGTATTATAGACTGGAGGAATTATAGATGTATTATAGACTGGAGGAATTATAGATGTATTATAGACTGGAGGAATTATATAAGTATTATAGACTGGAGGAATTATAGATGTATTATAGATTGGAGGAATTATAGATGTGTTATAGACTGGAGGAATTATAGATGTATTATAGACTGAAGGAATTATAGATGTATTATAGACTGGAGGAATTATAGATGTATTATAGATTGGAGGAATTATAGATGTATTATAGACTGGAGGAATTATAGATGTATCATAGACTGGAGGAATTATAGATGTATTAAAGATTGGAGGAATTATAGATGTATTATAGACTGGAGGAATTATAGAAGTATTATAGATTGGAGGAATTTTATAAGTATTATAGACTGGAGGAATTATAGATGTATTATAGACTGGAGGAATTATAGATGTATCATAGACTGGAGGAATTATAGATGTATGATAGATTGGAGGAATTATATAAGTATTATAGACTGGAGGAATTATAGATGTATTATAGACTGGAGGAATTATAGATGTATTATAGACTGGAGGAATTATATAAGTATTATAGACTGGAGGAATTATAGATGTATGATAGATTGGAGGAATTATAGATGTATTATAGACGTGAGGAATTATAGATGTATTATAGACTGGAGGAATTATAGATGTATTATAGACTGGAGGAATTATAGATGTATGATAGATTGGAGGAATTATAGATGTATTATAGACTGAAGGAATTATAGATGTATTATAGATTGGAGGAATTATAGATGTATTATAGACTGAAGGAATTATAGATGTATTATAGACTGGAGGAATTATAGATGTATTATAGATTGGAGGAATTATAGATGTATTATAGACTGGAGGAATTATAGATGTATTATAGATTGGAGGAATTTTATAAGTATTATAGACTGAAAGCCATATTATTCTGTTGTTTTAGCTGACTATTGTCGCTATGGATCAAGGTGTGCCCATTAAACAGGCGACTGCCACATTAACTGTCAATGTCCTGCGAAGCTCGGGCGTTCTGTCCTTCGCACTTCCCGTGTACAATGTGACTAAAAGCGAAAATTCACCAATCAACGACTTTGTGACCCGTGTAGTTGCTTCACCAGGGGTAAGTTTAAGTTTTGATTTTAGAAATATGATTTTAAACTTTTTTAATAATCTGAAAGGTTATCAGATCACATTTTAAGGTTTCTGATAGGCTGATACTGATAAGGTTTCTGATAGACTGACACTAACAAGGTTTCTGATAGACTGACACTAATTACAAGGTTTCTGATAGACTGACACTAATTACAAGGTTTCTGATAATCCTTTAAATGTGTTTTCATTGAATGTCAGTGTGGGTTATCAATGTTTGTATTTTTTTTTATCAACATATTTGTCAAGTATTTATATTGTTTATATTAAGTAAAATATGTAACTTTCTGTAATTTTAATTTGATTGTGAAAACAAAAGTAACAGAAGTGGATTGTTCTTTTTAAATGTTTAGCTTGTCACTTTAACAACTTTGACATGTAACAATTTGTAGGTAAGCATCGAGTACACCCTGACCGGGAGAGATCCGGGGCCTACTTATTTCTCCTTGAATAAGAACAGCGGTGACATCCTGGTACAACAAGATCTGAAGACTGACAGCTCCCAACTCACCCATTACATTGTAAGTCAGGCCTCATGATTAATTACATAGGTCAGAAAAGCACAGCAATTATGTAATAGTGTGCTTATACCACATATGTGGAACCATTTGCTATTATATTGTATATGTTCTCACCATTTTAACTAATTTGTTAACCTTCTCCATCATTCTGTCATTCCATCATAATTTCATTTGTGCTCAATTACTCTTTAATGGGCACAGATATAGAACTGTGATTCGGTATGTAGTTATATAATAATAATTTGTTCCACTTCAGTTGCTTGTGAAGGCTGTGTCTTTTGATGTGACCACCCAGACAGCTTTTACCACTGTCAATGTCTTCGTAACGAGGAACGAGTTTCCACCTGTGTTCAACCCAACCTTTTATCAAACCCCCATTGAGGAAAAACGTGACCTTGGAACAACTGTTTTGCAAGTCACTGCAAATGATGCAGATAATGTAAGTACATTGAGTTATAACTCTGTTCTGTCCCCAGGATGTATGATAACCCAGTTCTGTCCCCAGGGGAGTATGATAACCCTGTTCTGTCCCCAGGGGAGTATGATAACCCTGTTCTGTCCCCAGGGGAGTATGATAACCCTGTTCTGTCCCCAGGGGAGTATGATAACCCAGTTCTGTCACCAGTGAAGTATGACAACCCAGTTCTGTCCCCAGGGAAGTATGATAACCCTGTTCTGTCCCCAGGGAAGTATGATAACCCTGTTCTGTTAATAACCCCATTTTGTCTCTAGGGAAGTATGATAATCTAATCTGTTTCTGGTGGTATAAATTACCCTAGCCTGTTTTTTGTGGGGATATGTTACAAGAAATTTTGTCTAGTCCAGATGTTAGTCTAGAAGTTACAGAAACCATTCCCTGACTAGCTAAATACAGCTCAATCCAAATTGCTTTTTTTCAATCTTTTGTGTTTTTAAAAAACTAAAAATGTTGTTTTCTTTTTTAGGACCAGATAAAGTTCAGCATTGTAGATGGTACCCCGTACACAACCTTCTTCTTTATAAATGCTGACTCTGGCGTCATTACTCTACAAGGTCTCCTTACCTCGACCAATGTTGCCAACTACTCTGTAAGTATTCAACTTACTCATATAAGACTTCTATCCTCGTCTAACACTTTATCTAAAGCTATCAGTTCTAATATACTTGGTACACATTTATTGCTTTACATTTTGTGTATGAACACTGCTTTAGTCTTTGATAATAATCGGTGAGGACACCACCTAGGGGCCCCCAACCCTGACACTCCATTAATATTTAACAATTAACAGCAAGTTCGATTCATTTCCTAATTGCTTAGTTTAAGAAACCCGTTGGGTTGAGATTGATAACCTGTTAGCTATGAATGCTATCAAAGTTGAAACGCTTTCTTCTTAAGAAGTTGAAGAAGCAACACTGTTATGTAAATAAAATTTATTATGTAATTTTAAAAAAACACATTTGTATACCCCAGAAGGATTTTTCTGCCACTGAATTTTAAAAAAGGCTCATAACACACATTTATTTGTAACAAGCATTTATTTGTAACAAGCATTTATTTGTGTTTTATGGTAATGTTAACTTTTCTACTATTGACAGTTCAATGTACAAGCATCTGACCAAGGTAATCCTGCCAGGACGAGCCAGGCTCGTGTCCATGTCATCGTATTACGGGACAATTTCGCGCCAGAATTCCAAAACACGCCCTATAGTGCCATCACCAACGAAAACACTGTGGATAACACTGTATTCTACACGAATATTTTGGCCACTGATTCTGACAGGAGGGTAAAATTTTATTTCATTATTTTTAGTTAAAATTCTTCTTTTTTTTTTAATTGTGACATTTTAGTTTTTGATTATGTTATTGCTCTGCCTATAGCTGCTGTTTTCACACTTCACAGCTGATATAACTGTTTTTTTTGTCTACAGGGACAAATCATGTATGATGTGATCCATGACAGTATTGCAGCTACCTTCTTTTCTATCAACAAAACAACCGCTTATCTGTCTGTCCAGAACCAGAACCTTTTGTTACGAGATGTACAACAGAATTATCAGGTAAGTCCATTGAGTGTAGTCTCAAAAGTATGCTTATCTGTCATCTAGTCAGAAGGGAAAATGTATCATAATTTTTCCCCAGGGGAATGAAACTTACCTAAGGATAAATCATAGTACATGCCCAAATAAATGAAGGTCACATGACCATTGTTCAGATATGTCTGAATGTGTCTATAACAGTAAGTCCACATTAATTTGGCTGTAACTTGTGATCACTCATGATGAATTTGATTTAAATGCCATTTGAATTTAATATGACGCTACCATAAACTATTTTTACAGCTGCACGTGATCGCGTATGACAGTGTCTACCCTGAAAACCAAGCTACAGCCACTGTACCTGTATTTGTGAGCCGCAACGGGAATGCCCCAGTATTTATAAACACTCCGTATGACCGGACAGTCTACGACCACATACCACTTGGCTCGCTAATCGTAGACATTAACGCAACTGATGCTGATGGGGTAAGTGTGACGTGTAATTTCTGGATTAGATATAAGGTACTATATGCTAATTGTGCAGTTATAAGTTATGCTAGAGTTATTTCCCTTTATACTTCCGAAAGTATTACAAAATTCCAAATTTTCAACTGTTTTATCAATTCATTTGTTCTTGTTTCTGATTTAATATGACATCACTTAGAAAGAAACAGTGGAATTATTATTGTTATTTCATTTTTTTTTTATTAATAATTCAAAGAATAGGCCATGATTATAATGTTGTGCAATGAATGCAGAATTCCTCTCAAGCCAAGTGATATATATTACAGCTACATTATTTGTAGTATTCTTCAGTGTTACAATTTTGTGATTTGTACTTACAGGATGAGATACGGTTTGATATAACTGGTAACAGCCTTGCTCTGGAGTACTACTACATCAACCCTGTCACTGGACTGATCACCCTGAAGAAGCTCCTCTCAGAAGGCACTCAGGCGCTAGATAGGGTATAGTACTATCATCATTCTGGAGAAAAAATGTTTGAAATCCATCAAATATAATGTAATAATGTTCACATTTGTATCTTTTCGTACTTTTACATTTCACGCCTGCATATTTCCATCCTTGTGTATTTCACACCTGTACTGTATATATCATTGCTTACATTTTACTGTCTGAATATTACAGATCACCATTAGGGCATGTGACCAGCGAGTACCACAGCAATGCACAAGTGTGACTGCGACCATCAATATCAACCGCGACAATTTCCCACCTTTATACACTCGTAACAACTACGGCCGCCAGATAGCACAAGTGGTGCCAGTTGGAGAACTTATAGACACTGTGGAGGCTACTGATGCTGATTTAGAGGTATTTATAAACAAGTTTGTTTCTTTTTTTGAGATAAATAGTAACATCAAAACTTTCTTTTTTGAGATAAATAGTAACATCAAAACTTAATGAAAATATATATTTTGTGACAAAGTCATTTACTCCCTTGAGATAAAGTCTAACATCAGTGGATACACTTAACTCCCGTGAGATAAAGTCTAACATCAGTGTATACACTTAACTCCAGTGAGATAAAGTCAAACATCAGTGTATACACTTAACTCCCTTGAGATAAAGTCTAACATCAGTGTATACACTTAACTCCTGTGAGATAAAGTCAAACATCAGTGGATACACTTAACTCCCGTGAGATCAAGTCTAACATCAGTGGATACACTTAACTCCCGTGAGATAAAGTCTAACATCAGTGTATACACTTAACTCCCGTGAGATAAAGTCTAACATCAGTGGATACACTTAACTCCCGTGTGATAAAGTCTAACATCAGTGGATACACTTAACTCCCGTGAGATAAAGTCTAACATAAGTGTATACACTTAACTCCCGTGAGATAAAGTCTAACATCAGTGTATACACTTAACTCCCGTGAGATAAAGTCTAACATCAGTGTATACACTTAACTCCTGTGAGATAAAGTCTAACATCAGTGTATACACTTAACTCCCGTGAGATAAAGTCAAACATCAGTGGATACACTTAACTCCCGTGAGATAAAGTCTAACATCAGTGTATACACTTAACTCCCATGGGATAAAGTCTAACATCAGTGTATACACTTAACTCCCGTGAGATAAAGTCAAACATCAGTGGATACACTTAACTCCCGTGAGATCAAGTCTAACATCAGTGTATACACTTAACTCCCTTGAGATAAAGTCTAACATCAGTGTATACACTTAACTCCTGTGAGATAAAGTCAAACATCAGTGTATACACTTAACTCCCGTGAGATAAAGTCTAACATCAGTGTATACACTTAACTCCCGTGAGATAAAGTCTAACATCAGTGTATACACTTAACTCCTGTGAGATCAAGTCTAACATCAGTGTATACACTTAACTCCTGTGAGATAAAGTCTAACATCAGTGTATACACTTAACTCCCGTGAGATAAAGTCTAACATCAGTGTATACACTTAACTCCCGTGAGATAAAGTCTAACATCAGTGTATACACTTAACTCCCGTGAGATAAAGTCTAACATCAGTGGATACACTTAACTCCCGTGTGATAAAGTCTAACATCAGTGGATACACTTAACTCCCGTGAGATAAAGTCTAACATAAGTGTATACACTTAACTCCCGTGAGATAAAGTCTAACATCAGTGTATACACTTAACTCCTGTGAGATAAAGTCTAACATCAGTGTATACACTTAACTCCTGTGAGATAAAGTCTAACATCAGTGTATACACTTAACTCCTGTGAGATAAAGTCAAACATCAGTGTATACACTTAACTCCCGTGAGATAAAGTCTAACATCAGTGGATACACTTAACTCCCGTGAGATAAAGTCTAACATCAGTGTATACACTTATCTCCCGTGAGATAAAGTCTAACATCAGTGTATACACTTATCTCCCGTGAGATAAAGTCTAACATCAGTGGATACACTTAACTCCTGTGAGATAAAGTCTAACATCAGTGTATACACTTAACTCCTGTGAGATAAAGTCTAACATCAGTGGATACACTTAACTCCCGTGAGATAAAGTCTAACATCAGTGGATACACTTAACTCCCGTGAGATAAAGTCTAACATCAGTGGATACACTTAACTCCCTTGAGATAAAGTCTAACATCAGTGTATACACTTAACTCCCGTGAGATAAAGTCAAACATCAGTGTATACACTTAACTCCCATGGGATAAAGTCTAACATCAGTGTATACACTTAACTCCTGTGAGATCAAGTCTAACATCAGTGGATACACTTAACTCCTGTGAGATAAAGTCTAACATCAGTGGCTACACTTAACTCCCTTGAGATAAAGTCTAACATCAGTGTATACACTTAACTCCTGTGAGATAAAGTCTAACATCAGTGGCTACACTTAACTCCCTTGAGATAAAGTCTAACATCAGTGGATACACTTAACTCCCTTGAGATAAAGTCTAACATCAGTGTATACACTTAACTCCCTTGAGATAAAGTCTAACATCAGTGGATACACTTAACTCCTGTGAGATCAAGTCTAACATCAGTGGATACACTTAACTCCCTTGAGATAAAGTCTAACATCAGTGGATACACTTATAATGTCATTTACTCTGTTTCAGGAAACAATTAACTATGTTGTTGAGGGGACTTATCCGGCACCTTCCTTCTTTGATGTTGGTTTGGTTTCGGGTGCTGTAACTGTAAGCAGACTGGTCACCTCGGACAGCTTGCAAACTGGCGTTTATGAGGTAATCAAGTTAATATCTAATTTCAGAAATAATATAACACATTTGCCATGATGTTCAGAACTTAAAACTGCAAAGTCAGTTGCTTTTGGTATCTTAAAGACAAAGTCAACAAAGTCAAATAGAAATCTGAGACAAAATATGAAATTTGTAAAACTTGTGTATATAAATATGTATTTGTTTACAAATAAATTTATAAAAATCAGATATATGTTAATGATCAAACTAATGTTAATTTTGTAAGGGAATAAAAGGTCTGGTATCCTGTGATATCAATATGAAAATTGTATCTAACAAATGTTTACCTTACAGCTGAGGGTTGCTGCCTTTGACACTTTCTACCCTAACAACCGTGTGGTTACAGTTGTAAGAATACCAGTCAACAGGAATCCTGCAGCTCCAGTATTCACACAGGACTTGTACACTAGGAATATTGCAGAGACTTTCCCTCTGGGCACTTCTGTTGTCCAGCTCAATGCTACTGATGCTGACAATGTAAGACAGTTTTCTGTTTTCTCTGCTTTGTAACCATGACTTACATTTTAGATCTAATTTTAGTTTAGAAATTTCCCAGATATAAACTAGTTTTTTTTTTTAATTTCAAAGAGATTAGCTAAAACAGTGAATCTTTGAATTCAAAGTACAATATTGTCAGGAATAAGGTGATTTAGAATTTATTTCAGCAATCTTCTAAGAGTCTTGTGTTAAAAAGGTTGTCTGCCTTATTGAATTTTTGTTACTAGAATAAAATTTGACATGTGTAGTATTTTCTTATAACTGTTCTAACATTTAAATTTGTGTTACTTTTTGTTACCATGGCAATATGTGTAACTTTTTGTTTCCATGGTAACATTTGGGGTGTAAACTTTTTTGTGTAACCATTTGTTACTATGGAAGCATTTATGCAATCCTTAGCCGTAACATTTGTGTCAGTTTTTGTTACTCTGGTAACACCTGTGTAATATTTTTTTCTTACAATGGTAACATTTGTTTATTCTGTTTGTTACTATGGTAACATTGGTTTATACTATAGTAACTAACATTTGTGTAACTTTTTGTTTTACTATGGTAACATTTGTGTAACTTTTTGTTACTAGGATAAGCTTGCTTTCTACATGGATGCAGCAGCTGATCAACAAGATAAGGACTATTTCTATGTCAACCCAGAAAATGGCCTCATCTCCCTCCGACAAATTTTGACTTCCTCTATTTACAATCAGTTCACAGTAAGTGTATAAATAAAAGAGTATGTATTGAAAATGAATGGAATGTATCTCACAAATTTCAAATATGTGGACAAAACTTAATCATTGAACTATTTAACTTTACATCAGATTTCTTTTTTTTATTATTATTTTTTTTTAAATGGTTCGTATCTCAATCGATGCTGATTCTATTTTCAGTTTACTGTAACAGTGCGTGATGTAGGAAACAAGGAGGATACAGCCAATGTTATAATTACGGTAGATAGAGACGAGCAGCCTAATTTTACCAACCTCCCTGCGACCAGGAACATCCAAGAGACAAACCCGCTGACACAGTCGATTTTCACTGTCACTGCCAATGACCAAGACTTGCAGGTTTGAATAATCTCTTTAAACAGGAACAGAAATGTAAACTAGGATTTGTAGCTGAACTTTTACAGGAATGTTTGTGAAAACATGAATATAATTTTTTAGGATTCTTGCATGTATATAATTGAAAATAAACTATCATTTTCTCTTTTCTTTTTGCTATAGTAAACAATTTTTTCTTCAAATGATCGAAATGGCTTGTCATACTAAATGTTTTGATTTGTTTACAGGGACAAATGGTTTACAATATAGTAGGAGAGTACAACTCACCGAAATTTTTCCGAGTAAACAACTCAACTGGAGAAGTTTTTGTCCAGCTTGACCTTAAAATGGACATTGTGGAACAATATCTAGTAAGTGTATCCTGGTTCCTCTAGTATGCTGCTCAATTATTTCTTCCCTCGAGATTTTATTGAAACACGACTAACTTTAAAAGGTATTATTAATGCAAGACCTTCAAAGGAGAAAATTAATATTGATATTGTCTTCTGGATAATAAGAGAGGAAAGTGATAGATGCGCGTACACTAATTCTTTCATACATTAGGGTTAATGGACAAGTAAAATTTTCAGGTGATTCTGACAGCCTATGATTCTGGCAGCCCAGGGAAGACGGCTACAGGTACTCTGACTGTAAGTGTGGCGCACAATATAAACGAGCCAGTCGTCAGCAGTGCTAGTGTCACTGTTTGGGAATACATTCCTGTGGGAACCAACATCGTGAACATCACAGCCTCAGATGGAGATGGCGTAAGTATCCTGGAGTCGAGTGCTGCAACTTTCTACCTTCAACATGTAATATTTCTAAATGTTATGCTATTTGTTAATATTGTTAGATATTAGATGACTGTGCAGTGTAATTATGGAGTTATATGACTATCGTTAGATATTAGATGACTGTGCAGTCTAATTATGGAGTTATATGACTATCGTTAGATATTAGATGACTGTGCAGTCTAATTATGGAGTTATATGACTATTGTAATTTCAGGACACACTACGATATGAGCTGTTGTCAACGGGTACTCTGCAGTCAGTTAAGGCACTGGCCTACTTTTCCATTAATCCTGATACCGGCTACCTCATGGTTACCAGATTCCTTCAAAGTGATTCTGATAGGCCCACACTGTATCAGGTATGTTATGAACCTCACAAGAATGAAAACCTGCATGCTGACAGAGAGGAATGTATTCAATTAGTTTCTAATCTTAAAAGTGGAAGAATAATGTCTAATACATCGTTCCTGTACATTGTTTAAGAGTGCATAGCTTACTGACAAATTTGTCTTCTCTTCAGATGAATGTCAGAGTTCGTGATCAGAGGTATCCATTTGAGAAATCTAGCATCGCATTGGTTAACGTCAATGTGAATCGTAACAGCAATTCTCCAGAATTCCAAAACACACCGTACAACCTCCAGGGCCTGGATGAGAACAGTGCTGTTTCCACCTCCGTCATCACGGTAACTGCTCGGGACTTGGATATGCAGGTAAGTCTGGGATCGTGAATTTATTTATTTTACCTTATTTATCCTAAAATAAAATAACACCCTCCCCTCCCCTCGTGTAAATGTTAAGTACTGTTTATCTTAAAATACCCCCCCCCCCCGTGCAATTTTAATGATATTCCATCACTACCCTGCATAATCTGGGGTGATTGACACTTATGTATATTTCATTTTTATACCAGCATGTTAAACTTGATCTTCATATTTGCAGGGATATATGGTATATCAGGTAGTGGGAGACAACTCTGCACCTTTCTTCTTCCACGTTGATAGCCGCACAGGAAATGTGACCGTTCAAAGCAACCTGAAATATGAAATCAACACAGAATACTTTGTAAGGAATTCACAGTTATTTAAAAGTAGAGTCTGAAAAGAATCATTTTAATTCATTTAATTCTGACAATGCTTGAAATATGTTTTGATATTTTCATTTCATAACCCTCATTATAAATCAGTAAAGATTTGGTTGTTAAACTTGATTTGACCACTTTATTGTATATATAAGTTTGCGTGTGTGTTTACAGCTGGTGGTCGAGGCGTATGACTCCCAGTACCCAGAAGACCGAGCCACAGCCACAGTTACCATTGGTGTGATACGTAATCGCTTTGCTCCCCAGTTTAATCAGACATCCTATTCTGTCACAGTCAACGAAACCATTGCGATAGGAGTATCTATTTTACAAGTGATGGCTTCTGATAACGATGGCGTAAGTTTTATTATTTTATGTCTACCAAAGCTAATACAAATATACTAAAATATATAGAAATAGTGCAAGGTTGTCTTTGATACTCATGTTTGTAAAGTTTAGATTAGTGTTTATATTCTGTGTCGTGTAGTAACATATATAAAGTTTAGATTAGTGTTTATATTCTGTGTTGTGTAGTAACATATATAAAGTTTAGATTAGTGTTTATATTCTGTGTCGCGTAGTAATATATATAAAGTTTAGA
Organism: Pecten maximus; assembly: GCF_902652985.1. Lineage (NCBI taxonomy): Eukaryota > Metazoa > Mollusca > Bivalvia > Pectinida > Pectinidae > Pecten > Pecten maximus. The sequence continues at coordinate 41,157,626 of NC_047015.1, read as the reverse complement.
TTAATTAAGTATTGTTTTATTACCTACCAACAGCTGATGCAGTGATTTATCTCTCTGTTTAAACAGGACACAATGACCTACACAGCCTTGCCCTCTCAAGCTGACCCCTATTTCTACCTGGCTCCGTCCACAGGTGTGCTGACCATCAAATCCTCCCTGATGAACGACCCAAATCGCAGACTCTCTTTCCAGGTGAACTGTTGTTGTTTATTTTTTTTATGAATTGACTGTACATGTATTACCATAATTAGATATAATGTGTAACATACATTTTGATCATTAAACTCTGTTGGTACAGACTGACATCCCTATACTGTACATGTTTTAGCAGTAATCTTGATTTTGTGCTTTTCTCACAGTAAGCATTGTGATAAATCATGATTGCTTTTTGTACTAAATACAGCCTTTGTACTATTTATAAATAGCTCTTTTTACTAGCCCAATAGCATCTGAGTGTGCCAATTCATTAGTACGCTTATCTGTCAAAATTTGATGATATAGATGAAATAGTTATAAGATATGGAATGTTAAATTGTAGTTGAATACATTTAGGAGGAGTAGATTTTTACACAATTTTTAAATAGTCCATCAAGCTGAGCTTGATCTCGTTTAAATATCATTTTGTCTTTATTTCAGATGACGGTACAAGCTACAGATGACCGTCAACCGCTACGTACAACCCTAGTGGGCGTGTCCATTACTGTCTTGAGGGACCTGTTTACCCCAGACTTTGAACCTAATGACAATAAATACATTGTGATAATCCCAGAGACAACGGATGTTCTTGACCCTGTTCGAACTATCCGTGCTACTGATGCCGATGTGAAGGTAAATCTTTGTTTTTTGTTTTATATTAAATAATGATATTTTTTTGTATATCATGTACATATATTATAAATAATTTTAATGATTTTTTTTTTATAATTTATAAATAATGATTTTGTAAAAAGTTATATGAATTATGATTTTTTTTGTATATTATATAAATGATAATCTTTTTCTTTTATATTGTAAAACTTATTATTATTATATATAATCTTTTTTTATATATATATATTATATTATATAATATTATTATATAATAAATAATGATTTTATTTTGTCTATTTTATTTGTTTTTCATATACGATATAAACAATGATTTTATTTTTATTTTTCAGGGATCAGTTAAATACAGGGCTATTGGTAACTATCCCGCGCCATCTTTCTTCTCCGTGAACGAAGACAGTGGACAAATTTTACTGCAGAAAAGCCTCATTACTCCAGACGCTGTCCAGTACAGTCAATTTACGGTACTTGCCTTAAAGCTCTCACTTGTTTTAAGGGCCCTGGATGCTCAACTTTCAAATATATGTGTTTAAATATATTTTCACTTTAGTCCTTGAAATGATTTAAAAGGTCCAATGTATAGCTCGTGTGATATGTGCTTAATCAATTTGAAGTCTTTTAAATCTAAAACAGTAAATGTTGAATTTTATTGTAATTTTCAATATTTTACTGCCTTAGACACTACTGTTTTGAATCAAAAAGTGTTTGATGGACCATCAAATCTACTTCCCGGTATGAGCTGACCAGCTGCCATGTTTCATTATCAAGTTTTTATGAAATATTTACAAGTACTATAATTAATAATCTTTAGAATACTGTAACAGTTATGATATAATACCTGAAAGTGCATGCATGGTTTCTTCTCATTTAATACTTTATGTAGATTTGAATATATTTAACAGCAATTTCCCCTCTTAGTGTTGTAAAATTTAATATCAATAAGGAACTCTACTCAGTCATATCTGTCCGATTCTTGAGTTTGATGTAATGTTTGTTTCAGTATTTGGTTGTGGCCTACGACAGCTTGAGGCCGAACAATTTGGGTACAGGTACAGTGGAAATCACCATTACCCGTAATTCGAACCCACCAATCTGGTCGCTTCCAAGCTACACTGCAAATATTCGCGAGGATCATGCCCCTTTCACATCTGTCGTCGATGTTGTAGCCACAGACAATGACAATCATGTAAGTGTTTACAGGCGTGTTAAGAAATGGATGCAGCAGTAAGCGTTTTCATGAATATCACATTTTAGCACTTTAAATTTTTTAATCAAGTTATGGCCCGTGTTATGTGGTATTTGTATCCTAAAAACAGAAAAGAAACATCCTGGGAAAAAACCAGTTGTTATGGTAACAAATTGATAAGATTCCCTTTTTTTCAGGATGATATTTCCTACTCCATCGTTGATGAACAGATCCAGAGAACATTGGATCAGGGTGCAGCTAACTATTTTTATATTGATACTGAAACTGGACGCTTGTATCTTAGACAGAGTATACTAAGCACAGACATCACACGCTTTGTTGTAAGTTTATTACAGTCTCTCATATACAGTTATAGCCTTTTTATAAGGTCAATAAATGGTGTTATTATCCTGAGAAAAAATATTAACCAAGGATGAAGTATTGGCTGAAAATGTAATGCAGTAAAAATTTTATAATAAATGTTTAAATTAAAAAAACAAACAAAAAATAATATTTTAAAATGAAATGTTTATCAGCCAAAGGTTTTCAATGAAATCTAGACCATATTAAAGAGAAGAAAAACTGCTCTGGGATGGTACATATTCTGTTGTGTTTACAGCTTGGAGTGCAAGCCTGTGACACTGGAACACCAGTGAGATGTGCCAACACATCAGTGACCATCAACATCAACAGACAGGGCTTTCCTCCTTTCTTTAGGAACTCTTCTTACTCGGCCGTTATCAATGAGGACAAAGCTGTCAACAGCCTTGTTTTAGCAGTATCTGCCATAGACAATTCTCCTCTGGTAAGTACAACAACATACTCTCGCTCTCTAAGTCAAAATGTTTATTTAAGCAAACTATCGGTGTGGATCTCAAATGAAAAAAAAAAAGAACATATTTATCATTTCCTATTAAGATGTGTTTGAAGGATGTTTGAATTTTTTACTGATGCTTCTTTAGAATAAAAATGAAAACATTTTCCTAGTGTGGTAGTTTAAAAATTATATGTACATTTATCTAAAAGTAATGTTTAAAAAGAAATATAAATCTGTATTGTCTATATAACTCCGTAGAAGTCAGTACAAACTTTTATGTGGAATAAAATTGAATATAAAGAAGTTATTTATTAATGAATAATTATGATATTAAATGTAATTTCAATTTGAATTGTCTTTGTTTAACAATGATAAAAATTTACAGGGTCAAGTGGTGTATGAAGTAGTTGTGCCAGGAAGTGCATTCTTCTCATTAAATTCCACATCAGGGGAGATCACTCTAGCTAAGTCTGTTTTTAATGAGCTCGACATCACCTACAGAGTAAGTGTTTCAATTTTAATTAATGCAATGATTATGAATGTTCCATATGTAAATTAACAGTTTATTTATTAAGATTTTTTAGCACAGTGTTGCAATATTTTAGATGATGTATTGATATTTTATAATTATACCCAGTAATTATATATTTATTGTAAGTAATAAATGGGAACATTTTCTTTTTTTAATATTTTTTTTCTTCTGTTTTTTCTTCCTTTTTTTGTATTTAAAAAAAGCACTGTAACACAAAACTAATACCATACAAGAAAAAAACAAACAAATGTCACCTGCTATACTGTATAGTTATATGAAACTGTTATTTGCAGTTCAAGGTCATGACCTTTGACACTGGTGAATCCCAGTACAGGGCTACAGCTGATGTTACAGTGACAGTAATCCGCAATGCCTTTAAACCCGAGTTCCTGCTGCGTGACTATGTTGTCACCGTTGACCAAAAGTCAGACTTTGGTATATTGGTCATCAATACAACCGCAGTCGACCTTAATGGGGTAAGTGGAGGTATACTGGAGTGGCATAAGTACGTTGTAGGTACTACTGATAGTGTTACATTGTAGGTACTACTGATGGTGTTACATTGTAGGTACTACTGATGGTGTTACATTGTAGGTACTACTGATGGTGTTACATTGTAGGTACTATTGATGGTGTTACATTGTAGGTACTACTGATGGTGTTACATTGTAGGTACTACTGATGGTGTTACATTGTAGGTACTACTGATGGTGTTACATTGTAGGTACTACTGATGGTGTTACATTGTAGGTACTATTGATGGTGTTACATTGTAGGTACTACTGATGGTGTTACATTGTAGGTACTATTGATGGTGTTACATTGTAGGTACTACTGATGGTGTTACATTGTAGGTACTACTGATAGTGTTACATTGTAGGTACACTGATGGTGTTACATTGTAGGTACTGCTGATAGTGTTACATTGTAGGTACTACTGATGGTGTTACATTGTAGGTACTACTGATGGTGTTACATTGTAGGTACTACTGATGGTGTTACATTGTAGGTACTACTGATAGTGTACTACAGAGTAAACAACAAAAATAAACAATATTTCCCTTGCAGTTTGACCTTATGGATTCCTTACTCCAGTAGTCTCTTAAGATTGTGCAGTAGACACAGGAAAAATCTTTCACGATTTAAATAATAAAAAAAAAGATTGGCAATGGAAGTAGAAATGAAACGGAAGTAGAAATGAAACATACATGTGCATTTCAGTGTTGTGAATTGAAGAATTATTGATTAATTTATGAGTGCATGGGGAATCAGTTTTTTAAGTGTGTTTATTTTTATTTGTTTACAGGATATTCCTGTGTACAGAATGACAGGTACTCCGACTGGCCTAGAGTACTTTAGAATTGACAGAGACACTGGAAATATCTTCCTCAACAAACTCTTAACCAACACACCAACTGTCCAATACAATGTAAGTACCCAGTACAGTTCTAGTCTCTATAGATAATACCCAGTATAGTTCTAGTCTAAAGATAATACCCAGTACAGTTCTAGTCTCTATAGATAATACCCAGTACAGTTCTAGTCTATTGATAATACCCAGTATAGTTCTAGTCTAAAGATAATACCCAGTACAGTTCTAGTCTCTATAGATAATACCCAGTACAGTTCTAGTCTCTATAGATAATACCCAGTACAGTTCTAGTCCCTATAGATAATACCCAGTACAGTTCTAGTCTATAGATAATACCCAGTACAGTTCTAGTCTATAGATAATACCCAGTACAGTTCTAGTCCCTATAGATAATACCCAGTACAGTTCTAGTCTCTATAGATAATACCCAGTACAGTTCTAGTCTCTATAGATAATACCCAGTATAGTTCTAGTCCCTATAGATAATACCCAGTATAGTTCTAGTCCCTATAGATAATACCCAGTACAGTTCTAGTCTCTATAGATAATACCCAGTACAGTTCTAGTCTATTGATAATACCCAGTACAGTTCTAGTCTCTATAGATAATACCCAGTACAGTTCTAGTCTCTATAGATAATACCCAGTACAGTTCTAGTCTATAGATAATACCCAGTACAGTTCTAGTCTCTATAGATAATACCCAGTACAGTTCTAGTCTATTGATAATACCCAGTATAGTTCTAGTCTAAAGATAATACCCAGTACAGTTCTAGTCTCTATAGAGAATACCCAGTATAGTTGTAGTCCCTAGAGATAATACCCAGTACAGTTCTAGTCTCTATAGATAATACCCAGTACAGTTCTAGTCTATAGATAATACCCAGTACAGTTCTAGTCTCTATAGATAATACCCAGTACAGTTCTAGTCTATAGATAATACCCAGTACAGTTCTAGTCTCTATAGATAATACCCAGTATAGTTCTAGTCTCTATAGATAATACCCAGTATAGTTCTAGTCTATAGATAATACCCAGTACAGTTCTAGTCTATTGATAATACCCAGTACAGTTCTAGTCTCTATAGATAATACCCAGTACAGTTCTAGTCTATAGATAATACCCAGTACAGTTCTAGTCTCTATAGATAATACCCAGTATAGTTCTAGTCTCTATAGATAATACCCAGTACAGTTCTAGTCTCTATAGATAATACCCAGTATAGTTCTAGTCCCTATAGATAATACCCAGTACAGTTCTAGTCTCTATAGATAATACCCAGTATAGTTCTAGTCTCTATAGATAATACCCAGTACAGTTCTAGTCTATAGATAATACCCAGTACAGTTCTAGTCTATAGATAATACCCAGTACAGTTCTAGTCTATAGATAATACCCAGTACAGTTCTAGTCTCTATAGATAATACCCAGTACAGTTCTAGTCTATAGATAATACCCAGTACAGTTCTAGTCCCTATAGATAATACCCAGTACAGTTGTAGTCTATAGATAATACCCAGTACAGTTCTAGTCTATAGATAATACCCAGTACAGTTCTAGTCTCTATAGATAATACCCAGTATAGTTCTAGTCTATAGATAATACCCAGTACAGTTCTAGTCTATAGATAATACCCAGTACAGTTGTAGTCTATAGATAATACCCAGTATAGTTCTAGTCTATAGATAATACCCAGTACAGTTCTAGTCTATAGATAATACCCAGTACAGTTCTAGTCTATAGATAATACCCAGTACAGTTGTAGTCTATAGATAATACCCAGTACAGTTCTAGTCTCTATAGATAATACCCAGTACAGTTCTAGTCCCTATAGATAATACCCAGTACAGTTCTAGTCTATAGATAATACCCAGTACAGTTCTAGTCTATAGATAATACCCAGTACAGTTCTAGTCTCTATAGATAATACCCAGTATAGTTCTAGTCTATAGATAATACCCAGTACAGTTCTAGTCTATAGATAATACCCAGTACAGTTCTAGTCTCTATAGATAATACCCAGTACAGTTCTAGTCTATAGATAATACCCAGTACAGTTCTAGTCTCTATAGATAATACCCAGTACAGTTCTAGTCTATAGATAATACCCAGTATAGTTCTAGTCTATAGATAATACCCAGTACAGTTCTAGTCTCTATAGATAATACCCAGTACAGTTCTAGTCTATAGATAATACCCAGTACAGTTCTAGTCTCTATAGATAATACCCAGTACAGTTCTAGTCTATAGATAATACCCAGTACAGTTCTAGTCTATAGATAATACCCAGTACAGTTCTAGTCTCTATAGATAATACCCAGTACAGTTCTAGTCCCTATAGATAATACCCAGTACAGTTCTAGTCTATAGATAATACCCAGTACAGTTCTAGTCTATAGATAATACCCAGTACAGTTCTAGTCTCTATAGATAATACCCAGTATAGTTCTAGTCTATAGATAATACCCAGTACAGTTCTAGTCTCTATAGATAATACCCAGTACAGTTCTAGTCCCTATAGATAATACCCAGTATAGTTCTAGTCTATAGATAATACCCAGTACAGTTCTAGTCTCTATAGATAATACCCAGTACAGTTCTAGTCTCTATAGATAATACCCAGTACAGTTCTAGTCTATAGATAATACCCAGTACAGTTCTAGTCTATAGATAATACCCAGTACAGTTCTAGTCTATAGATAATACCCAGTACAGTTCTAGTCTATAGATAATACCCAGTACAGTTCTAGTCTATAGATAATACCCAGTACAGTTCTAGTCCCTATAGATAATACCCAGTACAGTTCTAGTCTATAGATAATACCCAGTACAGTTCTAGTCTCTATAGATAATACCCAGTACAGTTCTAGTCTATAGATAATACCCAGTACAGTTCTAGTCTCTATAGATAATACCCAGTACAGTTCTAGTCTATAGATAATACCCAGTACAGTTCTAGTCTATAGATAATACCCAGTACAGTTCTAGTCTATAGATAATACCCAGTACAGTTCTAGTCTATAGATAATACCCAGTACAGTTCTAGTCTATAGATAATACCCAGTACAGTTCTAGTCTATAGATAATACCCAGTACAGTTCTAGTCTCTATAGATAATACCCAGTACAGTTCTAGTCTCTATAGATAATACCCAGTACAGTTCTAGTCTCTATAGATAATACCCAGTACAGTTCTAGTCTATAGATAATACCCAGTATAGTTCTAGTCTATAGATAATACCCAGTACAGTTCTAGTCTATAGATAATACCCAGTACAGTTCTAGTCTCTATAGATAATACCCAGTACAGTTCTAGTCCCTATAGATAATACCCAGTACAGTTCTAGTCTCTATAGATAATACCCAGTACAGTTCTAGTCTCTATAGATAATACCCAGTACAGTTCTAGTCTATAGATAATACCCAGTATAGTTCTAGTCTATAGATAATACCCAGTACAGTTCTAGTCTATAGATAATACCCAGTACAGTTCTAGTCTATAGATAATACCCAGTATAGTTCTAGTCTATAGATAATACCCAGTACAGTTCTAGTCTATAGATAATACCCAGTACAGTTCTAGTCCCTATAGATAATACCCAGTATAGTTCTAGTCTATAGATAATACCCAGTATAGTTCTAGTCTATAGATAATACCCAGTATAGTTCTAGTCTCTATAGATAATACCCAGTATAGTTCTAGTCTCTATAGATAATACCCAGTATAGTTCTAGTCCCTATAGATAATACCCAGTACAGTTCTAGTCCCTATAGATAATACCCAGTACAGTTCTAGTCCCTATAGATAATACCCAGTACAGTTCTAGTCTATAGATAATACCCAGTACAGTTCTAGTCTCTATAGATAATACCCAGTACAGTTCTAGTCTCTATAGATAATACCCAGTACAGTTCTAGTCTATAGATAATACCCAGTATAGTTCTAGTCTATAGATAATACCCAGTACAGTTCTAGTCTCTATAGATAATACCCAGTACAGTTCTAGTCTCTATAGATAATACCCAGTATAGTTCTAGTCTATAGATAATACCCAGTACAGTTCTAGTCTATAGATAATACCCAGTACAGTTCTAGTCTATAGATAATACCCAGTACAGTTCTAGTCTCTATAGATAATACCCAGTACAGTTGTAGTCTATAGATAATACCCAGTATAGTTCTAGTCTCTATAGATAATACCCAGTACAGTTCTAGTCTCTATAGATAATACCCAGTACAGTTCTAGTCTCTATAGATAATACCCAGTACAGTTCTAGTCTCTATAGATAATACCCAGTACAGTTCTAGTCTATAGATAATACCCAGTACAGTTCTAGTCTCTATAGATAATACCCAGTACAGTTCTAGTCTCTATAGATAATACCCAGTACAGTTCTAGTCTATAGATAATACCCAGTATAGTTCTAGTCTATAGATAATACCCAGTACAGTTCTGGTCTATAGATAATACCCAGTACAGTTCTAGTCTCTATAGATAATACCCAGTACAGTTCTAGTCTCTATAGATAATACCCAGTACAGTTCTAGTCTATAGATAATACCCAGTATAGTTCTAGTCTCTATAGATAATACCCAGTACAGTTCTAGTCTCTATAGATAATACCCAGTACAGTTCTAGTCTATAGATAATACCCAGTACAGTTCTAGTCTCTATAGATAATACCCAGTACAGTTCTAGTCTATAGATAATACCCAGTACAGTTGTAGTCCCTAGAGATAATACCCAGTATAGTTCTAGTCTCTATAGATAATACCCAGTATAGTTCTAGTCTATAGATAATACCCAGTACAGTTCTAGTCTCTATAGATAATACCCAGTACAGTTGTAGTCTATAGATAATACCCAGTACAGTTCTAGTCTCTATAGATAATACCCAGTACAGTTCTAGTCTATTGATAATACCCAGTACAGTTCTAGTCCCTATAGAGAATACCCAGTATAGTTGTAGTCCCTAGAGATAATACCCAGTACAGTTCTAGTCTATAGATAATACCCAGTACAGTTCTAGTCTCTATAGATAATACCCAGTACAGTTCTAGTCTCTATAGATAATACCCAGTACAGTTCTAGTCTCTATAGATAATACCCAGTATAGTTCTAGTCCCTAGAGATAATACCCAGTACAGTTCTAGTCTATAGATAATACCCAGTATAGTTCTAGTCCCTAGAGATAATACCCAGTACAGTTCTAGTCTCTATAGATAATACCCAGTACAGTTCTAGTCTATAGATAATACCCAGTACAGTTCTAGTCTCTATAGATAATACCCAGTACAGTTCTAGTCTATAGATAATACCCAGTACAGTTCTAGTCTCTATAGATAATACCCAGTACAGTTCTAGTCTCTATTGATAATACCTGTATACTATTCTAGTCTACCTTGTGAGCCCCAGTGCAATTCTAGCATACAGTATTTTTCACCAGCTATCTCTGAAAGTGTAAGGAATTTAGACTGGTCTTCGGTTCTATATATTCCTAATATTTACCTGCTTCAGTTTACCGTGTATGCACGTGACCAGCGAAGAGTCAACGAGAAAACCGACTTTGCTAATGTGGTCATCAACATTGACCTGGACGCCAACCCTATCTTCCTAAATGCTCCATACAGTGCTGTGCTTCAGGAGACTCACACAGTCAATTCACGGGTTTACTTAACCTCAGCTCGGGACACCGATCTTACTGTAAGTACATTTTTGCTTTAAAAATATTAGAAACCTGGGATTAACACTAAATATCCTACTGGATGTAAACTCCTAGAGAGTGAGCCGTGTCGGGGGTGATCGAGTGGTAACAGTGTTAATTGGAAAGTTTCTACCTAACTAGAGAATTGTTTCACTGATCGTATTTGTATATTTTCAAATAAATATGTATTTAACTACATATACATATCTTTTATATTTTCATTGTTTATTCTCTCAGTTATCTCATCAACTTGCTTATTTCCAGGGTGTCCTTGTGTATGAAATCACTGGAGTATATCCAGCTAGAGGCTTCTTTGCAATGAATAGTTCTTCAGGGGAAGTAACTCTAATCCGTGACTTGCGTGAGGACTCGAGTAACCTTGTACGCTACACAGTAAGTAAATTTATATATATATATATATTTGGAATCAGCATTTTGATAGAGAGGACTTTAACAGTTGATACTTCAATTTTTACACTTGATTTAAAAATATGAAGTCCTCAAATGTACCCGACACATATTGATTTTGTTTGAGTCTGATTTTTGTTTCTGTCATGAACTTATACTGCTTGCTTGCTTGATTATGTTGATATTTCAGTGCAGTCAGTTACATTCACTCTCAATGAAAATGGCAAAGAAATGATTTCAGAAACAATAATATTATCAAACCTTTTTTGTTTTCAGGTAGAATTGTCAGTGTACGATTCTCTATTTCCGTCCAAGCGTGGATCAGCATTTCTGACTGTGACAGTGATACGAAACCCTAATGCTCCTCAGTTTAATACCACAACTAATTACTACAGACAGCTTAATGAGTTGGTCAGCATTGGAACGAGTGTCATGTCCATTGGAGCTTCAGACAGTGACCCACTGGTCAGTAGTCCCATAAATTTGTTAAACCGTATTCATTTTGTGTGTTCTACACCGTATTATACTATATATTTGTGTCTGTGATATACATATGGGATATATATTGCATGAATGATGCGTAGACATCATTGTTATGACCTGTCAAACACTGAAGTGTTTTTTCCAAGCATATTTCTTTGCGCCTGGATTTCAGGCACAAGCTGCATCAAAGAATTAGTGCTTCGGAAATAAGAGGTTGCAGTCGGCAAAATCATATCCGATAGAAAAAGAGCCGACCTGCGGCCTCCTATGTTATAGGAGTACCCCCGACCCCAGCATAAGAGTTTAGTATCAAAGCTTAAGGAGAGCTTATTTGTGAGCCAGTTTTAGATAACTATTTAAAAATGGAATGATATGGATGTATGTTTTAGATTGCTGAATTATCTAATATTTTATTATGAATGATAACACGGGTTTGTGTTTATATATCTTACTGATTGCTGTTTTATCTTGTATTTTATTATAGCACAGGGGTTTGTGTTTATATATTTTACTCATTACTGTATTATCTGGTATTTTATTATAGATAGCACTGGGGTTTGTGTTTATATATTTTACTCAATACTGTATTATCTGGTATTTTATTATAGATAGCACTGGGGTTTGTGTTTATATATTTTACTCAATACTGTATTATCTGGTATTTTATCATGAATGATAACACATGGGTTTGTGTTTTACAGGATGTTGTGACCTACAGAATTGTTTCTTCAATCAACAATGGCGACCAGTTCTTCCTTCTTGATCCTTCCTCAGGACTGCTCATAACCAAAAAACTGCTGACAGGGGCACTTTTCAACAACACCATTGTAAGTGGTTTGGCTACATGTTACAGTGATTTCATTTCCACATCTTGTCAGACAAATTTTCTACTTTGTGTGAAGTGGGACTTTGTATTAATTGGGGAAAAAATGTTTGGAACAGTGTGCAGAGATAAACACTGTTAACTTAGAAAGGATCGCTGTATTCATATTGTTAACTTAGAAAGGATCGCTGTATTCATATTGTTAACTTAGAAAGGATCGCTGAATTCAAATTGTTAACTTAGAGAGGATCGCTGTGTTCAAATTGTTAACTTAGAAAGGATCGCTGTATTCAAATTGTTAACTTAGAGATGATCGCTGTATTTAAATTGTTAACTTGGAGAGGATCGCTGTATTCAAATTGTTAACTTAGAGATGATCGCTGTATTCAAATTGTTAACTTAGAGAGGATCGCTGTATTTAAATTGTTAACTTGGAGAGGATCGCTGTATTTAAATTGTTAACTTGGAGAGGATCGCTGTATTCAAATTGTTAACTTAGAAAGGATCGCTGTATTCAAATTGTTAACTTGGAGAGGATCGCTGTATTCAAATTGTTAACTTAGAAAGGATCGCTGAATTCATATTAAAAACTATGAGATAAATGTTCTTGCATAGCAAAATTTACATTCATAGGCAGTGACATGTTACTGTTAATTAAAAAATTACTTTTAGATAAAATTGAGATTGGGTGTACTCACATTCCTGTTAGTAGTGGAGATTTCTACATTCCTGTTAGTAGTGGAGATTTCTTTTCACTCTTTGTAAGACTTTCCTTTTTGTTTTACAGATGGTCATTGAAGCAGCTGATCAACGAGGACAATCCAGCACTATTCAGATGATCGTTGACATCATACGAAACCCAGCAGATAAGAGACCATATTTCGTTAATACGCCCTACGATGCCACGATATTCTTCACACAAGACACTGTGACAGAGGTTGAAAGAGTCACTGCAGTAGATGATGATTTACTTGTGAGTGATCTCTGGCAGATATTTTAATCTGAACGATGTACATAATTAATATGTAAAAAAAAATTTTTTGTTTGATATGATCATCACATTTCCTCATCTTTTAGATTTTAGACTTTTCATATTTTAAAGTTAGAAAGGGACATTATTGTAACTATGTTTAAAATTAATTACACATGACATATTTAAACATTCATTGTTTATTTTTTATTTATTCTACCTGTTTTGAAAATGATTTTAGAAAGTTTTTGATATTGAAATATTGTATCCTTTGGAATTAAAGATTACAAAGTTTTGAGAAAGGTTCATTTATTTCTAAATATGGACCTCTTAGAATTTAGAGCATTTTTTATTGTATCATTCTTTTCTGTTTTTTTTTTCTTTTCATGCTAGTTGCCATCAAGGATTATGTATGAGATTGTTGGAATATTCCCTGCTCCAAATCATTTCCGCATCGATGATTCCACTGGACAAATATTTGTGTCACGTGATCTCAACACTGATGTCTACAACACACTCGTCTACACAGTAAGTCCTTCTCATTATTTCTGTGATTGCTTTTATGTATTTCAACAGTTCAAATTATAAAAGGAAATATATTTTAGACTTAATTTTTAAAGTATTTTCTTAAAATTTATAAATTTCATACAAAAATTATTCATAAATGTTAAATTGATCATGTAAGAGTCAGACTTCAAATTGTCAATCGACAAAATTTAATTGGAGATTTTTGTTTCCTTCACTTTAACTTTTTTTCTTTTTTTTTTAATCTTCACTCACAATCTTGATCATGTTGACCTTCTTTTGAAAACAGCTACGTGTTGAAGCCTATGATATGGCGAACCCTGACTTGAAAGCAGAGACAAATGTTCCTATTACGGTCATCCGCAACCCCGCCTCGCCACAGTTTACAAATGGTGCACAGTATACTATTACCATCCCAGAGACTTACGGTCCTGGGTCGATCGTCATGCCTGTCGAAGCTATAGACCCTGATGGGGTGAGATATATATATGTATTTTTTTTTTTTAATTATTGTAGTCAATTATAATAAAATACAACAAGCATGCAAGTTAGGTTTGGATATGGCTTTGATGAATTTCCGTGTTATTTAACTTTTCCTTTACAAAAGTTTAAAATACCAATTCATGCTGATGAATTTTATGCTGCAAATGGAGAAAAAAATAAACTTGTCCATGATGTGAAGAATATGACTATTGTATTTTTAGTTTGTTATAAAGATACTTTAATGCTGAAAAGTTGAGTCAGGGAAATCTTGTGATAAAAACCATTTATGTAATTTGCAGGATGACGTGAGATATAACATAGTGAATGATACATCTGGATTTGAAGCCATGAAGTTCTTCTTTATCAACGGTGAAACAGGTGTGATTTCAGTCGTCGGAGATTTGAAGTCGTCAGCGCCTGTGGCCCAGTATAGTGTAAGTTTGTCCAGGAATGTACTGAAACAATAATTATTATTACACCTGAGAACTTCTTATCAGAGGTGACATGCATGGTAAATTACACAATGCAAAATAGGCCAATACACTTCATACTGTAAAAGAGATTTTTTTCATTTATATAAATTTCATGAAGTTTGACAAATAATTGAGACAAAAAGTATCTATCAATTTAAATGTGGCAATTATGAAGCACCTTGTTTTTGTTTTTTTGTTGTTTTTGAGGTAAGTAGTTTTCAGTGTTTTATTCCATCCATTACGCCTATGTGGAATATCGGTTGTGTGTTGTCACCATACGCGTCTGCATCAGTTAATGATTTATCTAACATCTAGAAATCATTATCACTAATTAAACAATTGACTCTTTCAGTTTAATGTACGAGCCAGAGACCAGGGCACTCCAGAGAAGTTTGGACTGGCAACTGTAACTATCACCATTGAGAGAGACAGTTCTAATCCAGCATTCCTGTTCCCAAAGAACTATTCTATAACCGTTCCAGAGACTGAACCAGTTAACAATACACAACCTGTATACAGACTGGTTGCTAGTGACGCAGATCGCAGGGTAAATGTCTACATTTAGATATATATAATTTTCATTTCTCTTACGGATTATTGTTAGATAAAGATTTCTTTATTGATATTTTTGATAACATTTTGTATTGATGATCATATTATAACTCTACATTATTGTTAATATTACAATAGAATCCAATGACAATGGAAAGATGTCCATTACCAATGTTTATATCCGTAGAGACTTATTGTCTCCCTTGTTTATCACCAAACACTTGCCGTTCCTTGTCCATGGATATTAATGATTCTAGTAACAAAATGTTAATGTGCTATCTACTTCCTTATAAACAGGAAGTCTGACCTTGGGATGGACGTCTTACAACATATATGCAATTACTATAAAATTCAATTACAAAAAAGTTACATCAGCTTAAAATAATTCACTGTTGTAAAAAAAAAGAGCCATGTTGCCGGCAGGTAACTCCGTTAGGGATTCTACAGGCAACATGTACTGATCTGTGTATTTTATGGTCTTATGAAGATATGTATTTAGACATTGAGATGTGTTTGACAGGGAACCCTCCAATAAGATATGTATTTAGACATTGAGATGTGTTTGACAGGGAACCCTCCAATACATGGTCAGTGGAGATGGACTGGCGATGGCCTATTTCTGGGTAGGGAGTGATGGCACCGTTTATGTCCGCAAAGATTTGATGACCACTAATGTAGTCAACTTTGTCGTAAGTATCTCCATGATGATGTTATAATTGAAGTTTGTCTTTTTTTTTTCTTTTTTTTCAGTTTTAAAATCTTTTTATTCATCCTTTTGCATATTACAAGTACAAAATGAAGTTTGTCTTGACAGATACTGGAAATTATTCCAGATTTATATATATTCTGTCTCCCATTTTAAGACGGAAGTATCCTTTTCACTCAGATGTTCTAACTCTAAATTTTGTCAAAGGCCTTAAAACCTGCAGTTTTTCATTTAAAAGTAATCAAATTTAAAATGAAAAATATGAATTATTTAGCTGGTACCTGTTTCAGCCACTCAGATCCAATCACAAAATCCATTGTTTTGCCATTGTTTGAGTTTGTGAAATAAGAATGGACCTAGTGGCCTTATGTTGCTTTCAGACGAGCCTTGACAAAAATTTTCAAGGCCTGTATTAACATCTGAAAACTCTTAAAAATCTATTCCTGAAATTTTTTAAATAGACAAACCAGTTCGTCTGCATAAATAAAAAGACAATCAGTCATTAATTAGTCAAGCTGGCTTATTTTTACAGATGACTGTTGCTGTCTATGATTCTTACTACCCAAATAACAAAGATTCTGCAGTGCTGAATATTCGTGTGATTCGCAACCCTGGGGCACCTGTCTTCAGCTCAAATGGCCAATACTCGCAGGCCATCAATGAGTACCATCCATTTGGAAAATCAGTATTGGTTGTGTCAGCCGGCGACATCGATAACGTAAGTATGATAATTAGTATTATCTTTGTCCAATGATTTGTAATCATAGTAAGACTTCTCTGAGAATCAGAATTGTAGCTCATTGAATTCAACTCTGTAAGGAGTATTTTGTTATCTGATCACTTAACTATCTTTTCATTTTGACAAGGTATTACCTCGTAAGTTAGAAGTTTTTTAGTGCAGTAAGATATAGATTTTGAACTGGTACTCTTGCAGGATGTTATGGCATTCAGAATTCTGGGACCATCAGAGGCCACACAGAAGTTCTACATTACACCCGATACAGGCGTCGTGTACCTTTATAGCCGGCCAGACCCAGTTACTTATGTTGTAAGTAAAAAACTACATACCTGACTGAGACATATAATTCCAAAGATATTATTTAAGTCTGTGAATTTGGATATTTGTAATTGTTAGGACACAAATTATCATAAGTGCTGACCGAGGGCTCCCCAACCCCAGCGGTCTCATTTGTTGGAGGATCAAAATATGTTTTAATTAAAAACAAAAAAAAATTGAATTGGGGGAAGGGTGTTGTATTTTTAATTAGCCCAGGTGTTCAGAAAGTGATTAGTTTAGTCAGTTTAAATGTCCTTTAATCTTCGGACCGTCCCATTGGTGGATGTTTGATCAGGATAAAAAATATAAATATCGATCTAATGCTGTGAGATTCTAATGCTATCCTGTTAGTGGTTGATAAGTCATAATATCAGTGAATAAATGTCCTTCTTACAGTAGAAGTCTGTTAACTGTTTGGTTACAATGCTTATTGTATTTTAATCACTGTTTTGTATATTAATCATCATTTTTACAGATGACTATTGAGGCCAGTGACCAGAGGAATCCACCCAAAACAACAAATGCATCCTTGACTGTTTTTGTTAATCCAAATCAGCCTCCTGGATTCAATAACATCCCTGCCACGATCAATGTAGCCGAGAGATCTAGTGTAAATGTGCGCCTCTTCACTGTGTCTGCCACAGATGTGGATTTAAGTGTAAGTATCGGTGGGATACAGGCTGAAAAAAAACATGGTATATTGTGCAAAACCTATTACACTGTCACTTTACATTGTACTGCTTCTCGCAAAAATTTATATAACGGCACCCTAAGTATGGAAATATCATGTATCGGATTTAACATTAGAAAAATGACATCATAATATCAGCTTCCTTAGAATGATTGTATATCGGACCAAAAGTTATATATATAAAGTATAGAGACAGGCAACCATAGAATGTCTTACTGATACAAACTATTCATCCACTTTTTTAGTTTAAAGGATAAGATTCGGATTTCAAACTTTTGAAGGTTTGTGATGCATTGAAGGGTAAAGAAATTCTACTGTAATGCTAGGTATTGTACAAAAATATACAACTGTCTATTCTAGTTTTCAATCAGTTATGATTGCTATTTGTTAGCACCTTTCATGTTTTTGATTACTAGATACTTACAGCATTGGTGATACATGGTTTATTAAAGGGTGGCTCAACTTATTATTGTTTAGAGCAAGTGTACTGAGAATTTTGTTTTCTCCCTCCTTTTTAGTATTTACATACTCAGAAATTGTCTGTTTTTCTTAATCAATAATAATATAGGTTAGCCATTTACACAAACACCTGTCTGCTTGTTGTCTATTTTGAGTTAACAAAGCTTCACTGCACGTTAGGGGATTTCAAAATGGTAAGGGAGTTCAAGAAATATAATTAAGCAGGACAAAAGATAATAGTTAATGAATATCTTAACTTTTATTCTGATAAAATGTAATTATTTTGTTAACATATTGGCTGTTTTAGGAAACTGGTGGAAAACTGGAATACAAGCTGATTGGTGATGGTGCAGGACCTAGTTTCTTCCAGCTGTCATCTTCAGGAGAAATTTCACCACGTGTGAACTTGAGGAATGACAATGCACTCAATTATGTGGTTAGTACTGTATTTGTCTGCAGATAAGCCCCTGCTCACAAATAAGTCCTTGCCCACAGAAAAGCCCCGATAAGCCCCTGTGTACAAATAAGTCATTGCCCACAATTAAGCCCCAGATAAGCCCTTGCTTACAAATAAGTCCTTGCCCACAAATAAGCCCCCTTCTTCATTTTATTCAGAATCATCAATTTGACAATACATTGTATTAAGGTAAAAGTAGTTCACATATACTGTATGCCCATACTAAACTTTTACGTTAGGGGAGGAGCATATTGAGGATAAATAATGGTATTTTATAGAATCTTAATGTCCTTTGAGCAAATTGTGACAACCACTTATAATAAATAAATTGTAAATAAGAATCAAAACATATTTTTCAGTGTTAAAGTAACAATTTTAATATTTTACTTACTTTAAGAATTACCTCTAACATTGACTTTTTGTTTTTCAGCTCCGAGTACAGGTTTACGATTCTGAGATTCCCTCCATGGCCATCAATAGTACGGTGACTGTTAACATGACAAGGAATCCGAATCCCCCCGTCTTCTCCTCCAACGGCTTCTACATATTCTCCATCTTAGACACCACTCCGCTAGGTCAAAAGATTGGCACCATCTTTGCCTCTGATGCAGATAATGTAAGTACAATATATATATTAGATATCATATATTATGATTTGTTATGAATTTAAGTTTAGATATATGAATAAGTTTTATATTACCATTCTTTGAAATCTACAGAAATGTTTCATGTAAGGGAAACATAAAATCTTGGATTCTTGTGTATTTTTTCTTCATTTTTGTTCCTTGTGAAAATATTTAAGTCATTTCTTTTTTCCTGTATTTATTAGTTCTAAGCTTTGAGTTAATTTGTACAAATTTGTAAAGGAACTTGCTGTGATGAAATGGAAAGTCCTTTTCTCTGATTTAATTCTTTTCCATATATATACTGGTATGTATTTAAAGCTGACTGGATCCAAATAGTCATGTGACATTCCATACTTTATGCTAATGGGGTGACCCATTCAATAGGCTTTTCATAAAGGTATGCATCGATCATCATAAATATTGTCCTGTTGTGGAAGAAAAACATTCTGAAGATACCTGGGAACCAATCTTTAAGAGTATAAAACAGCATACCTCAGAATTTAAATCTAGATTTGTTATGTCTGATGCAGTGGTATAAGTTATGTTGAAAGTAATTTTGTGAAATATTTGTTGTTAAAATATATATAGTTACACTGTCCATATAATGATTTGATTACAGGACACAGTACAGTACACCGTGACATCAGGAGGTGTAGATTTCTTCTACCTGCTGTCTGGTACGGGAGAAATATATCTTCTGCGGCCATTAAGATCAACAGCTCAGAAATCTTTCACTGTGAGTTTTGTGTTTTTAATATGTCTAATGTTTCTATCCTTTGCTTCAGTACCTCAAATGTCCTTGTTGTTCAAAAGTTAAAGATTATGATCTACATTTCACGATGATGATGATTTCAAAACCCCTTTTTAGATATTTTTTTGTATAATTTTAGTGTTAATTTTTTTAGAAGATTTGACAATGTGCAGATGAAAGTATTAAATGAATTAGATCATTGTGTGTCATTTCATATGTCAGAACTGAAAATTCTATAATTCAAACATGCTCCGTGCTTGATTAGAATACCGACAAGTTTAAACTTGTGTTGACATGAGTAACTACCTGAAAACCAATTTTAAAAGTAGTATAGAATTACTTCAGCAGCAGCTTACCGTCTGTTTTCCAATATTTCTTTCTAGTTTACGGTGAGAGCTTCAGACCAAAGTACACCTGAAAAAACGGCCATCGCACAGGTTACCATTCTGGTAGACAGAGATGAGCAGGCACCAGTATTCAATAATGCTGATGATACGATTACTATCGATGAAACTGATCCCGTTGACTTCAATATTTACACCGCCACAGCGACAGATGCTGACTTACGGGTATGTAACCGAGAAATCAGGGCTATAAATTGCAAGGAGGTATAGATAGATGGGAAGGTGGAGGGGGACTTGGGTATGGGGTAAGCCAATTCTCTAGGAACAGGGTAAAATGTGAGGTGTGGCATGAGAAATATACATCAAGGTCAAACTTCTAAAATGAAATAACATGCCAGAATCAATCAATGGTGGTGATTATTTTAGCCGACATTTATAGAATTATGGACACATCATGTTGTAAGAGTTGTTGTAGCAGTGCTAGTTGTATAGGTATATATATAGGTATATTTATATAATCTGGTTCATTTTCACAGGGAAATATGACATATGTAGTCACAGGAAATTACCCAGCACAGACATTCTTCCGTGTGGATCACAATGGTAATGTCCTTATAACAAAGGACCTGAAGGAGGATGGACTGGCAAGGACTACCTATATTGTAAGTTTAAAATTGCTGTTTTAGTTTTGTTACAAAAAATGGAAGAAAAAGTGTGATCAAGGTGATCTTATTTTTCCATTACCTTTGACATCAGCATCAACGTTCTCATGCACGTATTTACTTGTTCATATTTGATTTATATGTTTATCATAGTCTGTATCATAAGACAAACAGGCATGATATGAATTCTGCTAATCACGAAGCTAAAATCTCCAAAGTTAGCTCAACCTTGTTAATTTTAAACCCTATGGAGTTAGTTTAGCACTGATTTATATATCCTCTCATCGTGTAGGATAACTGTGAGGGATTATAAGACTAATTTGTCTACAGATTTATATCCTCTCATCGTGTAGGATAACAGTGAGGGATTATAAGACTAATTTGTCTACAGATGTATATCCTCTCATCGTGTAGGATAACAGTGAGTGATTATAAGACTAATTTGTCAACTGATTTATATCCTCTCATCGTGTAGGATAACAGTGAGGGATTATAAGACTAATTTGTCTACAGATTTATATCCTATCATCGTGTAGGATAACTGTGAGTGATTATAAGACTAAGTTGTCTACTGATTTATATCCTCTCATTGTGTAGGATAACAGTGAGGGATTATAAGACTAATTTGTCTACAGATTTATATCCTCTCATCGTGTAGGATAGCTGAGGGATTATAAGACTAATTTGTCTACTGATTTTTATACTCATCGTATAGGATAGCTGAGTGATTATAAGACTAAGTTGTCAACTGATTTATATCCTCTCATCGTGTAGGATAACAGTGAGGGATTATAAGACTAATTTGTCTACTGATTTTTATACTCATCGTATAGGATAGCTGAGTGATTATAAGACTAAGTTGTCAACTGATTTATATCCTATCATCGTGTAGGATAACTGTGAGTGATTATAAGACTAAGTTGTCTACTGATTTATATCCTCTCATTGTGTAGGATAACAGTGAGGGATTATAAGACTAATTTGTCTACAGATTTATATCCTATCATCGTGTAGGATAACTGTGAGTGATTATAAGACTAAGTTGTCTACTGATTTATATCCTCTCATTGTGTAGGATAACAGTGAGGGATTATAAGACTAATTTGTCTACTGATTTATATCCTCTCATCGTGTAGGATAGCTGAGGGATTATATGACTTATTTGTATTCCAGTTGACCATTGAGGCCTATGATAGTGCTAACCCTGATGTCCGAGGTACAATGACTTTGAGGATTAATGTGCGACGTAACATCAACTCTCCCGTGTTCGACCGCCAGCAGTACTTCACCAGTATCAGTGAGCTGACTTCCATGGGAGTCCTCATTTTTAACATCACAGCTTCGGATGCTGATGGGGTGAGTCTGCAACGTGCTGGTTAAATTAATCTAAAAATTTTGTCACTATTTTAAAAACAGTCGCCTGCGAATTGGTATTAATTATACTGTACAGTAAGTTGTCTAGGAAGATCAACCAGATTTTGTATATGTATATAGTCAGTATAGATTCTTTATAAACCCAAACATACTCCAACAGGGCAATAGTTATTTGGGGATTCTTTATATAATTACTGGTCATAATGTTGATAAAACAATTGATATACTTAAACCTTGAAATCTGATTCAGTAAAGGATTAACTTTATATTTATCTACCTTATTGAGATATAATTAAAAAAAAAGTACTATGCTCAAAATAAACCACAAAGCATTTTATGATGAGAATTTACTCCTGTTTTTGTGAGAGCTCCATAACATAGAAAACATATTCAAGTTAATCCTGATAATTTAATTGGCATTACACAATCCCTGCAGAAATCTACTTTTATTGAACTCTTTTCTCTTAGAAACTATAATACTGCTGTATCAGTCAGTCAATAACCACATAACAAGATGCGGCGCCATTTTTAATATGATGGACTGTCCTGCTGAGAGCATAAATTTTTAAGCCAATGAAAATGCTTGTTACAAACAATTATTATTAAGACTTATAATTACACAGCATCAAGGGAGCATCATCACTTTACTGTTCTTCCAGACATTTTATCAGGGATTTTAATAAAAAAGGTAAATCTTGCTTACAAAATCGGATTGAAGCTTTGATGTGAATTTAAGATAATTTGTTGTCTTTTTACAGGATGAGGTTGTGTATGATCTCATTGGGGACAAACAGCCAAATGGTCAATCCTTAAAATATTTCAGCATTGAGCGCAAGACAGGTTACATGTATCTACGTGAACCACTGACGAGCAGCAGTGTGTCAAGCTTTAGCGTAAGTTTTCTTACTGCAGCACTGTCAAAGAGTTAATTATGATCAATTGTTACTACAGCACTGTCAAAGAGTTAATTATGATCAATTGTTACTACAGCGCTGTCAAAGAGTTAATTATGATCAATTGTTACTACAGCACTGTCACAGAGTTAATTATATGATCAATTGTTACTACAGCACTGTCAAAGAGTTAATTATGATCAATTGTTACTACAGCACTGTCACAGAGTTAATTATATGATCAATTGTTACTACAGCACTGTCAAAGAGTTAATTATGATCAATTGTTACTACAGCACTGTCAAATTGTTAATTATGATCAATTGTTACTACAGCGCTGTCAAAGAGTTAATTATGATCAATTGTTACTACAGCACTGTCAAAGAGTTAATTATGATCAATTGTTACTACAGCACTGTCAAAGAGTTAATTATGATCAATTGTTACTACAGCACTGTCAAAGAGTTAATTATGATCAATTGAAAAGAAGAATAAGCTGTTGTATATATTGTTATACATTGTCAAATGTTGCAAATTTTACCACCAGCCCAGAAGTTTGAATTTCTCTTTTCATTTGAATTTTAAGTGAATTGATAATTAACTACTTCGGGACAAAATTCTATCATGCTCCACCTCTATCTTTGGTTAGTAACTTTTACACCATTAAATTTGTTTTCTTTTATACCCTGTCAGCCGAGTAGCATCTTTAAATTTTAGATATGGAGTTTGAAACGACATAAGAATATCTCCTTTCTGTTTTCAATAGCAGTCCTTTTCAGTTGATCTAGGTATAGATTTTACATAATATTATCTTATTCTGTCATTTACAAGTCTCACCCAGAACAATGAAGGTAATGATTGGTTCATTTTTTGTTGTTTTTTTTTGCCTACAGATGGTAGTTAGAGCGACTGACTCAGGCAAACCTCCTAATACCAAAGATATAGACGCTGTTGTGAGCGTTCAGAGAATAACTGCACCAGTATTTGGCCTACCCCAATACGACGTGAACCTTAAAGAAAACGTTGGCGTTGGGTATGATGTGGTAACTGTGTCTGCTGCCCATAATCCAGTACTTCCCCAGGCCGATATTCGTTACATGATTGTGGGAATTCCTCCAGCAAATTTCTACTTTACCGTTGACTCCACTACCGGTGAGATAACTGTGAACCAGGACCTCCGCGGTGATCGTACTGCAGTTTACACGGTAAGTTAGCTGACATAGGGAAGTCCTTATATGGTAAGAACAGAAAATGATACAGGTCATCTTACATTGAAAAGACAGAACATTATGTATTGCTTGTTATGACTATCTAGGGCAAGAAAGGCAAAATATTGACTTTAGTATTGATTGTAGTGGATATCTGGGGCAAGAGCCTCAAACATTGACCAAGTACCATTAATATATCAATGCCTTTCTGAAAGTGAAAAAACGATAACGACTGGGAAAACTTAAAGCATCATTTTGTGTTAAATTGAATCCAATCTAACAATAGGTTTTTTAATGTCTTTCCTTTCTGTTCACTGATTAATAGTGTTTTTAATGGTGGTTCTGTACTGTTTTTGATGGTGGTTTTGTACTGGTTTTTTTTATCAGCTGACTGTACGTGCCTATGACAATAACAACCCTTCAGTGTGGAGCGAAGGTCTTGTTGTTATCACCATGGAGAGAAACCCGAACACACCATTCTTCTCACAGCCACTCTACACTGCCGACGTCCAGGAGGACGACCCATTAGGCACCAGTGTAATACAGATCATGGCTAATGATAACGACAATGTAAGGCATTCTCAAAATGTACCCTTAGTCATGAGAGAATATTGTAGTGGTACTCAGTTTCTAACCTTGTCAGTGTCAGAGTTGTCTCCCTTTGAAAAAAATGATTTTGTTATAATTCTCAAAATTGCAATATCTTGTACAAATACTGTTTTGTTTACTTTTAAGTATGTCATCAGTAGATAGCTCACTCAAAACTACTTTTAATTTTAATCACTCAATCTTGTTTTGCTGATTTATATATTTTTGAATTAAAAATCTCTTTCATGTTTTTTTAGTTACTGTCGGATGCCTGTAGAATGCTATGTTGTGATTGTTAATCAGCATGTATAATAGTAGAAATAAATGTGTGTTTCAGGATACTCTGGAGTACTCCCTTACTGGTAACACACGTTGCCTAGAAGCTTTCTACATCGTATCCTCCACTGGCATCGTGTACCTGAAGGAGAACCAGGAGACCACCAATGATCCACAGTACAACGTATGTAGCTTGGTTATGTCTGCAGCAGCCTTGTGTTATTATTGTGTCCGTTTGGAAAATTAAGAATTATTTTGATACTTTATCGCATTAGATGTATTTATAGCCTTGTTTGTATCCTTTGTTGCCAGTGCCAAGTTGCCGTCACAGATAATGGATATCCAAATGCAAAGACTGCTACTACTCAACTTAACATTGGGGTTGTCCGAGGCCAGCTGCCATCATTCAGCTTGGGCACTTACACAGCCAATGCCCGAGAGAATGATGCTGTGGGAACTCAACTGACCACTGTTTTAGCTACAAGGACACCAACGCTGGTAAGTACAAGTGTCAAGGTCAATGCAAGGACACCAACGCTGGTAAGTACAAGTGTCAAGGTCAATACAAGGACACCAACGCTGGTAAGTACAAGTGTCAAGGTCAATGCAAGGACACTAACGCTGGCAAGTATAGGTGTCAAGGTCAATACAAGGACACCAACGCTGGTAAGTACAAGTGTCAAGGTCAATGCAAGGACACCAACGCTGGTAAGTATAGGTGTCAAGGTCAATACAAGGACACCAACGCTTGTAAGTACAGGTGTCAAGGTCAATACAAGGACACCAACGCTGGTAAGTACAGGTGTCAAGGACACCAACGCTGGTAAGTATAGGTGTCAAGGTCAATACAAGGACACCAACGCTTGTAAGTACAGGTGTCAAGGACACCAACGCTTGTAAGTACAGGTGTCAAGGTCAATACAAGGACACCAACGCTGGTAAGTACAGGTGTCAAGGTCAGTACCAGGGACACCAACGCTTGTAAGTACAGGTGTCAAGGTCAATACAAGGACACAAACGCTGGTAAGTACAGGTGTCAAGGTCAATACAAGGACACAAACGCTGGTAAGTACAAGTGTCAAGGTCAATACAAGGACACCAACGCTGGTAAGTACAAGTGTCAAGGTCAATACAAGGACACCAACGCTGGTAAGTATAGGTGTCAAGGTCAATACAAGGACACCAACGCTGGTAAGTACAAGTGTCAAGGTCAAAGCAAGGACACCAATGCTGGTAAGTACAGGTGTCGAGGTCATTACAAGGACACCATCGCTGGTAAGTACAGGTGTCAAGGTCAGTACAAGGACAACAACGTTGGTAAGTACCGGTGTCAAGGAAACCATCGCTGGTAAGTACAGGTGTCAAGGACACCAACGCTGGTAAGTACAGGTGTCAAGGTCAATACAAGGACACCAACGCTGGTAAGTACAGGTGTCGAGGTCAATACAAGGACACCAACGCTGGTAAGTACAGGTGTCAAGGACACCAACGCTGGTAAGTACAGGTGTCAAAGACTATGCAAGTCAATACTACTAAGTAGGTCAAAGTCAACAACACTGCTATATTAGCATGCCAGAAGCACAAAATACATATGTTGTGTCAAGGTCATCATCAAGCTCTGTTACACTAACATGTGAGTCTAGATCATCACCATTGGAAAGGATTAAGGTCATTAATATCAGCTAGGTCATATACATCTGTTAGTGTATAAAAAAAACATTACTGGTAAGCATGTCAAGGTCATCACAAATCAATAATGTGGGATTTGAGGAAAAACAGTTTTCTATTTGATGGAAGAGATGGGTAGGGGATGAATTGAACTATTGGGAAGAGGAGCAAGTTGATGTGGATAGTGGTTTTTTTTCAGGGTGATATCGTTTACGAAACTGTTGGTGTGTACCCTGCCCAGAGCTTCTTTGCTGTGAACAACGTCACTGGGGACATTACCATCATCAAGGACCTGAGATTGGACGGCCTCAATCTCCTAAAATACACGGTAAGTATACGTTAAAACAGTCAATAGGTATATCCCTCTTGTTATTTGTGATGAGGAGCAGAATATACTGGCAATTTTTGTCTTTTGCCACGTTGCTACAATCATTTCTGTTCACCTAAAAAAAAAAAATGCTCTGCTTACCAGAATGTGTATTGATTTTGATTTGTTGATTTGTTGACAGTTGGAAGTTGTAGCCTATGACACTGGTAAACCAACCCTCAGAAGAACAGGCACAGTTGTCATAGATGTAGCAAGGAATCTGAATGGCCCAACGTTTTACCCCACGAACCTCCAAGTGGAGGTTCCACAAAGCACAGATCCTGACTTCTGGTCCCTAGCCCTCAATGTATCCGACCCGGATAGTGTAAGTATTGCTGGTTTCTAGCCCTCAATGTATCTGACCCGGATAGTGTAAGTATTGCTGGTCCCTAGCCCTCAATGTATCCGACCCGGATAGTGTAAGTATTGCTGGTCCCTAGCCCTCAATGTATCCGACCCGGATAGTGTAAGTATTGCTGGTCCCTAGCCCTTAATGTATCCGACCCGGATAGTGTAAGTATTGCTGGTCCCTAGCCCTCAATGTATCCGACCCGGATAGTGTAAGTATTGCTGGTCCCTAGCCCTCAATGTATCCGACCCGGATAGTGTAAGTATTGCTGGTCCCTAGCCCTCAATGTATCCGACCCGGATAGTGTAAGTATTGCTGGTAGCTCGCCCTTAATGTATCCGACCAACAAGCGAAAATAATTCTTATCCCTAACACTGAACACTTGTTTTATCTCCACCTGTGATATATCTGACAATTTAACTGATATGTGACCTTAATATGTACATTATCTCATAACCATTAAATCATACACCAGAATAGGAAACCTTTAGCATAATCATTTTCACAGAGTAGACAAGAAATATAATTTTTGAAACAAATTTTGATGACGAATTCATAAAGAGAAAAAAAAGATTTTCATTTAAACCTTTTCTTACTTTAGTCAACTCTGACCTGTTCAGTCATTGGAAATGCCAAGGCCCAAGAGTTCTTTATGGTAGATAAAGACTGTCGGCTGTCATTAAAGAAGAGCCTACTCACAGATCCTGATGTCACTGAAATCTATACAGTAAGTATCCTATTACCTATTAGGTCTACATACTACATAGCTCTCAGAGTTTAAGTAGTAATGACCATACATGTACCTATCAAAACTGTTATACCCTGTTCTCATTCTTTTCAAACGTTTATATGACAATGACTATTGCAAGGCCATTGTGAGGTTGATGAACTTTCTCCAAGGACACCATGTCCTATGAGATGCAGTCACGCGACTCTGGGGGGGGGGGAAGCCTATGAGATGCAGTCACATGACTCAGGGATAACCCTATAAGATTCGGTCACGTGACTTGGGACTTAACCCTATAAGTTTCAGTCATGTGACTGAATATAGGTTGTTGAGATATTACTTTGGCTTACATTACTTTATTTAACTATAAACCCAGCAATGTAACATCCAAATATATCATGTATGAAGTCTGTGAACAAAGTTTATATTCAATAGCTATACTATGATTTCATTCAGGACACCAGTATATTTCCATTATTAACTAACACTGTATACTACGATTCTTGTTAAAATTGATTGGTTGATAACCTGGTACAGATTAGGGTATGGTTGATAACCTGGTACAGATTAGGGTATGGTTGATAACCTGGTACAGATTAGGTTGATAACCTGGTACAGATTAGGGTATGGTTGATAACCTGGTACAGATTAGGGTATGGTTGATAACCTGGTACAGATTAGGTTGATAGCCAAGTACAGATTAGGTTGATAACCTGGTACAGATTAGGGTATCCATGGTAAATTATTCTCTTGTTTTTCCTCCAAGGTACAAATTGAAGCCACAGACAATGGAGTGCCTATCTCCAGGACTGCAAGATCTACTGTGACTGTGATTGTTCCCAGAGATTTGTCCAATCCTATTTTCTCTAATCTGCCCAACGCTATATCTATGGCGGAGGACTCAGCATTCGGAACACCTGTATATGATGTGACGGCTACCGACCAGGACAGAAGAGTAAATATTAACCATCATTCTAAGATAATTTTTTATATTTCAATCATTAACATCTTTTACTAATACATGCTGGTTAGGAGGTTTCTAGATTTTTATGATTTTGCAGTAATACTTTATATATTTCCAATTTGACCGTTGAACTTAATATTTGTTTTCTTTAATCTAAAAAGGGCAATATGACATACAAGCTAGTGGGAGAGTTCCCAGCACAGACATTCTTCAAGATGGACCCTCTAACAGGAGAAATAACCGTCCTCAATGTACCGAAGTCCGACTCCCAGGAGACTATGGAGTATACAGTAAGTACAGACTAGCTAATCCATTGATACAGTTTTATAAAGTCATCTGAGCCGAAGGGTCTGGATGACCTACAGTCATCATGCTTCGTCTGTCGTCATGCACCGTCCACAGTGTGTAAACTTTTCACCAATCAAACTACCTCTCAAGTTCCACCGTTAGGATTAAGCTCTAACTTACCTATCATGATCCTGAGATGGTCCTGACTAACTGTTGTTATTTTTCGGGTCGTGGCAAAATCCAAAATGGCTGCTATGTCAGCCATTTTGAAAGACTCATTTTGTTCTTTAACTTCTTCTCCATTTCCTACTGGTGCCATTCAGCTGGAAATTGGTGAGGATGTTAAGGAAGGGGAGCAACAAAGTGTTATTTGGGGAGCAACAAAGTGTTATTTGGGGAGCAACAAAGTGTTATTTGAGACTCTTCAAAACTTTGATATGCCATTCAGGGCACCCATTTTGTAACAAGATTGCACAATCATAGTTTTCCTATTTCAAACTTAACGTTTCAAACTTCTCAAGTTCCAACCGTGAGGTTTAACTCAAACTTAGCTACAGTGATCTTAAGATGGTCCTGACCAAGTGTTGTTATTTTTCTGGTCAGTCCATAATTGAAGATGGCTGCCATGGCCAAAAGTACCACTTTACTTGCTACTGAGTATGTATACTACAATAGTATATTGGTCTTTAGAGTCAGATGACCATTATGGCCCATGGGCCTCTTGCTTATTGTTAGATAATTCTTTATGTTTGACTCTACAGACTGGAAGGAATCTAGTCAGTTTTTATGTAGTATTTATTCTATGCATATTTTAAGTGCACAATTTAGATCTCATAAAACTATCAAAAATATTCCACAAATATGTTGCATTCCATACATTTCACAAATAAATTACATTACTGACATTCCACTAATACATTACATTCCATACATTCTACTACATACAATGTACGCAGAATAAAGTGTAATTTCATGCATAGATGTATAACAATGAAACAGTTCCAATAATAAATGATGAAAGAAATAAAATTCATATATTTAACATTGTTACTCTCTTATTTTTTCAGCTACGAGTTGAAGTATATGACAGTTATTGGCCTAACAACAAAGTCTATGGCGAACTGAAAGTGAGAATTGATCGTAATCCTACAGGCCCCATCTTCAACCCAAGGACATATACAGATGTTGTGCGTGCAAATGTTGACTTGGGCACAGTATTGTTCCAGTTGTCAGCCACTGATGCTGATGGGGTGAGTTACCTTATACTGTCCATATTAATCTCTATAATGTCCATTAAAATATTACAGCAATGGTTATTGCTTGAAAGTAAGATAATCCATGAAGGCTGGTTTGTTGGGAACTTAAGAATCTTTTTTCAGATGTTAATGAAATAAATTGTTGAATTAAATCAAAATTTGATTGCTTCTCTAACTAAACTTTGTTGACAAATTTTGATTAACATTGTACTGCCTTACAGGACCGGTTGATTTACACCTCCGATATGAGTGCTGTTGACCAGGAGTACTTCTCTCTCAGTCGAGACAGTGGAGCCATCATCCTGTATAAGTCCCTCGAAACCGTCGGCACACCAAGCAGATTTGATGTAAATAATTAAGTATTTTCTAACAGAGCAATATCTTTAAAACCTCTATAAGGCTTTAGAACTTTCAGCTAAAAATCTGATTTCTGACTATAAAACTGTTATATCAGACTTATTACAAGTTGAATTCACTCCTGTTCAAGTGAGGTATACATATTTAAAAAACGTCACCAGAATGAAGTATGTTGTATAAGTTTGACATTTCCTGATGCTGCCATTAGTTGATATCGTATCAGCTTCTGACTGATGTGTTTCCTTAATTTCGTATATCTGTAACCAACATATTGTATCATCATACATTTAATTATCAATGTTTGTGATAAAAGATTTAATTAAAAGTTTCTTTTTTTCTAAATTTACAACGGTTACTGTTATATTTAATATTACTCATTAATTAATGTTGTTATATAATACCACTCATTGATAATTAGTATTTGTTTATTTTTTCAGTTCAATGTGTTTGTGTCTGATTCCCGCAATCCTGTCAAGAATGACACAGCCTCTGTGGTTCTTTCTGTGACCCAGTTAGCAGGACCTCCAATATTCACAAGTGTTAACTATGAAGTGATAATCCCGATTACCCAGGGTATCAACACGGTTGCTACGAGTGTCATCGCTTCTGATTCAGATCTTCAGGTAATTCACATTTCATGTAGAGATTTATATCTTTAATTCTTAAAAAAATCCTTAAATTTAAATACTGTAAACATACTTTACACACTAAAAAAAAATGTTTTATTGCGAACAGGGCGCTATCCGATACGAGGTGAAAGGCTTCTTACCCGGAACTGAATATTTCCGATTAGATTCAACAACTGGTGTCATTTATGTGCAGAAGGACCTGCACCTCAACACCAACCTCTTCCCCAACTACTTCGTGAGTATTCAAACTGCAATATTATAAAGGGAGATAATTTACTGTTTTCCCATATCGGCCCTTAGTAGAAATCAAATCCAATATGTTTGATTTCACTGTAGAATATGTTCTCTCCTTGTTATATAAAATTACTTCCCTAAAATATTCATTTTTATTTATTCTCCATGGATCGATGAAAGAACTTCAGTTACAAAATCAGTGATTTTTTCGTTTTTATTTGAGAATCAATGATAAGGTTTACATGTTTGCTGTATTCATGCTCCACATAGAAAGCTTGTGTGAAAACAGTACTTTTTTCAAATTTTCAGTTACTCATTGAAGCCTATGACACCAAGGAAC
Source organism: Pecten maximus (assembly GCF_902652985.1). NCBI lineage: Eukaryota > Metazoa > Mollusca > Bivalvia > Pectinida > Pectinidae > Pecten > Pecten maximus. Next base: position 41,125,199 of record NC_047015.1, on the reverse strand, counting down.
CAGAGGCAGTAAGCAGAGCCACAGTTACAATTAAGATCAACAGAAATGTATTCCCTCCAGTTATAGCACCGTTGTCCTACACGGCGTTTGCTAATGACTACGATCCCAATGGAAAAGTCATCTTGGATATCAACGCCACAGACTCTGACACAACGGTACAAAGTCAAATATTTGTAACACAGGGAAATGTTTAAAATATCCAAGTTTTTAACTAGATAGACACACTGTAAATGTAAGATTGTTTTTAAATGTGGTGAAATCAAAATTGTACTTAAAACTATAAACTAATTAATTAAAACTCTTCAAATTGACTGAATTAACTCCTTGTGGGATAAATACATAAAAAAAGGCAATTGGATATGACATCATATTGATTATGACATAGATTTGCTGTGCAAAATATCACTTTTAAGTTGCCAAAGTAACTGGACAAGACAGAAAAATGTAAATGCATAAAATTGCTCTACATTTCCCTATTTCGTGGAAGAGAAATAGAATGTAATACGGTTGTCATTTTTTTTCAGATGCCTGAGAACAATTTGTTCTACTCCCTGGAGGATGGTAGGGCTGCCAACGACTACTTCTCCATCTCGCCCTTCACCGGTGTTATCACCGTATCGAACCTGATTTCTTCTGACCCAGCTAAACCATTAGACTACATCGTAAGTCCTCTTCTCACACTGCAGCGTCTCCCTAAGAGCAAACTGATCAGTTCCCTTTCTACATAAAATTAACCTACCATATTTTGATTCGTTGTAAATTTTTAATGTAAAGTTGTTATAAGTCCCCTACCAATGAAACCAGGAGGACGCTCTCCATTCCTCTTTACGTATGTATGTAACATCAAAGTTTGTCAGAGCTCTAGAGGCTTCATTTCTTGAGGGATTTTGATTAAACTTCACTCACTGATAAAGGACTATAATATCTCGGACAAGTTTGAGTTTCAAGGATTTTGGATCAAGGTCACTGTTACTATTTTTAGCAGGGGTTGGTTGGGGACATGTATTGCTTTAGCATTATCTAGTATGATTGTTCAAAGTAGTGAAAAACAAGTCGTTTAAGTGGCATTTTTTTCATTAATATGATGTTTACGGTTTTAGCAATTGTATACATACTTTTGATTTTAATTTCAGTTGCGTGTTATTGTGAGAGATACAAGTGCTACACCTAAAATGGCGACAGCTACAGTGACTGTGAACATCAACCGTAACGACCCTCCATCCTTTGTTAGCCCTCTAGGGTATAGTGTTGAGGTATCTGAGGCCATAGCTATATTCAGCAACATCATCACTGTTAGTGCAACAGACCCAGATCCTGTGGTGAGTACAACTCCCTCACAGTAACTCTATTATCCTCTAATACCATGCTTCTACCCTCTATTACAACGCCTCTGTCCTCTATTACAATGCTTCTATCCTCTATTACAATGCTCCTGTCCTCTATTACAATGCTTCTACCCTCTATTACAATGCCTCCACGTTCTAATACAATGCCTTTACCCTCTATCAAAATACCCCTGTCCTCTATTACAATGCCTTTACCCTCTATTACAATGCCTTTACCCTCTATTACAATGCCTTTACCCTCTATCAAAATACCCCTGTCCTCTATTACAATCCCCATACCCTCTATTACAATGCCTTTACCCTCTATTACAATGCCTTTACCATCTATTACAATGCTCCTGTCCTCTATTACAATGCCTCTATACTTTATTACAATGCCTTAACCTTCTATTACAATGCCCCTATGCTCTATTACAATGCTCATATCCTCTATAACCATGCCTTTACTCTCTATTACATTGCCTTTACCCTCTATTACATTGCCTTTACCCTCTATTACAATGCCTTTACCCTCTATCACAATGCCTTTACCCTCTATTACAATGCCTTTACCCTCTATCACAATGCCTTTACCCTCTATTACATTGCCTTTATCCTCTATTACAATGCCTTTACCCTCTATCACAATGCCTTTACCCTCTATCACAATGCCTTTACTCTCTATTACAATGCCTTTACCCTCTATTACAATGCCTTTACCCTCTATCACAATGCCTTTACCCTCTATTACAATGCCTTTACCCTCTATCACAATGCCATTATCCTCTATTACAATGCCTTTACCCTCTATTACAATGCCTTTACCCTCTATCACAATGCCTTTACCCTCTATTACATTGCCTTTACTCTCTATTACATTGCCTTTACCCTCTATCACAATGCCTTTACTCTCTATTACAATGCCTTTACCCTCTATTACAATGCCTTTACCCTCTATCACAATGCCTTTACTCTCTATTACAATGCCTTTACCCTCTATCACAATGCCTTTACCCTCTATCACAATGCCCCTGTCCTCTATTACAATGCCCCTGTCCTCTATTACAATGTTCCTATAATACAAACTAAATGTTGTTTTTGTCTTCCCTAGACCTCATTCAACAGTAAGTTGAATTACTACTTTGTGGGACCAGAGGAGGCCAGTAAACGCTTCCAGATCAACAGTACTAGTGGCTCCATCTCAGCCAGAGTTAGTCTGTCTTCAGAACCTCAGGATGTTTGGCAGGTACATCTCCTCTGAGGTCAACAGTCCTCCATTTTGTCTCTAAATGTTTTGTTTGCAAAAACAAAGAAGATTGCCATGTTTTAGTTCCTCCCATAATTCTTCCAACGTTGATAAAATGCATCTCATTTTGAGAAAAAGTGTTTTTAGTTGTTATGCATATAGATCTATGAAATTATATATCACTTATGCAATTCTGATTCCACTGTAAGCATGCACTAATCCAAGAAGATATTGTTAGAAGTACAAAGTAGGGGAGATAATTTATGTCAAATTCAAAAAAAGAGTAATAGTGCCTTTGCTTTTTTCAAACTCTTCCAAAGAAAAAGTGTTAATCTGTTGTTTCACTGTATTAAAATGAAACGTTTGATTTATTTCAGTTCACTGTTGGAGTACGTGACCAAGGAAATCCTTCCATGTCTGCTACAGTACCAGTTACCATAACGATTGGTCGTGTTGGAAAGATTCGTTTCAGTCAGTCAGAATACTTTGTGGTATACCCAGAGTCCTACCCTGTCAATAGCACGATCGTTGTAGTAAATGCCACAGACCCATTAGCTGGTGTAAGTATCTTAGGGAGGATGTTTTTGTCTAAATAAATATTAACAAATTGAGATCTCATCCCTCCATGGTAGCTAATTGTATGTGGTGAAATCATGGAGCCTATTTGTATTTTCAGAAAATCTTTTTTCTAATACAATATTTCAATCATAAATCTTCGTGGGCCTACAGCTGCCAATACAGACCTTGAAAGTCTTTGTCAAGGCTCACCTGAAATAAGAATCAGCTTGTCCAACAGTTTGGAACACCATAAATGTAATCGCAGTAATCCTTGTCTTAAGCTTATGATTTCTATGAGAACGAAAGTTTTAATTTCCAATAAAGATGGATACAGTACTTAATCATAACAATTTTACACTGCAAGCAAAAAAACATAACCTGGTACTTGACTGGCTTGTTAACTAGCCAATGTAAGGATGTGTACTCTGACAAATTATGGACTAACATATCTTTTTTGTTTTATAGAGCACTATTGTGTACGAGATTCGTGGGGATGGATTGGCAAGAGACCATTTTGTCATCAACAATGCTACAGGCCAGATTACTCTCAGCAAGGCATTCACAGAAGATGACAGCTTAACAAATATGTACACTGTAAGTTCTTCTCTTGTCTGTTACAATAGGGATCTGTCTATTACATAAGAGTGTATGACTGTAACCATTTAAGCATTGAACTGCTTTCATTTGGAAGTTATGGGCTGATGAATGCCAACTGAACAAAGGCAAATTCAACATGAAGCGCTATAGTGCACTTCATTAAATTTGCCTTTGTCCAGTTGACATTCATCAGCCCATAACTTCCAAATGAAAGCAGTTCAATGCTTATATTTACATTTGACAACGAATTTGAAAGACTTTATCCAGGAATTTTACTCTGATAATGAATAAACAACTTATTATCGTCAAAGACGGAACAGCCTTTTCAAAAGCCATCTTTCGTTATCGCCGACGTGATAATTATGACGTCACTATAATAATGACGTCATAATGAAGATTTGGAAGTTATGGACTCATAACTTCCAAGTGAGCTTGATAAAGTGATATAGTGGGGCTGCAGTGTAAATGTAAATATTATATCGTGATAATATCGGTTTTTTTTTGGTTTTTTTTTATAATAATTACGGATATTTCACTACAATGATGATGATTTGTGTCCGGTGTTGTCAGTAAACCGACTGTTATTTTTTAAACAAAACTCAGCAGTAAGTGAAAACCATGTTACCAAAACAGTAATGAACTTTCTTGTTTATAGATCCGAGTATATGGATACCGATTGAACGATCCGTCTGAGTTTGACTTTGCCCTTGTAAGAGTTCAGGTGAACCGTAACCCGAACACACCATTATTCAACCATGGAGATCTCACTTTCACAATCAATGAAAATGCTGACCTCAACTACATTGTTGGAAATGTATCAGCTACGGATCAAGATCAGGTAAGTTATTTTATGGATGTTAATATTTTGATAACAGCAGAATAATAGTTCATGCCTTAGAACAAACCCAAGTCATCTTCTCAGAATTATTTTGTGTTCATTCCCTTTCTGTAAACTAAAGGATTATAAATCAAGACACATTTTGTATTTCAGGGCGACAATGGCAAGATTGTATACTTCTTCAGTCAGCAAGAAAGTCAGCCGATCTACAGTGGAGATTACTTCTACATCAATCCTTCATCCGGCCTCATCCTGGTCATCGGAAACCTGCGTTCCGACCCCACAACTCAGAGCTATACAGTAAGAATTTATTCTATATGATTGGCAGACATTGAATACAACTTATCATTCAGTATTCTTCTACACTTGCAGATCTGTTTAGAAATACTTTGATGAAGATGTTTACTCTTCTTGAACACCTGGTCCGATTCCTCTCATACCTGATAAGGATCTCCATGAAAATATATTCTTTGTTCTGATTTTTCCCTCATTGGTCACTTTTGTCAATATTGTCTGTTAGTTGTTGTATTAGTTTTGTAACAGTGTTAAGAATCTTTCTGTCCTTTTTACAGATGTTTGTAGTTGCTAAAGATAGTGGTGTGCCAAGTCGTCAAAATAAGGTCAAGGTCACTATCATTGTGACGAGGAACCCCCATGCTCCAGAGTTTGCACAGACTAACTATGAGGAAACCATTGATGAGAATGTGTTAGTTGGTCATAACATACTCCAGATCCTAGCTACAGATGCTGACAATGTAAGTATACAATATTATAAGCCTTTAGATTTTAAAAGTAAAAATGAAGCATTATATTTTTATTTTGTAGAATATTTTTTATACCCCCGCAATGAAGTTAGGGGGGTATACTGGAATCAGGTTGTCCGTCCGTCCGTCTGTCTGTCTGTCTGTCACGCAATAGTTGTCCGGACAACTCCTCCTAAAGTACTACTCCGATCTTAACGAAACTTGGTATACATGATCAGTATAACATGTAGTTGTGCATCCCACATTTGTTTTTTTCGAAAAACCATTTTTCAAAAAAAAAAATGGGAAATGAATAGGTGTACTTCTAGCTCAGGCAGGGGACTTTGTATTGCTGTTGCAATACTATCCATCCTTGTCTTAGTTAGCCTCTAATTAAAAGTTCAAATTCATCATTGACTCGTGCAGATTGCGGGGGTATTAGTCAGCCATACTGGCGACAGTTCTAGTTTAAATTGAACTGAAAACTAGATAGGGTACATGGTCAGTGGTTCCCAAAGTTACTTGAGGAAAAAGGTGAAATATTTTTTTAACATTTAAAATTCATGACTTGCTGGTCTCTAATAATTACTACTATATGAACATGATGTTATTTGTGTTTCTCTCTGATTGTAGGATCCAATTGTATACAGCATCGTCCCGAACCTTCCTTCAACCCTCTACTTCAATGTCAATCCCACAACTGGTGTTATAACTACTTCCCGCATACTTTACCGCGAGCAAGTGGAAAGATACATTGTAAGTATGGCCATAAGTATGTCATATGACTGGTCGGTTGGCACAGTATTAACACACTCACCTTTCACGTAGGTGGTTCAGGATCTGATTTCGCGATCCGTGTAGTCATCTGGTCGACCACATGGGTTTTCTCAAGGGGCTGCTCACATAGTAAGAGACCCCTTGCACTCTTTGGCTAACGAGACATATTTTGATATAACTTGTTCTGTAATTGTTGTAAGGTTTACTAAGTGTGATATTTACTATGCATACTGTCAAAATTTTGTAACTGATTCTGTTTATTGTGATGATGTCACTTCACTGTTGATTGGTCGATTTCTTCGTCAATATGTCCATGCCTGCTAATAAGCCCACTCATTCATATTTCATGAATTTCATCAAAACGAAAAGTTTAAAAGAAATCATCTATTTGATAAAAAGACTGACAAATATCTTACTCTGTGTCCAGGGATTGTCGTATATGGTATTGTTGATTTGAATATGAACACAATGCATGAAAATGATAATGTTTTGTTTTAATTACCAGATAAATGTCCTTGCCACAGACCAAAGTGCTTCACCTTTAGCTGGAACTGCCACCGTGACTATCAATATAAACAGGAATGCCAACCCACCTGTATTTGGACAACAGTCACACAGTGTATCAATATCGGAATACCATGATATTGACACGGATGTTATTCAGGTCACAGCCACAGACAACGACAACATAAACAGTACCAGTGGTATCCTACGATACGGTATAGAGACTGTCAACTCATACTTCACCATCACCAGGACGACTGGAATCATCCTACTGGCACAACCACTGACAACTGATTTAGCTGACAATGAGTACATTGTAAGTATTAAATTTGATAGTCAAACCTGCCTCCAAAGACCATCTCTATATATATACTTGTTTTCGTTCCATGCATCAGGCCACCTGCATATAATGGCCTTGTTTTTGTTCCAAACATCAGGCCACCTGCCTATAATGGCCTTGTTTTTGTTCCAAACATCAGGCCACCTGCCTATAAAGGCCACTTGTTTTTGTTCCAAACATCAGGCCACCTGCCTATAATGGCCACTTGTTTTTTTTGTTCCAAGCATCAACAGACAATAGTCAATTGTAAACACATTACTATCTTGTTATGCAAGGTGATAAAATGATTTTTTTTGATTTATTGAATTCCCATCAATAGTTTATTAAATATTCAGCCATGCGTATCAAGTCATGATCAAGCTAGGCGATTGTAAGTTTGTTTGGACTGATGTACTGTAACTTCCCACAATGTAATTTACAAATCGTGACTATCCTTGTACATTGCAGTTGACAGTAGTGGCCTCGGATACCTCTAACAACCCTAAGTCTGCCTCAACCACTGTCACCGTCAGTATTGTCCGTAACACGTATGCACCAGAATTTTCCTCGAATGTGTACCAAGTGAGTGCAACAGATACGGACAGGGCTGGCACACCTCTGATCACAGTAACTGCAACTGATGCTGATTCTCAAGTACCTCTCAGCGCTGGTGTAAGTAATCATTTTATAAAAATTTATTGTTAAATTTCGTTTCCTTCGTCATTATTTCTCATATTTTCAGATTTTGTATGTTACGACAAAACTGTAGTATGTTTCATGTTTAATTGAGAAAGTCAATCTTCATCTGTGTGTTACTGAGTTATATACATTAAATCAAACAGTGGAGTTATCTATCTTTGTTTATTATATGGAGTAATCTACCTTTGTCTTTATGGAGTTATCTGCCTTTGTTTAATATAGAGCGTTATCTTCCTTTGTTTTTTTTTATATATGAAGTTATCTACCTTAATCAGTTTGATATATCTATCTATCCTTATTTAGGAGTGGATTGATATCATGAAATGTTTGTTTTGTTTTACAGACGAAAAATGCCCAGTTTACATACAGTGTATTAGGAAATGCTGCCTCCTTCGCGCGATATGTGGGTGTATCGGACAATGGAGAGGTGTACATAAAACAGTCCCTTTACATTCCAAATAACATCAGTCCAATCACGGTGAGTCATGATAGCAATTCTAGTAAGTCTAGTCAAAGTTTCCGGCAAAAATATTGACACCATCATATCCTCACTATCAACTGATAATTAATAGTTTTGTCCTTTTCCTGTGTATTTTCCAAGCTTGTTGTTTACTAAGTGTGTACCGATGTTTACCACTTGTTTACCTGTTTACTGTTTGTTTACCTGTATTTACCTGTTTACCTGTTTACTGGTTGTTTACCTGTATTTTACCTGTGTTCTATAGGTCCAGATTCAGGCTTGTGATGAAAGCTGGAAACCCAAGTGTAGCGATCCCAGTGCCAACATTGTCATCAACATCACATACCAGGACAGAGCTGATGGCAGGATTGGCTTCAAACAACCAGTATACTAGTAAGTAATTAGATCAACGATTCTATCAATGAATATATAGAGGACATCTAACAGTGTCTTCAGTTATACCAAACATATTTCATATGTGCACAACACCAGTGAAAAATATCAAAATATTAGCCACACTAGTGAAGTATATTTGGTATTAATGAAGATACTGTTAGATATTCTGTTTATTACATTTTTATAGCAAAACATACCAGGTCAGCTTTTAAGTTTCCCCATTGTTGTTTGTAAGCAGTCTTTTAATTGGTCAAATCAGAAAGTGATATTTTTCACTAGTGTAAAACATCAGAAATAAGTTCACTTTATAGAATTAAGTTATATATATATATATTTCACTGGTAAAAAACGGAAAAAGATATTTTATTTCAGTTTTTACAAGTTATTACATTTTGTACAAACATTTTAAAATTCACAGCCATACCAGCAGGTGGCTTATGAGACACTAAACCATATTCAATATAAAAAAGTTGTAAATGTTGTGTGTTAATATCTATAGCAATTGGTAAGACTAAATGATTTTAATTAAAAGACAGAATAAAATTATGATTTGAGTCTCTTTATGGTTTCATTCACTGTGAAAATTGAGAAATGTTAAGAAGTCCTTCATGAACGTATATATTTTTTCCAGTCTGCAACTTAGGGAGAACATAGATGTTGACCAGGTGATCTTGTTGATGGACGTAGAGTACCAAGCCTCACAGACAGCTCAGTGTAACATACTAGGCGATCTCACAGGCCTTCCTTTCTCCATCGCCCCAGACCAGTTCCAGAAGAACTGCGGACTCAAGCTTATTGAACCAGGCTTCGACTACGAAGTTACTAAGCATTATAATGTAACAGTACAAGTGGCCGAGGGTGCTGTCGGTCGTAAAAAGAGACAGATCTTCAGTAAGTTTTTCCTTTATAACAGTTTTCCTATGATTTAAACTTATTTAAAATGCATTTGCTTACTTACTGACAAATATTTGGAATATATAGTTTATTTTGAGTATTATGAAATAAATGGCCAGGATGTTGTTGCATTCTGTTAAGGATGCTACTGTGAAGATGAAGTAGTTACTGAAAACATGGTAATTACAGAAACGTTTATTTCTAGATGATGATTTAGACCATAGTAATTTCAATTGAAGTTAAGCATTCGTACCTGTTGGGATGAAATTATTGGCAAATTAGATAACAATAACGATCAGGAAAATGTAATTGAGTTCACTTTCATAAGGTCATATCTTTTTTGTTTTTGTATTTTGTCGTTATTTTTTTATTGATGATCTACAATTTCTCAAAATGCAACATCATGTTTTTGTAGAAATTTTGTTAAATTGGGAGCATATTTTCACCAAAAATATTTTTTTTTGGAAGAGGTAATTCATAGAATGTATTGCTATGGTACATTTATGAATTTTTGGAATATATTAGAAAATAGGTCACTTCCTTGACCTTCCCAGAAACTCCTTCAAGTTTATTTTTATAAACAAATGCCATTGTCACTAACAAATTAATAATCTTCCAGAAATTGCAGAATTTAAAATTGTGAGCACTTAAAATATTTCAACAAGTCAAAAGAATGTGTATAGTGTTTATGGTTTTCCTCCCTGTATTCATTAATTCTCATTGATATTCATTAATTAATCAATATTCATATATAACGATAATTATTCATATATAACCATTAATATTCATATGTAACCATTAATATTCATTCATTGTTAATCTTCTTTTCCAGTTCAAAACACCCACCCAATAGCTTCAGTAATCATTGATGTGCTGGACGTCAACGACAACTCTCCCATCTTCCAGTACGATGAACCACACATTTATCCACTTCAAAGTAACAGTCTGGGCACAGAAAACCGATACTTTGGTGCCATTTCTTACAACGTCCGCGCAGATGCTTCTGTTATGAGAGTTCATGTAAGTTCATAGCTATATAACAATCTTCTATCCTTATGCTAGCTGTTTTTAATCCTCAAAAGGTGAATACCTTGGGATCAATGCAATTTAAGTGTTTGTGTACATTGTATTGTCATTTTTTTTCACTTTTAAATTTGAAGAAGTACTACTACATGTTCTGTAATAGGATTTACATCTGTGTATGGTTCACAGAGGCATTATCAATTCTTTGTTAAATTATTGGAATTTTCTTCAACCTGTAGGCAACTGATGAAGATTCAGAACTTTTGGGACTTGTAAGATACTCTATGGATGAACGGACATCCGAGCCACTAAACCCGCCATTCCTTCTGAATACTGTGGATGGAACATTTACAACCAGTACAGAGTTCTCCGCTGAAACACTGGCTGCAAAAACTTACAAAATTCCAATACTGGCAACAGACATGGCCCCAAGAATTGATGAACGAAAGGTCACTCAGTCGACAGCCTATGTAAGTGTCGGAGGAGTATACATGAATATAACATACATGTATAATATATAATATACAGATTGTAGGTGTCTGAGTATAGAAATATACAGATGGTAGGTGCTTGGTTATATACAGATTTAGTTATATATATATTGTATGAAGTTTTATATCCGATTCAGACTTGATTACTGTAAGTGTGTATATATATATATATTTAAATTTTGTTCTCATATTTTAGAGCAATATCAATTTGTTACGGATAACCACGACAATGAACCATGACAATGAACCACGACAATGAACCGAGACGTGTACAATATTTGTCCATCAATGTGCTGTAAACGGCAATGTCACATTTATAATTTACACAAAGTTCATGAGTAGAAAACCGAAGGTAAAATCACAGTGAAAGGTTGTATGTCTATGTTTTATATCATGTATTTGGTTCTACATTTATTAAGTAAGAATATGTATTTGTTTTGACAGATTAACATCATCTACCACTACAACCGTTTTGTACTAGTACTTTACAACATGATCCCAGAAGATGCAGCAGCTAAAAAGGCAGTGATTCGCAGGTTTGTGTCCAAATTTGTTTTTTGTTTTTGTAACAATTATATTAGAAGCCAATAATTTATGGGTGTAGTGGGTTTTTCCAATTATAAATTTGTGAAAAAGATGTTTTAAAAGCAAATTCTGAACTACAAAGAATTCTGGCACAACTGAAAACATGCTAATCTTTATGCTTGGATTAAAAACCAAAGATTTTGTATTATAAAGTGTGGTATTTGATGGTATATTTCGTTTTCAGAGCTATTCAAGATGAATTCCAGAAAGTGTGTATCATAGAAAGAATTGAACGTCGTAGAAACCTTGATGCAATTGACGATCTCAGCATCGATGATGCAGGGTGAGTATAACTGATAATATTTTCTAATTTAGAGCAATTTTAAGGGTTCTTGTCGTAGTGTGCTAAACTTGCATCTAAAAACTTGATATTGAATATCATTGCTTATCAAAAGTATTTTCTTCATTTTAAAACCATTTGACACAAATTCTATTTACTTGTAGTTAATATCTGTGTCTCAGTGGGCATGCTCAAGTGTGTTGTAAGGAAATAAACTCTGGTAACTGGAGGTGATCCTCCATATGTTTACACCTCCAGTCCAATGTCTAGGTGAAACTTTTTTGTTCTCTTCTCCACTTGATATAAGATGTATTTATGTATATTTTTTGCTGGTCTAATTTTGATTTTTTTTTTTATATTTAACAGTACCGACGTAATATTTGTATTAGGAGAGCCGAGGACACCATACAATCTGATCAACAACACAAGGATGCCAGAGTAGGTTTTCATACTAAACACTGACCTCCCTCCTTCCCTCTTTCTCTCCTTCCCTCCATCCCTCCTTCCCTCTTTCTCTCCTTCCCTCCAGCCCTCCATCCCTCCTTCCCTCCATCCCTCCTTCCCTCCCTCCAAGTGTTATACTGTACGCAAATACTTGTACATTCAAGTAATGTAATATTATTATACAAAAACATTTGTGTTTATCTCCAAACAATGTAATATTAATATACAAAAACATTTATGTATATCTCCTATCAGTATTGTCATCCTTCTTGAACAGATTAAGATATAATTTATACAGAGTTTTTAAAGTCTTCAATAAGATGGTCAATTGATTTTTAAAGTTGAAACAATAAAAATACATACAATCTGATTATTTATATTTATTTCTTCTCAATCACAATTGTCACTTAATGTAGCTTGAAAGTACACTCTTGTATCTATAACTATCACAAACAATCCTTAAGATTTTCACCCGTCTATAATTTTAAAGGGAAAAATGACCTTAAATTTACTTTCCTTTTCAGAGTGTTTACTGCTGATAAAACTACAAACCTCAATAACCGGCTACAGGCTGACACATCACTTAGTGTAGAGAAAATACGTCTGCCATACGCTAACGCCAATGTGTACCAGACTCGTCTCACTAAGTCTTACGTTTGGTGGATCGACGACCCATGGGCAGCACTTGTCGCCCTGGCAGCCATCATTATCCTACTATGTATCGTTGGAATCATTGTCCTAGTGTTCACACATTCCAGGTAGGGCACATTACAATAAATAAAGCTTTGTCTCCTTATTAAAGGTAATTCTTTATACCTTAAGTTACCTTTATACGGTTATACCGGATATTGTAGGATAACTTTAATTATTCCTTGTTTGATGTGGCTTAAGTAGGATATGCTCAGACCTCAGATTTGAGGTTAATGATTGTTGAGTGAGGTATTAACCTCATGTTTGAGTGGGATATACAGTTATTGACTTCGTGGTTGAGTAGGGTATCGTTATTAACCTCATGTTTGAGTGGGGTAAACAGTTATTGACCTCATGTTTGAGTGGGGTAAACAGTTATTAACCTCATGGTTGAGTGGGGTAAACAGTTATTGACCTCATGGTTGAGTGGGGTATAAATTGTTAACCTCATGGCCGAGTGAGTTATACAATTATTAACCTCATGGTTGAGTTACACAGTTTCTGACCACATTGTTGAATGTTTAGAGGGGTAAACAGTTATTGACCTCGTGTTTGAGTGGGGTAAACAGTTATTGACCTCGTGGTTGAGTGGGGTAAACAGTTATTAACCTGGTGGTTTAGAGGGGTAAACAGTTATTGACCTCGTGGTTGAGTGGGGTAAACAGTTATTGACCTTGTGGTTGAGTGGGGTAAACAGTTATTGACCTTGTGGTTGAGTGGGGTAAACAGTTATTGACCTCGTGGTTGAGTGGGGTAAACAGTTATTGACCTCATGGTTGAGTGGGGTAAACAGTTATTAACCTGTGGTTGAGTGGGGTAAACAGTTATTGACCTCGTGGTTGAGTGGGGTAAACAGTTATTGACCTGACGGTTGAGTGGGGTAAAAACAGTTATTGACATGACAGTTGAATGGGGTGTACAGCTATCAACCTCATGGTTGAGTGGGGTAAACAGTTATGGACCTCGTGGTTTAGCGTGGTAAACAGTTATTGACCTCAAGGTTGTGTGGGGTATACACTTCTAAACCTCAAATATGTGTTAAGTAGATGTTTATGTGTGCTGAATGGATTTTATTCTTCTTAACATTGATCATAATGTGTTTAACTGAAAGACGACTTATTAACTCATGCCTGATTTTCATCGTTTCATTTCCTTAGATACACCAAGTACATCAACCAGTATCGTATCTACCAGGCTAGCTATGACCAGCCTGACTTCATGGAGCCTCCAAGTTTCCTGCGGGAGTATGAGACACAGGTATATTATGCACATATTTAAAAAAGAAAAAAAGACATCATTACTGAAAAAAAAATTTATGCATCTGTAACAAACATTATATACAAATTATGAAAAAAAACATATCTAATTTTCTTTCAAATCATTAGTTAATTGGTGAATGAATTTTGACTAAATACCATTTCTGACTTTCAGAGTCTGAATATGTATGTGCCTCCCGATGAGGCTATACATAATATGGATATTGTCAATCTTAATCTCGGAGAGGAAGTGAACATCGAACCTCACGACGATGACCAAATTAGATCACCAGCAGCTGTCAACCCCATATTTGTGCAGTAAGTATTTTATTTAATTCATGATATTTCATGAGAGAAAATTCCAAACCTGTCAAGTGGTGACATATTCATTAAAAATAATTGATTTTCAAAAATATTCAGTTTGCACTGCAGAATGTTAAATTGAGTGAAATAATCTGACTCTGGAGGCTCCAGTCAAAAACTTAACAGATGTGTGATTATGGAGTTTACTTATACATTGTACAAAGGTATACACTTATTTGCATATTGGATATTTGCATTACATTCTCAGGTCTCGGTTTGTTCCTTTAGTTGTCTTTGTATCTTAACACTATGTATTTGCATCAAATTTAATTTACACTATATTTTATGTGTAAACTTGATAGAGTTTGTTTTCACGTTTATCAAGATTGATACTTTTTATGAGTTTGAAATTGCTAGATTCTTAACATGCTTTATTTTGTAATAGTTTGTTTACATGAATTCTGATGTAAACAGACACTAGTATTTTGACCTCAAAAACATTTAGTGCCCTACTGTATGCAATTTTTTAATTTAAGTCGTCTTCTGTTTCAGTGATGATGGAACCACCCAGCATGGAATAGGAGTTGCCGAGGGCACCACTATGTTGTAAATCCACACACACAATCCTCATTCAAGAAAAGTTCATCAGAAGGTGTTCAATAACTATCCTGCCAAACTAGAACATTTAAAGGCAAAACCGCGCTGTAAAACAAAGACTTTTCAACGCAAAAGAGTTCCATGGAATGAGATAGCAATTTCATCTGAAAAATAAATATCACTGTACACAACTATTTGCCGCCACAGTTTTTGCTAGCCTTGCCATATACTCAGACTTCTATAAATATTTGATCGTTAATATTGAGTGATTTAGCACCGAACAGGTGGTAACTGCGGCAGTGACTTCCATCCAATGAATGTTCTCCCACGTGACAGTGATAACAAAATGGAGGAGAATATAACACTCATGTCTCTATCTATGCATGTTTTTATACAATGAAGAATTTCAACTTCCAGAAGTTAAAGAGTGACGAGTGGTTAAAACAATTTGTGTATGAAATATTTGGTGTGAATGTGTTGTTTCTGCCTACTCTGATCTCGTTCTAACTACCATATTACAGATGTAATGAAAATCCTTTTTCATTCATTTCAAATTTAAACTTAAAAAAAATTTTAAGAAAAAAATGTTCCTGTTTTCAAAGAGTTATGTAAAGAGATCAGAAGTATGGAGACTGAATGATTGTGTCAAAGTCACTGATGGGATGTACAAGGGGGGTATAATTATATATATGTAATCATACAAACATAGTTCTGCTTTACGTCAATAACAAAACCAATTTGCTAGTTTGAAAAAAGGTTTTTTTTTTAAAGTTTATATTCAAATTTCATGATATTTACCTGTTTATCACATTGCTTTTGTTATGAATAGAAAATGCTTTGTTCTAGTAAAAATACAAATTTTAAGATCGTTGAATTTTGCTTTACATTTTCATTTGGAATATTTAAATAGTGCTATGTTGAATGGACTTCTATAATTACCAAAACGTTACTCTGGGTTTTACGATTTTGTTGTGATATATATATAGAACATATTTTTGTATTTTAATGGAATTTTTGCGTACAGATATGGAGGTGGTTATGTGTCTCCATGTTTCTGTACATGTCTCCCTATACATATCATTACCTGTTTCCTTGTTATATCTATATTAACATTCCACATTTTAAATAAGTGTCACCAGATTCTTATGGTAGAACGTCTAAATTCTTTATTATCTGCGAGTGATGCAAGAAAGTAAGGAATTACCATTATATGAAATTTTGTATTTTTTATAGAAAAAAAACTACCAATAAAATGTAATATATTTTTGGAGTGTTTTTGTCATATTTCAAAGGACTATATAGATATATAAAACTTAATTGTTTTAATATACCTCCCCCCCTCCACACACACACCCTAGTGTGTTAGTAAGAGGGTATGTAGTAATCACTATGTGTAGGTGTCTGTCCATCTACTCATGATAAGCTAGTGTACAATATATCTCATGAATCCCAGAGCCCAACTCCATTTGCACTCTTCTCCATCTAGAATATATCTTCCGGTCACTCGATTTGTAGCTCTTCTGCTTCTGGAAGATCTTCTAACTCTTCCGTCTGGAAGCTGGAAGATTTATCTTCCAAGATGGCGGCAACCATGGTTAAGTGTGCAAGGGATGAGTTTCACTAGAGAAGGATTTATGACACATACATGCACACGTTTGTGTCACAGTGTTTGAGAAAACTTAAAAACTTGTTTGTTTTGGGTTATGTTCTTCCAGTTTACTTGATTTACATATAACGGAATGCGATCTTCCAAGAAGAGTTCAAATCGAGTTGACCTCCAGGCAGATTTAGTTCATATTCACACCATCACATCACACCACCAAGGTCAGCACCTGGTTAAATTTTGGTGGTCATTGGTCAACTAAGAGGTCAATTAGGTCACACTTGACCACATTGACCACATTTGAATTTTTGGTAGTGTACAAGATATCTATTGAACCCCTGTACAGATTGTTAATTATGTAAGTTCCTATCCACTCAATAACAGCATATAATTTGACACTTGATTCAGATTAGATTTTAGTGGTCATTGATTAAGATTAAGGTCAAAGGTCACACTTGACCACTTTTGAAATTGAAAAAAAAAATCAAGCTTTTGTACATGATATCTGGAACCCCTGAAGATTTGTTTTGTTTTTAGCTCACCTGGTCCGAAGGACCAAGGTGAGCTTATGCCATACCGTGGCGTCCGTCGTCCGTCCGTCAACAATTGACTTATTTGACTTCTTCTTCGTAACCACTGATCGGAATTTGAACAAATTTGGTCAGAAGCATCCCTATGAGTAGGGGACTCAGAATTGTACAAATGATGGGGCCAAAATGGGTCATTTTGGCGCTATTGATATAAACGACTTCTTCTCTGAAACCAAGCAATGGCTATCACTCATATTTGCCTGGTAGCATCACTATGGGGTGGGGACTCAAAATTGTACAAATGATGGGGCTGACCACCCAGGGGCCTGAGGGGCGGGGCCAAATGTGGTCAATCTGGCTATATTGATATAAACGACTTCTCCGAAACCAAGCAATGCCTGTCGCTCATATTTGCCTGGTAGCATCACTATGGGGTGGGGATTCAAAATTGTACAAATGATGGGACTGACCCCCCAGGGGCCTGAGGGGCGGGGCCAAATGTGGTCAATCGGGCTATATTCATATAATTGACTTCTTCTCTGGAACCAAACAATGGATATCTCTCATATTTTACTGGTAGCATCACCTTGGGGTAGGAATTTGAAATTGTACAAATGACGGGGCCTACCCCCTGGGGGCTGAGGGGCGGGGCCAAAAGGGGTCAGTTTTGCAGAATTGATATAAACGACTTCTGCTCTGAAACTAAGTAATGGATATCGCTCATATTTGCCTGGTAGCATCGCTATGGGGTGGGGATTCAAAATTTTACAAATGGTGGGGCTGACCCCCAAGGGCCTGAGGGGCGGGGCCAAAATTGGTCAATTTGTTTAAACAACTTCTTCTCTGAACCTAAGCAATGAATATTACTCACAGTTGTATGGTAGCATGGTTATGGGGTGGGGATTCAAAATTGTACAAATGTTGGAGTTGACCCGGACTGCCAGGGGCTGAGGGGTGGGGCCAAAAGGGGTCAATTTGGCTAATTTGATTTAAACAACTTATTCTCTGAAACTTAGCAATGGTTTGACTGGTAGCATCCTATTGGGGTAGGGATTCAAAATTGTATAAAGGAAGGAGCTGACCCCCCAGGGGGCAGAGGGCAGGGTCAAAAGGGGTTAATTAGTCTAAACAAGATCTTCTCTGAAACTAAGCAATGGATATCACTCACATTTGTGTGGTAGCATCCCTATGGGGTCGCGCCAAAAGTCAATTTCATTTCATGGATTAATGCACTTTTTGGCATTTTTAGTATTAAAATAAAACCAATGTACATGTACCCATATAAAATGCTTATGATATATATTGACATAGCAATACCAGCGACAAATATACTTAAGCATCATTCTTGTTTCATATCTCATGAAACCAGGTGAGTGATACAGGCCCTCTGGGCCTCTTGTTTTAGGAGTATAATTGTGATTAACGTTTGGTTTGTATCAGCTTAGCTACTGGTCATGTTTCCTAAACACCAGTCAAATAGCTGGTTACATGCCCTCGATTTTGTCAGATTTATTCCAAGGATGCAGAAGTGAACATAATCCATGGAGTAAAGGCGTAGCATTTACACTCTGGTTTGACCTGCATATCAGCAGAATGAAACTGATACAAGGACTTCATTGGTTCATGTCCATCTAATTCTGTTGTAAAACATCTCGTACCAACCATCCTGTTATTACATATACATACATTGTATATGTATATCTGTAGCAGAACTGGACTGGGTCGATCATCTGTGACTAGGTAACTCGGTGGTAGAGCGTCCGTCTAGAGTTCGGAGGGTCTCTGGTTCGAACTCCTGTCTGACTGCTACATTTTCTCCACCTCCTGTGTTACATATGTATACTGCTTAAACCAAAAGTACTAGATCTATATGTGCCTGTCAAGATACATCGGTAAAGATGTACAAGCCAGTGCTGCCATTGGTCCATAACCAACAACTGTAGCATGTTCCAGTTCTACATGCACTTAAAATCCTGGTACGGTTGGGCATGTAGTGATGTAAAATTATCCATGAAGGTAACATCTACAGCAGGTTTTCATGAAGCGGTCCTAATTATAGTGAAATTTTCATTAAATGGAATTTGAGGAGCAAAATTCTGCTGCATTTGGATTCACTTTCAGGGTGGATCAACCCATTAAGTCTTGGCTTGGCTAGAAATTAAAAAGAAAAAACACACTTTATTTTCCCCTCATGTCAAGAACATTTGACCTAAAAGATATGTACATGGCTGTAACTACAGAACAAACAGCAAATGACTAACTTTTTGTCTTAAAAAATTTATTTTTTAATTATAAAACGGGCTAATTGATATTCATGGAACAGAAATCTTACTTACACATCATATAAACCTTCCAAAGACGTAATACTAGGTAACCTGCTCCTCTCACCTATTAAAACATTTGATAACCCCACTGTACACAATCGTGCCTTAGTCTAAAGTTAAGAAACAACTTTGTCCGCTTGGTATGATAGCTTTCTAAGTCCGCTACCGGTGAAACCTGGGAGACTCTAGGATCCCAATCCGTTCATCTTTACATGACGCCGATAATTGCTTAAACAAGCTTCAAATAATGATAGAGAATCATAATATCTCTGACATCTTAAGAGTTTCATGGGTTTTTGTTTTTATCAATGTCACTGTTGCTATTTTAGAAGATGACGGTAGGGGACATGTTGCTTTAAAGTTTAGCAATACCCAGCATGTCTGTTTTCCAAGAAAGACAAACAATAAAAGACTTAGTATATGGTTGCAAACTCATACGGAATGCAATTCGTTAAACGACAACGGCAAGAATGAAATAAACGAAGATTTAATCTTAAAACAAAATATTGAATTTCTATCCCACAACCTTTTCGGATTTGACGTCAACGGGCCTTACACGAGATTATTTGCCATTGAAAAACTGCAATCTCTTTTCCGACTCCGACTTCTTACACGGCTGTATATGTTAAAGAACTGTTAACGAACACTTTTCTTAATTTCACCTTAATATGATATAATGATGACATGTTGCCTTCATCAGCCCCTTTTTTAACAGTGGGCATTGTGACGATTTTCTCAATCTTCCATTTCAAGACAGTTACATGCCTCCATGCTCTACGTGTTTACATGTCACAATTGCCCCTTGTAAACAGCACAATACCATCCCATGTAAGTCCATAGTTTATTATTGGTGGACTAGCATAATACTATATTTTTGATTGTTGGGATATACTCTGGAGAGCAGATAAACAATTATTTCATTTGCTTGTGTGTTGAGTTTATAAAAGGTGATATAGATTGTAACACACAAGGGTTATGGACGAAGTGGACAGCTATAGAAATGAGCCGTCGACTCGATCTGAAAAGAAACGTGTGGAGTACAGTTCCGACTGAGGCCTGACAATGTACGTGCTAAAGATGATGATTGGCGGGACTCCAACTTTTTTCTGACACATCCTGTTCTTTCTTTCGCTAAGTGTGATATTGGAAGCCAATAGTCTTGGGTTTTTGGTTTAAGGAGCTGGGATCTAAATGGAATTTAGATGGAATTCTTAAAACCGACACCATGTGTGAAGCACGATTTGAAGGGGGCTTATTTTGAAAGGTCTGTCCTGAAACTGAAATATATGTTCAACTATAATTCAACAACAAAAACCACCAACAGCTCAAAGTGACAATATGACGTAGTCCTAAGTGATTCCCGCCACTAGGAGACACAATTTCCTCCCGCTGTTTTTATGGGAAGGGGAGTAACTCTAGCAGGTAAACTATGTGAAATAGACTGAAAATAATTAAAATAAATAAAACATGTAGATAATAGGGTTGAAACTGTGGCATTATAATGTTCACGTTATGTACACCAGGCTCAGTTGTTTAAAAGGTGATTAGCTTAGTGAAATTCTCATTTTCTACTTTACTTTAAAAGAATCAGTGTATGTATACTGGAGACTGTCGAGTGTTATAGTCTCATAAAAACTTTAGTCAGTTAGTTTTACTAGGAAAGGTCTTTATTCGGATATTTAAATTGTTGCTATGATCAACATATTCACATTTTGAACAACTGGGCCCTGCTACTGTATTTGAAATACATAATGTATTGGTTAAATTAACGTGAGATATACAGACAGGGTTCAAAACTACAGTGACATTGTTTACATCGGACTAAATTCGACTATAAAATATGGCTCCAACACGCTGAAACTGAGAAACTTGAATATAACCACTTCAAAAAGATTCTTAAAATGGAAAATTACAATGTTCAAATATATACATGAATACAAAATTGATAGAAAATAGACATATTTTATTACTGGTATCTTTGGACGCATTTTCCTATGACTCAAGCGGTCGGGATGACTGCGTGGTTATTAAGGTGTCCCGACACTTTATCACTAGCCATCCACCTCCGAGTTGCGAAAACCACGTGGGGCAGTTGTCTGATATCAACAGTAGGTGGATGTTTTTCTCCGGGTACTCCGGCTTTGCTCCAAAACCTAGAACGACCATTAAATGACTGGCTGTTTATAAGACGCTAAACAAAATAAACCAAACCAAATCCTATGACTCCAGAGGGAGTTAAAAAAATCAAATGTATGGAAAAGACTGAGAAATATATAAACACGACGATATAAAACATAGACACTAACAATTGATAATAGATCATTAATGTTACCCTTTTTGATGATCCAAGATTATTATTTGTCCTCTTTTGGTCGCGGATAGGACGTGACAGGTGGCGTTACTGGTCAAGATGAAGTAGTGATTGGTCAATGTAGCGGTAAATGCAAAATACAGATATGCAGTTAAAAACGTAACAAAGTTAATATTGCAAACTGAATAAGTGGATGTATCTTTTCAAATGACACATTAATAAAATTATATTCCCGATTCAAGTGTTGAAACGTATTAGTTCCTTAATTTATTTCATCAGCAGTTTTATTACCACCAGCATTAAAATTATGCCGTTTATCATTTTTAAAGATATTTCTTGTTAGGATTGTGTAGTACTTAACTTAAGTGTGATGGATCTATTTGGCTGAGGTTCATAAGGTTCATAAACAAAGACACGTTTGGATTTTCTTCTCTTGTAAAATATTCAAATCACGTTTGAATAGTTATATGTAACCGTTTCATTCGGAATGACATGTTGGCGGACGTACCCTTATCCGAGACCCAAGAACCAAAGTTATCGGGAAATTCAGCACGTTTCTTGTCAGGATTCCGTCAGATGTCCTATACAAGATACACATAATCCTTAGTTGAGTCTCGTGAAATACGTTCAGAAGGGTTATCAAGTACACCAAAAGTTGCTTTGTTTGGCGAAAACGGTGCATGCACTTAAGCATTTAACTGAATTGGTGTGACATCAATGGCCGATTTAAATGGCAGAGTTTTGCACAAAAACGTCATATTGCGTGCCGGCAGTCTTCAGGACTCATAAAGTGCTAGTTAGGCCACCCTTAAAAATATCTTGGTTTGCTGTAACCCGACCACGGGGTCTTTTTTTTATTTTTTTTATTTTTTTTTATTTTTGAAGATTTTTCAACAGTACATAACACATTTACAATTCATTTTATCCATACATCATACATACAATCCTTCCATTCTTCATAATTAGTTAAAATTCAACAGTATATTGAAGATGATTTAAAAAAAATGTATGTACTGTATTTATGAAAGAAAGAACGAGGGATAGAAGAAATTAAAAAAAAGTCAGTGTGGAGAGAGAATTGTTGAATAAGAGGGAGAAGGGTACATGAGGATATGACAATGGGCTTGATGTATTAGATATAAATTAAGTGAATCTGATCACCATATTGCCAGGGACTTTGATAGGAGACCAGGGGGTCTAACCTATGATTAAGTAGGTAGGGCTGAATAAGTTTTATTCAGTTCTGAAAACAGATTTTTAACCTTTTAAACATAAAAACAAACCAGAATATAGAAATCAATATTTATTTTTTGTTCTTAAACAAAAGAAACACACACCAGCCTTATTTGGGTTTGGGAGACGTAGTTTCAAACCTGAAAAAGCAACTTCCAGACATATCTGTCTGGAATTATATTTTTATTTTACCTTATATTGTGGCTTTGTCGTCCAAATGTCAATAGTTTGCAATAAAAAAAACTATCAGTAGAAACTTCCTATTAACAGCCAGTGTCATTTTAAAGACGTGTCTGGTTTTGGGGATGGAGGAAAGCCGGAGAACCCGGAGAAAAACCACCGACCTACGGTCAGTACCTGGCAACTGGCCCCGGCGTGGGTTTCGAACCCGCAAACCAGAGGTGGATGGCTAGCGATTGATTGTCAGAATTTAAATTGTCTAAAATTGAATCGGTATGTCTGATATCGTGCAAATTCAAATTCATTTTATTCTCTTTTCACATACTGACATGATGTATAGAGAACGACATATTTACAATATAATTTATACATAGTAGTGTTCGTAGTTGATACAAAGCACTGCTTTACAACAGAACATTTTTCATTTTTATCAAGGAGGACAGATCATGTTTTAATTATTCTGATAAAAGTCCACATTTCAAATCGTCATAATTGGAACTGTCCAAGATAGAATCAGTCAGCAAATCGTCCCAACCTTTTGATTGTCAGAGGGAGATTGTCAAGATTCCAAATAAATTCATTTCTCATCCAAAATAAAGGTACAGAGATAACAAATTAACATATATAATATACATATATTTGTGTATTCAGAACAGCGTGTATTGTAGTTTTTGATTTACAAGGAGAACAGACATTGTCATTAATACATTTGATAAACTTATATTTTCTAGCTTTCTTATACTAACAAAAGAATATTTCAAAATATTAACTCTTTCAAAGTAGTATTCACCAAGTAAATTCTTCTTTGTATATTAATTTCTGGACATTCTAAAATATTATGAAATTCATCACCAGTTTTATTATTTCTACATGATTTACATATCCTGTCAGCTCTATCTATATTTTCCCACCTGACAGTTTCAATTGGTAATTTATTATTACATATTCTAAATTTATACAACTTTTTTTCACATCTAAAACATCAAGGTATTTTTCAAAACACAAAACAAATCATAGTTGATGACATTCATTAAGACATATAAATTGACAGCTTGTTCAGTGTGTTCTGCTCTGTCGTGAGTTTTGTTAATTACAGGTGTGGTTGACGGTTGAAGATTGGCTTGTAGAAATTGTAAAAGAAGAGAGGTCACTGGACCAAATGATTGGGCGACCAAAGTCCATCTATCCTACCACTTAAATAGGTGATTCCTTATGATGCAGCGGATGATTGTATCGAAGTCGTGTTGTATTTCGAGAAGGACAGGCTTTGACTGTACTCACTAGCCCGAGTTTCCTCTGGCCCTGACACCAGACATGCTGTCAGGGCCAGAGGAAACTCGGGCTACCTATATACACATGAAAGGCATTCCGAAATCGGCACAAATTATATAAGACATTATGGTCTGAATGAAGAATGCTACATGTTGGTCGGTTTTTGTGCATGTGAATTGTTCTTTCTTTCTTTCTTTCTTTCTTTCTTTCTTTCTTTCTTTTTCTACCAGTTCTAAGCACGTGCACGTTCTGTAACGAACCTATGTTGACAGAGATTCGTTGCCTACCAAATCAAATGTACTAACGCAGTGTGAAATAAACGGCCTCCGTCGGAAGAAACTTTGACTTATTAAATGCTACAATAACAAATGGGGAGACACTATTTACAGGTGGTCAGTTCAGATCGGTCTTACCATATTAAATGAGGGTACTCCTACTATCAGAACATACAACTAGAATAGATGTAGCAGCGAGGTACCACATTACCATCACTATCTAGTAACAGCACACGTGACTAATATAGAACTCCACGTTGCCACCACTATCTAGCAACAGCACACGTGACTAATACAGAACTCCACGTTACCATCACTATCTAGTAACAGCACACGTGACTAATACAGAACTCCACGTTACCATCACTATCTAGTAACAACACACGTGACTAATACAGAACTCCACGTTACCATCACCATCTAGTAACAGCTCACGTGACTAATACAGAACTCCACGTTACCCTCACTATCTAGTAACAGCTCACGTGACTAATACAGAACTACACGTTAACCTCACTATCTAGTAACAGCACACGTGACTAATACAGAACTCCACGTTACCATCACTATCTAGTAACAGCACACGTGACTAATACAGAACTCCACGTTGCCATCACTATCTAGTAACAGCACACGTGACTAATACAGAACTCCACGTTACCATCACCATCTAGTAACAGCACACGTGACTAATACAGAACTCCACGTTACCATCACCATCTAGTAACAGCTCACGTGACTAATACAGAACTCCACGTTACCATCACTATCTAGTAACAGCACACGTGACTAATACAGAACTCCACGTTACCATCACTATCTAGTAACAGCACACGTGACTAATACAGAACTCCACGTTACCATCACTATCTAGTAACAACACACGTGACTAATACAGAACTCCACGTTACCATCACTATCTAGTTTTGGCTCAATTTGATTACAAACCACGTCAATACAATTCAGCGTCGTCCATGATGGGTTTCCCATGGGGTCAGTTTAAATTATTAGCAAAGTCATTGGACTTGATGATATTTTGATGATAGTATAGATGATATATATATACATTTGACGATAATCTCTCAAAAATAATTGTGGATTAAGCTTTAGCATGTTAACGTGAAACTTCAAACAAGTAAAAAAAAAAGGGGGGGGGGGGGGGGGGGGGGGGGGGCATATCAATGGTGAAACCATGCAAAACGGTATGAAATGATAACCGGGAAAAGATATTTTCATTATAAGATAACGAACCCAATTAAACAAAAGTATGGTCAAAGGTCAGAGCTAATAGATCGGAAATCCATAAACGGGGTAAAAATAACATTACCGATACGGAAACGGCATATAATATATTAAAACAATAAAGTCTACATCAGGGTACCATTAAAAATGAAATTAGCGTCTGAAAATGTGCTTTGTAAACCAGGGTAGGTCCAAATACACGTACGTAGACTGCTGCCAGTTTTCAGTCCCCTGTGCTCGAAAGCACCATGGTTAGCACAGCTATATGTTGCGGCTCAATAGTATGATGGCTCGTTAGAACCAAATATCAAATCTCGCATTCTCGCTCTTTCGACCTTAGGTCGAAAACGCGATAATGCAAAAACGCGACGGCGAGAGTTCGAGATCGCCGTCGCGTTTTCGCATTCTAGCCGTCGAATTTTCTCATTCTCGCGTTTTCGCTCCCTCGCCGTCGCGCTTTCGCCTTCTCGCGTTTTCGACCCAAGGTCGAGAGAGCAAGAATGCTAGATTTGATATTTGGCTCTAACGAGTCACCATAGATTTCCTGTTTCCCAATTTCCTGTACGCTCTTGTCCTTCGGAAGAGACGTATGTCCGGGTTCCGGTGAGTCACGCCCTGCACGTTACAGGTCCTCTGCTGGTATATGAAAAAAGAGTGAATAGGCTTCTCCCCTTGATCCGAACGTTAAAATGCAGAATTGTATCCCACAGTTGTCCCACCCCTCCCCTTCCTTCATAGTGGTTTAAGCTGGCCGATCAATATGGGGGTATTACTGTATCAAACAAAGAATTTTTCATATTGCAAGACAAGGCATGTAAAAGTTATTATATAGTTCCTCAAAAAGTAATTTGTATAGACATATAGTAGATGATATCTCACTACAATATTATTTATGTAAAATCATCCCAAAACGTAGTAGAATTGCTTTGACTAGAATTCGTCTATCGGCACATACCCTTCACATTGAAACAGGACGTTATCGAAATATTGTTATAAATGAACGTCTGTGTAGAGTCTGTAACTCTAGCGACATAAAGCCGAGTATTATTTTTTGTTAATTTGCCAATTTTTTTCAAACCCTAAGATCAAGATGTATTAAAAAGTACTACTGGAAAAAAACATTTGTATTCAAGTTGACTCAAGATCTATGTACAACTGATTTCAAAGATTTATCAATGCTGAGTAATTATATATATTATGATGTTACACCACTACGGGAAAGTATTATTTAATGTGTATTGTCTAATTTTGATTTGCCTTTCTCTACAAAGTTGATGCAGTGCCCGCCAACTGGACAATGTAAGAATTGTTATTTATTACATTTTTACCAGTGAAATATCAAAAATTATTCATTCTATAAAAGTGATATTTTTCAATATCATATTAGCCCGACATATATGTCAGCACCTGGACAGGGGGAACTACTTTTTTTTGTTTACAAATTATCACTGTAGGCCTAGTTAGCATACGGGGTAGGTTTTTCGTTGATAAAAAATGTAATAAACAGAATATCTAACAGTGTCTTCAGTAATACCAAATATATTTCACTCTTGTGGCTAATATTTTGATATTTTTCACTCGTGCTGCGCAATCGTGAAAAATATCAAAATATTAGCCCCACGAGTGAAATATATTTGGTATTACTGAAGACACTGTTAGATATCCTCTATACATGTTTGTACTGATGAGCTGTAAAGCTCAAGGCTTATAAACAAATTGAAATTGAATACTGGTCATACCGGGTTTGTTCTCGTAGTTCATTAGTATGTAAAGGTCAGTCCATCTAATTAAAACTAGGTGTACAAACGGCGTTCTTACGTCGAGTAGCATACATCCAGTGCCAATGTACATCTGATTTTAATTAGATTGAAGGTTAGTCTACACACATGAACTGTGCTTTTTGAGAAGTCTTATTTAATTACATATAACTTATTTATTTCATGAGATATCTTATTAAAAGTTATTATGTAAAATATTTTTTTAGGAAAGATAAATGAGATATTTTATATAAAATATTCTGTTAAAAGAAAATTAGATGAGATATCTTAAATATATGATTTAATATAAGACGCTTCTTTTGTGAGATAATAGTGTAACTCTGATCAGGAAGGGGAACATCCTTCACACACATCAGGAAAAGGGCACGCCAAAATGACCGGAAAACGGTGCACTTCAACGTACAGCATGCTTGATAACACGGCTCTCGCTATATTATCAACTCATGCATACAGCCTGTTGAAAATCTGTTAGTGACAATCCATTTCAACCAATAACATAACATACAAAACCTGGAACATGTTCGAAATCGGGGTTACAAAATTGATATACGACGGTATATATATATAAGACACACGTGTGGTGGGGGAGACCATTATAAACACAAAACTGTTTATATAACTTAGCAACACAAATGACGAAGGAAGACAACTTTTTGACTCGTGCCCTGACCGGGCCTCGAACTCACGATCTACGGCACCCAATCGCCTAGCGCAGAAATAACTGCAGCTTATACCGCTGCGCCACATCGGCGTTCTTAGTAATATATATATAAAGAGACAAAGAGATCGGGTACGAGCTATGATGAAAAGCCCTTTCTCGACATGCATTAAAACAAGTCGATGAACTTAGACAATATCAAGATGGTTATACATAAGCTCTAAGCTTGTTACCAAATCCTCTTGTATACTTTTGATTTATTGTATTGTATTACTTATATTGTACATATCAAAATTTAAATCTATAAATCAAAATCATTTACAGGACTTAATGTAATAATGCACGTATCTGAACATACTATATTCTCAGTATACAGTTCACTACCTTACAATGAAACTTCAGATTTACATAACATTTAAATGTAGTAAGTGATCAAATCATATCATTAGTATAATTAACAAAATTTTCGCATTCAGTGAAGGAATGATAAGCACACTCACAACCTCAATTTGGATTATTGGTGTTAACACGAAACAAGTCGCAATTTGGTTTATAATAAGCGGTGTATTCTTTTAAAAGTTACTAAGGATGGTGAACATCAAGTCGTTTCGCCCAGGTGGAAGAGTTGGTTAGTGCAGAGACATGTATATCACACGTCTCCGGTAAGAGATTGTCTATAATTCTTGTTATAATTGGATATATTCTTACAAAACAGTGTAGAAATCCTCGTGTCACTTGGCTAATTTGGAGTTGGAATTATCTCCCCTTGGCCACAAGGTGAAGATCATTTGCAAAAAGGTTTTTAATATTTTCTGAAGAAAATTTTGTACCTTCCACAACCCTTCAGCAAAATCATGGTACACCCGTAGGCATTTTTCTTTTTGTTTGCAATTATACAGAATTGGATTACTATAATCCAGCCTGTGTGCCAATAGTATAGACAGTACAGACAGTAACTAAAGGACATGACATGTTATTCGATCATCATGAATTTATTAATAGTTTTCACAATTAATTTTCGTAACTTGGGCACTAAGCTATGATTGCCGTGGCTTAGACGTCCTTGTGCATGGATATGGATTTGGACATCCAATATTAAGATCTCTTGGTCACGGACATTTGCATTATGTTTTGAAATGTAAATTATTTAGAAACTAGCAAGGATTTACAATTAGCGCCAGTAGGACTTCCGTTTGCTGGAGACTACAATACATAGCGGTTAACATTTTGGGATCAACTGGTTCCATTTTGTGAAATTTGAATGTGAATGTTTGAATTTTATTGAGGGCTGCCAGTTGGCGATAGCCCGCTTAATATTATACTTAAAATTACCTGTGACTCAACTAGCCAACCTATTACTAAACATAATTAAATTTGAATTTTGCACGGAATTTTATAGAGCTAAAAACGTATATAAACGTGTTAAGTCAACGTATACAAAAACACTGATGAATAAAAAGGGGACAGAGTACAGGAAACGACTCCGTATCAATTACAGAAAATTTAAAGAAAAGTGCGCGAAAGAACTACGACAGATTTCTAAAAATAACCCAAAATTGTTCTGGAATACATTAAACAAGAATTCGGAAAGTAAGAAAAAAGCAGGTGAAATTCCAATAGATACCCTTTATCAGTATTTTAAAAATCTCCATGGAAATCAAGATGGCGACGATGCTAACGATCTTGAGATAAATAACGAAGATAACAACACAACCCATGACGAAAGCGGCGATATGCTTAATCGTATTATATCGGAAGATGAGCTTCAAAGCGCTATCAATCAATTAAAAAAACAATAAGGCGCCTGGAGTAGACAAAATCTTAAATGAATATATTAAAAATTCGTCACCCGATATGATATCAATGTATTGCAAACTATTTAATGTATATTTGATACAGATTTAATACCCGAAAATTGGACAATCGGTGTGATCAAACCTATTTATAAAAATAAAGGAAATCCCGATGACCCCGACAACTACAGGGCTATTACTTTGATAAGCTGCCTAGGAAAACTATTTACATGTATAATCAAAAACAGACTTAATATTTACGCCGACTCAGTTGGTTTGATATCTAAAAATCAGGCGGGGTTCCGAAAAAAACACTCTACAATGGATAACATTTTTATAATGCATTCGTTAATTTCTCTTTATTTATCAGCTGGTAAAAAACTGTATTGTACGTTTGTCGATTTCCGTAAGGCGTTTGATACTATCTGGAGAACTGGACTCTAGAAGAAAATGAATAAAAGCGGAATAAAAGGTAAATGTTTTAAAATAATCTATAATATGTACCATAATATCAAATCTTGTGTAAACTTCCATTCGGAAACCTTAGACTTTTTCCCTTGCTTGGTCGGGGTCCGGCAAGGGGAAAATCTCTCCCCATTTTTGTTTTCCGTATTTCTTAATGACCTTGAAGAATTTATGATGTCAATAGGCAGTGTTCCCCTTCAAAATTTAAGTGATGAGATTACCAGAAACTCCATATTTTTATTGAGGTATTTGTATTATTATACGCAGATGATACTGTTATTTTCTCTGAAACAACGGAAGGTATGCAAGCTGCTCTAAATAATTTTAATGAATATTGTAAATAATGGAAACTTGAAGTTAATATAAAGAAAACTAAGGTGATGATCTTTAGTAAAAGAAAAACTAAACGGCGACATAATTTCACGCTTAACGATCAAATACTAGAAACTGTAGACTGCTTCACATATTTAGGTGTTGCTTTTCAATCGAACGGAAATTTTGCAAATGCTAGACGTAAGCTTATCGAACAAGCACAAAAGTCCATATTCTCAATTTTTAGAAAAATACGAAATCAGGCAATTCCTATTGATTTGCAACTCAAACTTTTCGATTCTCTAGTTGAACCGATTCTGTTATATGGAGCAGAGATCTGGGGATACGAAGATCTCAAGTCTCTAGAAATAATACATCTTAAATTTTGTAAAAGAATATTAAATGTTAGATCTAATACACCAAACTATATGATTTATGGGGAGTTGGGAAGATACCCATTAGATCTTAAAGTCAAGATAAGAATGTTAAATTTTTGGAATCAACTTCTGACGAATGAAAATAAATTAAGCAATATATTATATAGGCTAATGTCGAGTTTGAACCGCAGCGGTCAAATGAGATTCAAGTGGGTAGATCATGTGAAAAAGATTTTTAATGATACTGGATATACATATATATTTGACAATGAACTACTCATGAATACAAGTTTTTATAAGTATGATGTCAAACAACGTTTACGTGATATATTTATACAAAAATGGTTTTCGGACCTAGAATCTTATTCAAAAGGTCAGTTTTATTCACAATTAAAAAAAGAATTTAAATTTGAAAGTTATTTAACAAAGCTGTCAGATCAGAATAGAATCACTATCACAAAATTGCGTACTTCAAATATCAAATTCCCCATTGAAACTGGACGATGGAATGGTATTCCAAGGGAAAATAGGGTGTGTAATTTATGTTTTAGTAGTATCGGGGACGAATTCCACTATCTGTTTAAATGTCAAAATGAAGAAATCACATGTATTAGGAAAAAAACATGTACCTCACTACTTTCTCAAAAATCCAACTATGCTAAAATTAGAACGACTGCTGAAAAATTGCAATATCCAAATTATGAATAATCTGGCACTGTTTCTAAGAAAGGTGATGCTTTTGATTTGAATGTATATCTATATTTACATGTGTAGTTACTTGCATTATGCACTGTATGTATCCATCTTGTCATGCTTATTTCTATTGTTTGTCACAAATGTCCTCATGTTACACATATTCATGTGTCTGAGTGTATCAATAACAATCTTGAAAATCTTGAATAATAAATTCACAGTGTTTTGTCATTTTTCTTACAATACTAAGTAATATCTAGGTCGGTAATTCGCTACCGGTACCCACACCCCAGTAATATCTAGGTCGGTAATTCGCTACCGGTACCCACACCCCAGTAATATTCGAACTTTTATTGGCTCATCTGGTCAGAGAGATGCCGTATATCGTGTCGTCCGTCGGTGCGTCCATCCATCTGTCGTCTGTACGTCAATCACTTCTCCAAACGACTTCTCATTATTATAACCGTTAATTGGAATTTAAATCATGGGTTGGGTCAAAAAGGGGCAAGTTGGGTATATCAACAACTCTTTACTATGCACTGAACATAAGTCATATTTATGATGTGAACGTCGCGGAAGAATTGCTCAAATCTGGTAATAAGGAAAGAGATGCTGATTCTAACAATCATATGTACGGAATGCCCAATTAACACATAGTCAATTAATTGAAATTATCTTCAACTAATTGAAGATAGGTACAAATAATTGGGCCTACCTTCAATTGAATTGAACATATCTTCAATTAAATTAAAAAATAATTGAAGATAGGCTCAATTGAATATATGTTTAAACATATTTTATTTGAAAAATTCAAATGAAATTGGACACAAGTTATACAACTTAGTAACGTCCTCTTTCATAAACTATTATACAATGGTAAATACATGGCAGCATTTTATGTAGAAATTTGATATATACATACATATATATTTAGATAGAGCAGAAAACTTAACATTATCATACTCTGGTGTAGATACACAATCCTTAATTCCTATATCAGCACTAGTTACTCATTTGATATTTAACACATATATATACATAAATAACACCAACTTAGTATGGCATAGAATTAAATTAGTTTGTATCTAGTACTTGTGAAATTATTTCATGGGGTCATGAATTGAGTTGCTCTTGAGACAAATTTAATGAACTGCGAAAGCAGTTCATTTTGAATTTGTCTCAAGAGCAACTCAATTCATGACCCCATGAAATCGACCAAATCAAGATTCAATCCTTATATTTCAATTGTTTGTTTTTTTTTTCGAATAAAAAAGTCGGTGTAGATATTAATGAGTGTTAATCTGGTCAAATTCATGAGCAAATGAAACAGATTAAGTTTGGTAGTTTCATTGAGTCCAACTTGAGTAGAAATTGAAATATAATAGTATAAACCGCACACACTCGTAAACGTTGTGTTAAATATAAGACTACATACATTTTAACACACTGTGCATTATACATTATTATTATAAAACCGCAAGTTTATTAAAAAGGGGCCGAGAAATTAGCATGACCACAGCTAGCCCGAGTTTCCTAGCCTACACCAGACATGTTGTCGGGGCCAGAGGAAACTCGGGCTAGACCAAAACAAATGGCAAGCACTACTAAAAAGTACTTCATTAATGTATGCCTATTTCAGACATTTTAGTCACACATTTTCATCGACGTATGTATAAACATATGTTCTGTAAAATAACTGTAAAATACTAATTCTGTAATATGAAAATGTTGCAGTTTTGTCATATAATAAAGCAGTTATCGACCTGTTTTCAGGTGAATACGATGACCTTCGGCCTCGTGAAATATCATTTTCTCGAGTATATTAATCATCATATTCACCTGAAAACAGGTCGGTAATTGTATAATATCACGAAACATTTGCGTTATTATGCGAAGCAGGTTATATAAGACGATGGTAAATGGTTTTAGAGTATCAGATACTGACTGTAAAGTTGGAGGGCGAGAACGATGATTGTTTCTGTCCAGAATTTTGTAATTCATTGAGACTGAATAATGCAACATCGTACATATCCGAGAACTTATTTCCTTATTGTTAAACACTATCGTTTCAAATATCGTTTAAGTGTTGAATGCTGAGAACAACTCTAGTTTCAGCTTGGGATAGGCCAAGCTCAAAATAAAATCTCACTAAACTGTCGTGCCTCATGTCAATACTCTTTAAAAGTAGCCGATACTTCTTCTATCTATCTATATATATATTCGTGATATAACGCGTTAGATTCACGTAATAACGCGTTAGTTTCGCGATATAACGCGAAAGTTTCGCGATATAACGCGAAAGTTTCGCGATATATCGCGTTAGTTTCGCGTAATAACGCGTTAGTTTCGCGATATAACGCGTTAGTTTGGCGATATAACGCGTTAGTTTCGCGTAGTAACGCGAAAAAAAATATTATTTTCTTCTACGAAAATGGTCCCAACCGGCTTTCGTAGGAAATGATCATATACTAGATTTAAAAAATAATTTTGTTATCAAGAATTATCAAAAAATAATTGTTTCTTTCGATAACATGAATTCGAATTCTTTTATATAAAAAGTAATTTTTGATATTTTAAGAATTGGATTTCTTGATATCAAATAATAATTTTCTGATATAAAAAAAAAAGTTGCACATGCCACTTATATTTTGCTATCAAAATGATTTCTTCATGTCAATAATTCGATTTATTCGTATATAGTAATTTATATCAAATTTCTATAATCATATAGAAGTACAGCTCCTAAGAGGTATAACGATTGGTAATATATCGCCAATTGACTCATGTATTGATGTTATGAAAACATTATGATAAAGCCGTAATCGTTATACTGATACCTTAAATGGAACAATAGAGTAAAACTATATTCCATATATAGGCATGTACAGGTACCACATTCACAAAAGGTAGTGAGTGCTGTCCCCTGTTTCTATTCAGTACTGGAGCTCTCGTCGGTTGACAAGCTTGGTTGAGAGTCCTGTTCCGTCTCGCCTAGGTGGGGTTCTATCGCATACTTACAGTTTACAGTAGACCACATTGGACCTATCGACAAACCGATAAAGATGGCGTTGGTTAGTATTGAACATTTATTTTATAATTGCCTTATGTTTATCGATATATAAAATCCTGTAATTGGTCAGCTCTTGTCAGGATACGTGGTTAATAACCCGATCACGGACTTATAATATAGGCCTACTTCTTGGCAGGCATTGTCACCGCGATATATTCTGTTAAGATTGGAATATAGTTTGACAATTTTATGGTATTATTATGACATTTATCAAACCAACGATGCTTAAAAGGAAGGTACAATACATTTAAGTAACACTTGTACAGAGTAGAACGACACTGAATATTAGCGACTAATTTTTTTTACTTCCTGTTGATCACGCTTTCTTCATTTAACTACAGCTATTTTCCGCGTAGGCCTGCTATAATTGATAAAACCTACTTTTGTTTTATTATATAACACGTACAAACAAATTATTCAATGGGGTAATAGTTTTGATTCGTATTTCATATACATACAAATATGGACTGGCGTATATCTATGCCCTTATATGGTTGTTTTCTATAAATACACCCTGTCTGGTATTAAGACGTTTCGCCCCAAAACCACACCGTCCCGAGTCATTTCGCCTCATATTCTTTTCATATCACACCCAAATTTAAGTCATTTCACCACAAATTTAACGACCCCATTCACATCGACCCTTAGACAAACAGACGCTTGTTGCCATTCAAGTAACTGTAAATCATATGTTGAAAAACAAAACCCACAAAACAAACAAAACACAAATAGATTCTACATCAGTTCTAAATGCTTGTGGTGTTTTTGTGATATTTGGTGTTCCCTTTGTATGGAGGGGATCACAAATGCATTCTGGGAAGTAATGTGTGCCTTTTGTATTAGGTTTTCTTTATAACAGAAAAATAAAGGTATACGCAGCTTTTTGGGGCCAGTGTATATAGTATGTATGGTAAATTGACCCACATGGTAAATTGACCTGCAGGATCAAAATACCATTATAGTGGAACGACCCCCTCATAGTGAAGTGACCCCTCCATACATTTATTAAAGTATATAACTCTTTTTTTCCATATAATATTAAAATATTTTGATCAAAACAATGTTGTATATTCAGTATAGTGAGGGTGGGGTGTCCGATTGGGTTGGGGGGTCCGATTGGGTATGGGAGGTCCGATTGGGGGTGGGGGTCCGAATTGGGGTGGGAGGTTCGATGGGGGGAGGGTCCATGGATAAGTAACGCCATTTACCATGTGTTTGGAAATTGTAACTTTTCCCACTTTGACCATGGTTATGGTGAAATGAAGACTGTTCCATCATTTTGCTGATAGATTTTTTTCCCTACAAAAATCTTACTCGGTTTGCTTAACCATTCTATACAATATAACAGAGGGGGGAGGGGATGGGGGGGTCACTTTGCAGATGTAAAGACCCCGCCCCCTTCCTCCTTAAACATTTAAAACACTTATCCCAGACTAATTTTGTCATTTTTACAATATATTGAGCAATGAATTGAAGTAATAAATAAGTTCTTTTGGAAATTGGAAAAATAAAAGGGATTGAGCGAAATTTTTTTTTTGCCAGAAACTACATTAGAGATTACTCTTGATGACTACATTACAATAAAATGCAATACTTTATCTCAAAGTGAAATTGTATATATACATCCTGGAAGATAGACGGAAAATAATACTGATTATTATATTACAACAAATTTACACTTCAAATCTGTACACACAGATCTAGACAGATGCATGGTTTTATAATATATTTCTATCGATTCAGGATTTAATGGCGAAGCTGATATTTTAATCTTCTCCAGATTATGGAGTGACATGCCAGATGCTGCGTGTGTTAATCGACTTGCAATTGATGAATTAATTGCAAATTGTTTAATCATCATTAGCATCGATGGCCGTGTTAGACATTTGTGCAGCTGCACTCCTAAGTACACTTACTATCAAAACACCCATGTTAATTCTAAAAGTACGCCCGAAGTCGGTTTCTTGTATATTTCTTTTGTTGTGGACACCTATATCTCGTCTTCCTTTGTGGTTTCTGTCCTCCTTTTGTTTTTTTTATTCATTGGAATCAATTGGAAACAAAAGGGGGTGGGGTTATTAGTCCCCTACCATGCAGAAACCAGAGGGGGCTGGGTTATTAGTCATCTACCAGAGAAATCAGAGGGGGTTGGGTTATTAGTCCTCTACAAGAGAAATCAGAGGGGGTTGGGTTATTAGTCATCTACCAGAGAAATCAGAGGGGGCAGGATTATTAGTCCCCTACCATGCAGAAACCAGAGGGGGTTGGGTTATTAGTCATCTACCAGAGAAATCAGAGGGGGCGGGGCTATTTGTCCCCTACCATGCAGAAACCAGAGGGGGTTGGGTTATTAGTCATCTACCAGAGAAATCGGAGGGGGTTGGGTTATTAGTCATCTACCAGAGAAATCGGAGGGGGCTGGGTTATTAGTCATCTACCAAGCAGGAACCAGAGGGGGCACGGTTATTAGTCATCTACCAGAGAAATCAGAGGGGGTGGGGTTATAGGTCCTCCACCAGAGAAACCAGAGGGGGTGGGGATATTAGTCCCCTACCAGAGAAATCAGAGGGGATGGGGTTATTGGTTCCCTACGCGAGAAATCAGAGGGAATGGGGATATTAGTCCCCTACCAGAGAAACCAGAGGGGGTGGGGTTATTAGTCCCCTATCAGAGGGGGTGGAGTTATTAGTCCCTTATCAGAGGGGGTGGGGTTATTAGTCCCCTATCAGAGGGGGTGGGGTTATAAGTCCTCTACAGAGGGGGTGGGGTTATTAGTCCCCTATCAGAGGGGG
Organism: Pecten maximus; assembly: GCF_902652985.1. Classification (NCBI taxonomy): domain Eukaryota; kingdom Metazoa; phylum Mollusca; class Bivalvia; order Pectinida; family Pectinidae; genus Pecten; species Pecten maximus. The sequence continues at coordinate 41,087,266 of NC_047015.1, read as the reverse complement.
TGGGGTTATTAGTCCCCTATCAGAGGGGGTGGGGTTATTAGTCCCCTATCAGAGGGGGTGGGGTTATTAGTCCCCTTTCAGAGGGGGTGGAGTTATAAGTCCTCTACAGAGGGGGTTGGGTTATTAGTCCCCTATCAGAGGGGGTGGGGTTATTGGTCCCCTATCAGAGGGGGTGGGGTTATTAGTCCTCTACAGAGGAGGTGGGGTTATTAGTCCCCTATCAGAGGGGGTGGGGTTATTAGTCCCCTATCAGAGGGGGTGGGGTTATTAGTCCCCTATCCGAGGGGGTGGGGTTATTAGTCCTCTACAGAGGGGATGGGGTTATTAGTCTCCTATCAGAGGGGGTGGGGTCATTAGTCCCCTATCAGAGGGGGTGGGGTTAAAAGTCCTCTACAGAGGGGGTGGGGTTATTAGTCCTCTACAGAGGGGGTGGGGTTATTAGTCCCCTATCAGAGGGGGTGGGGTTATTAGTCCTCTACAGAGGGGGTGGGGTTATTAGTCCCCTATCAGAGGGGGTGGGGTTATTAGTCCCCTATCAGAGGGGGTGGGGTTATAAGTCCTCTACAGAGGGGGTTGGGTTATTAGTCCCCTATCAGAGGGGGTTGGGTTATTAGTCCCCTATCAGAGGGGGTGGGGTTATTAGTCCCCTAACAGTCCACATTTTTCAAGGGAGACAATTTTCATAAGGATAATATTTTATCAAAAAAATTGAAGAAATATGTCCAACAGCATAGCTTGTCTCCCGAATGTTTGTCAATAGATAATTTTATATGTATATAAATTGGTATGGTTTGAAAATTGCATGAATTTACAAAACATAATCTGATCAAGTAAACAATATACAGTCAAACCTGTCTATAGTGACTGCCCAAGGGGAGGCAGAAAAACGGTCACTATAGACAGGTTGCCTTTATAGACAGGTCAAAATTATTGCACCAACCAATTTACTTAAACCTGCCATAAATAAATTGTCATTGAACAGGGCATTCAGAAGACCAGTCAGAAGTTAAATAAATGCATAAACTTTATAAATCTGAAGGGTTTAATATTTAATGATTTGTGGACCCAAACACAAAATATAACTCAAAATGGTCTTATGGATAATTTTTTAAAAATATTTTGTTCTGAAATAATGCTATATGTATCTATCAAATTATCTCCCTTTCTTTCATAAATAAAGAAAAAGAATACACAATAATTAATTAATTAATTATATTTGTGTTACTACTAATTATTTTGTGTTATAGTCTTACTTCTTAAAACCATTTTTTTTTTTTTTTTTTTCTGACCCAAATTGAAATCCGGATATTTGTGTCAGTTTACGACTTTTTATTAGTATTGACTAATTAAAGATGGCGGCAGTACAAACGCTAGTACCGACAGCTACGATTAAGAAAGGCATTATTGGCTTTCATGTGAGTAAATCTTGTTGACAGATATGACCAGTGTTTGTTATTGAAGTGATGTATCCTAGCTGTAATCACAAAATTAACTGACCGTGTCAAATGAAGCCACCTGTACACAGTTGTAATGTAATACCGACACGCATGGTGACCCGACTCCTCTCTTACCGAGCCCCAGGCCAGGGCAGCTACAGTAATTATAGTCTAACAGGTGGTAGGGGTCTTTTGTTTATATACTCAGGCCAGGGTTGTGGTGGTCCTTTGTTTGTATAATCAAGCCAGGGTCGATGTGTCTGAATTTTCAGGGGATTTTATGAGGGATGACTGCCGAGAGCAGAAGATGGCTGACAGAAATCGGTCGCTATAGAAAACAAATTAGCGACCGCCGTTCCGAAATCACCGGTCGTTAGCCACATTAGACAGGTAGTCGCTATACAGAGGGTCGTTATATAGTAAAATCTCACGGGGAATCTTAAAACCGGTCGTTATAGACAGGCAGTCGTTATATACAGGGGGTCGTTAGAGCAGGTTTGACTGTAAATACAATGGAACTTCGTTAACTCGAACTCGGATAACTCGAATACCCCGCTTAACTCTAAGTACCTCGTCGGTCCCGGCCGAATTCTCTCTTTATCTTAGTAAAGAAAACTCGGAAAACTCGAACTCGGAAAACTCGAACAACTCGGATAATACGAAGTGAAAATTTGGTCCCAACAATAAAATTCTTTTTGAAATGATCGAATAACTCGAAGTATAATTTTCGTTGATCGGTGGTAAACGCCGACATTTTTTAAGAGCTAAATTCCGTTTGTAATACTGAATATATCGGCACTACTAACCTACATGCTATTATAAGTGTTTAATAAATTCATAAAAGAAATTGTCGGTTGAATCTTATAACAACATGTCTTTGTGATAAAAAGTACTGCTTTACATACATCAGGTAATTTCCTAAGGCGGTCGCCGATATTAGTACACACGATAGTCAACAACTCATCTACCCGTTCGCTCAAGCGGAACTAATCTCTGACACACCGGTAGATCTACCCGGCTGATGTTTTTACAGGTGTAGAAATGAAACAGTCATCGGCACCTATTAAATCTTTAAACTGCTGAAACTATAGCGTAATTACTGCCAAGGTGTTCAGAGTACAACTGTAACGGTCAGTGCTGTCTATTAAATCGGGTAAAACGCCAGCTCAGTTACAGTAACATTTTATACGCACATGTGCAGCTTAACTTCCGGTGCTAATACACATGGAAATGGCGTGGTTATCAATAAAAAGTAAGTAGGCCGATCAAACAGTATTTTATATGTCCAATAAAAGGTAATGGTTCTGTTACGTTTTGCATGCAATCTGTGTTAAACTCAAACGGTTACCAGGTATTTGATTTGACATGAATAACTTGTTATTTTGTCGAATTCCGTTTTATCATTTACCTTTTGCAAACATGACTTGGACACCAGATCGTTCTTGAAGTGACTAAGTGAAAGAAACTTTATCGTGACTGTATATTGGCAAAACTACACCAAATTACAAGCAACATAACGAAACATTACATATATATTTACATGTATTGACCAGTCTTCACACTAAACTGATGAGCGACAGAGCGAAGTTATAATGATTATATAATGTTGACAAATATTGACCAAAGTTTTCACCAAAAATGATAACTCGCTTAATTCGAACACTCCGATAACTCGAAGTTTTGTCGTGGTCCCGTTGACTTCGAGTTAACGAAGTTCCACTGTATTATTAATACAATTTGCGAAACCATTCCAATTAATATATTTTAATTATTTATTGACAAACATTTGCGAGACGAACTATGCTGTTCTCCAACAGCTCTTGTTCAGAATAGACAGGTTCCGGATAAGCAGGTTTTAGTTCTACTATAGTTTAAGAAGGAAAATGTTGGTGACCGGGACCAAACAATAATGCCGGAATAGACAGGATCCGAATTAGACAGGGGCTTGTTTTGACAAGTTATACTGTATTTAGATATTTGATCACTGTATGTTGACAATACTGTATTACATATATATAGTGTATATAAAATTTAAATGTCTATATGTTTTATTTCAGTCTGGAATAAAAGCATCTCCAGAGGTGGTGAGAGAAATGATTGCTTTCAAAATGAATAAAATTCCTGGGGAGTATGTAGTGGTGAAAATCAGTGATGATGGGAAAGAACTGGTTCTTGATACAGAATTCGAGGAACAACTAAAAGAACCAGGGGACTGTAAGTGCAATTTTACCTCAACTCATACCCTAGGAAGCTTGTAACTACTCTCTTTGTTGTGTTTAGCTCACCCGGTCCAAAGGTGTGGTTGACCCCTGGGGGTCTTAGGGCGGGGCCAAAAGGGGTAAATTTAGCTAAATTGATATAAACAACTTCTCCTCTGGAACCAAGCAATGGATATTGCTCATATTTGACTGTGAGCATCCCTTTTGGGTTGGGATTTAAAATTGTACAAATGGTGGGGCTGACCCATATATACTGGAGCCTGAGGGGCGGGGCCAAAAGGGGTAAATTTGGCTAAATTGATATAAACAACTTCTTCTCTGAAACCAAGCTATGGATATTGCTCATATTTGATTTGAAGCATCCCTATGGGGTAGAGATTCATAATTATACCAATATAGTGGGGCTGATCCTCCGGGGGCCTGAGGGGCAGTGCCAAAATAAGTCAATTTGGCTAAATTGATATAAACAACATCTTCTCTGAAACTAAACAAGCGATATCCCTCATATTTGACTGTTAGTACCTATATAGGAAAGAGATTCAAAATTGTACTAATGGTGGGGCTGACCCCCTGGGGCCTGAGGGGCGTGCCAATATTGGTCAATTTGGCTGAATTGATATAAACAACACCTTCTCTGAAACTAAACAATGGATATTGTTCATATTTGACCTGTAGCATCCAAATGGGGTATGGATTCAAAATTGGAGAAATGGTTGGGCTGACCCTTTGGGGCCTGAGGGGCGGGGCCAAAAGGTTTCAATTTGGCTAAATTGATATAAACGACTTCTCTGAAACTAAACAATTACTATCACTCATATTTGACTGGTAGCATCCCTAAGGGTTGGGGATTAAAAAAAGCTACAATTGGTCCAGCTGACCCCCAGGGGGTTGAGGGATGGGACCAAGAGAAACTTCGCCATGCTGCTATAAACACTTTTTAGCCCACCATCATCAGATGGTGGGCTATTCAAATCGCCCTGCGTCCGTGGTCCGTGGTCCCTCCGTCCGTCCGTCCGTCCGTCCGTAAACAATTCTTGTTATCGCTAATCCTCAGAAAGTACTGAAGGGATCTTTCTCAAATTTCATATGTAGGTTCCCCTTGGTGCCTAGTTATGCATGTTGCATTTTGAGTCCAATCGGAAAAAAACATGGCCGACAGGCAGCCATCTTGGATTTTGACAATTGAAGTTTGTTATCGCTATTTCTCAGAAAGTACTGAAGGGATCTTTCTCAAATTGCATATGTAGGTTCCCCTTGGTGCCTAGTTATGCATATTGCATTTTAAGACCAATCGGAAAACAACATGGCCGACAGGCAGCCATCTTGGATTTTGACAATTGAAGTTTGTTATCGCTATTTCTCAGAAAGTACTGAAGGGATCTTTCTCAAATTTCATATGTAGGTTCCTCTTGGTTCTTAGTTATGCATATTGCATTTTGAGACCAATCGGAAAACACCATGGCCGACAGGCAGCCATCTTGGATTTTGACAATTGAAGTTTGTTATCGCTATATCTCAGAAAGTACTGAAGGGATCTTTCTCAAATTTCATATGTAGGTTCCTCTTGGTTCTTAGTTATGCATATTGCATTTTGAGACCAATCGGAAAACAACATGGCCGACAGGCAGCCATCTTGGATTTTGACAATTGAAGTTTGTTATCGCTATTTCTCAGAAAGTACTGAAGGGATCTTTCTCAAATTTCATATGTAGGTTCCTCTAGGTGTGTAGTTATGCATATTGCATTTTGAGACCAATCGGAAAACAACATGGCCGACAGGCAGCCATCTTGGATTTTGACAATTGAAGTTTGTTAGGTCATCTGACCCGAAGGGTCAGGATGACCTATAGTCATCATGCTTCGTCCGTCGTCGTGCGTCGTGCGCCGTGCGTAAACTTTTCACATTTGAAACTTCTTCTCAAGTTCCACCAGTGGGATTGAGCTGAAACGTACCTGAAATGATGCTGGGATGGTCCTGACCAAGTGTTGTTATTTTTCGGGTCAGTCTGAAATCCAAGATGGCCACCATAGCCGCCATTTTGAAAACACATTTGAAACTTCTTCTCAAGTTCCACTGGTGGGATTGAGCTGAAACTTACCTGAAATGATGCTGGGATGGTCCTGACCAAGTGTTGTTATTTTTCGGGTCGGTCAGAAATCCAAGATGGCCGCCATGGCAACCATCTTGAAAAACAGATTTTAAACTTCTTCTCCAGTTCCACTGGTGCAATTGAGCTGGAAATTGGTGAGGATGTTAAGGAAGGAGAGCCAATAAAGTGTTGTTATTTTTCGGCTTCGTAAAAACTTTGACATGGCAGCCACGGTAGCCATTTTGTAACATGATTGCGCAACCATGGTTCTTCTGAACAAAACCTATTTCAAACTTCTTCTCAAATTCCATCAGTGGGATTCAGCTCTAACTTGCCAGAAATGATCCTGAGATGGTCCTGACCAAGTGTTGCTATTTTTCAAGTCCGTCAGAAATCCAAGATGGCCGCCATGGCAACCATCTTGAAAAACAGATTTTAAACTTCTTCTCCAGTTCCACTGGTGCCATTGAGCTGGAAATTGGTGAGGATGTTAAGGAAAGAGAGTCAACAAAGTGTTGTTATTTTTCGGCCTCGTAAAAACTTTGACATGGCAGCCACAGCGGCCATTTTGTAACATGATTGCTCAATCAAGGTTCTTCTTTAACAACACCTATTTAAAACTTCTTCTCAAATTCCGCCTGTGGGATTCAACTCTAACTTGCCAGAAATGATCCTGAGATGGTTCTGGCCAAGTGTTGTTATTTATTGGGTCAGTCAGAAATCTAAGATGGGCACCACGGCCAACAGTGCCACTAAACCTGCTACAGAGAATGCATACTACAATAGTATAAGAGTATTTAATTTAGAGTCAGATGACCTTTAAGGCCCCTGGGCCTCTTGTTATCGCTATTTCTCAGAAAGGACTGAAGGGATCTTTCTCAAATTTCATATGTTGGTTCCTCTTGGTGCCTAGTTATGCATATTGCATTTTGAGACCAATCGGAAAACAACATGGCCGACAGGCAGCCATCTTGGATTTTGACATTTGAAGTTTGTTATCGCTATTTCTCAGAAAGCACTGAAGGGGTCTTTCTCAAATTTCATATGTAGGTTCCCCTCAGTGCCTAGTTATGCATATTGGGACCAATCCAAAAACAACATGGTCGACAGATTTCCATTATCGCTAAATCTTAAATTTTATATATAGTTTCCCCTTGTTTGAAGCTATAAAGGGCTGTTTCTGAATTTACACAGATTAGTAAGACTTAGAGGAAGGGAAAAGTAGAGAAAAGATCAATCTGACATGGAACCTATGAAGATCATTCAATGGTGGGCGCCAAGATCCCTCTGGGATCTCTTGTTTTGTAGTGTTGAAACTGTTAAGATTCCCAAGCCATAATCATATAACCATAGCTATAGTAGTATGATGTACTCAAGGTAGTCAGATGACTGTTAAGGCCCGTTGGGCCTCTTGTATGTCACCCAATAGATTCTGTTGTGAAAATCATAATGTCAGAATTGAAATTCTTATCTGTCTACATAGAAATAAGTTTGAAAGTTTTAAGCCCACCTGCCTGAAGTGCAAATGAGCTTTTGTTGTGGTGCAGCGTCCGTAGTCAAGCAGTGAGCTCAATAATTTGAAATCAAAATTGGTTACATCAATTGATTTCTTTTCAGATAAATATGCTTTGCATCATATTTGGAACAAAAAAGCTGAATATTTGTTACAGGAAAATTTTGACTGCAATTTTTAGGTCACCTGAGACAAAGTCTGATCGCCTTTTTTCGGTCGTCGTGCGTCCGTAAACAATTTACATTTTCAACTTCTTTTCCAAAACCCCCCAAACCAAATTCAATGAAATTTGGCTGGAAGCTTCTATAGCTAAAGGTCAACCAAAATTGTGAATTATGTGGTCCCCACCCCCCAGGGGCCTGAGGGGCGCGCTAAAATGTGTCAAATTGACTAAAGCTTCAAAAATCTTCTTCTCTACTCTCAGATATGGTGGAATCAAATACTTTTCATAGATGGAAGGGTCTTAATTAGGTGCTTTACCAAAATTGTGTATTTCATGACCCTAGGGTCTCACATTTGCCCCTGGGGAGGGGATAAACTTTACTATAGTTTATATAGGGAAATCACATTTTTGACTATAATTTGTTTGATTTCTATTGGAATTCATTCTAACTTGGTTAACATTATCAGCATGGGATGACAGTTTGATTGCATGCCCATATTAGCCCTGACTGACCCTCAGGGGCTGATTGGCGGGGCTAAAAAGGGTCAAATTGACTGAAATTTCAAAAATCTTCTTCTCCACTCTCAGATATGATGTAATGAAATACTCTTCATAGGTCGAAGGGTCTTATGATGCTTAACCAAATTGTGAATTTCATGACCCTGGGGTCTCACGTTTGCCCCTGGGGAGGGAGTAAACTTTACTATAGTTTATATGGGGAAATCACATTTTTGACTATAATTTGTTTGATTTGGATTGGAATTCATTCTAACTTGGTTAACATTATCAGCTTAAGATGGCAGTTTGATGGTATGCACATGTTGGCCCTGACTGACCCCAAGGGGCTGATGGGTGGGGCCAAAAACTTAAAAGGGTCAATTAAATTAACTGAAATATTTTAAATCTCAGGTGACCGTTAAGGCCCATGGGCCTCTTGTTGGTACTAATAGTACTAATATTTGTAATATAATTTAACAGTGCGTACTCATTATCACAGGAATATCGAGGTGGGCGATGCAGGACCTCTTGCCATATTGTCATAAAACTGATATATTGATATTGTTGAATTTATTTTTAGATACTGATGAATCAGAAAGAGTACGCTTTGACCGACTTGTCCAAAAATTGAAGGCTTACAACAGACCTCGTTATGTTCTTTATGAGCTCCGCTCCAAAACAGTGGAAGGCAGAACTATTGAAAAAGTTGCATTGATTTTCTGGTAATAACCGTAACACACTGTTATAGTCAGTAACACACTGTTATAGTCAGTAACACACTGTTATAGTCAGTAACACATTGTTATAGTCAGTAACCATACCACATTGTTATAGTCAGTAACACACTGTTATAGTCAGTAACTCACTGTTATAGTCGGTAACACACTGTTATAGTCGGTAACACACTGTTATAGTCGGTAACACACTGTTATAGTCGGTAACACACTGTTATAGTCGGTAACACACTGTTATAGTCGGTAACACACTGTTATAGTCGGTAACACACTGTTATAGTCAGTAACACACTGTTATAGTCAGTAACACACTGTTATAGTAGGTAACACACTGTTATAGTCGGTAACACACTGTTATAGTCGGTAACACACTGTTATAGTCGGTAACTCACTGTTATAGTCGGTAACACACTGTTATAGTCGGTAACACACTGTTATAGTCGGTAACACACTGTTATAGTCGGTAACACACTGTTATAGTCGGTAACTCACTGTTATAGTCGGTAACACACTGTTATAGTAGGTAACACACTGTTATAGTCAGTAACACACTGTTATAGTCAGTAACCATACCACATTGTTATAGTCAGTAACACACTGTTATAGTCGGTAACACACTGTTATAGTCGGTAACACACTGTTATAGTCGGTAACACACTGTTATAGTCGGTAACACACTGTTATAGTCGGTAACACACTGTTATAGTCGGTAACACACTGTTATAGTCAGTAACACACTGTTATAGTCAGTAACACACTGTTATAGTAGGTAACACACTGTTATAGTCGGTAACACACTGTTATAGTCGGTAACACACTGTTATAGTCGGTAACTCACTGTTATAGTCGGTAACACACTGTTATAGTCGGTAACACACTGTTATAGTCGGTAACACACTGTTATAGTCGGTAACTCACTGTTATAGTAGGTAACACACTGTTATAGTCGGTAACACACTATTATAGTAGGTAACACACTGTTATAGTCAGTAACACACTGTTATAGTCAGTAACCATACCACATTGTTATAGTCAGTAACACACTGTTATAGTCGGTAACACACTGTTATAGTCGGTAACACACTGTTATAGTCGGTAACACACTGTTATAGTCGGTAACACACTGTTATAGTCGGTAACCATGACACACTGTTATAGTTAGTAACACACTGTTATAGTCGGTAACACACTGTTATAGTCGGTAACACACTGTTATTGTCGGTAACACACTGTTATAGTCGGTAACCAATATGACACACTGTTATAGTCAGTAACACACTGTTATAGTCAGTAACACACTGTTATAGTCGGTAACACACTGTTATAGTCGGTAACACACTGTTATAGTCGGTAACACACTGTTATAGTCGGTAACACACTGTAACACACTGTTATAGTCAGTAACACACTGTTATAGTCGGTAACACACTGTTATAGTCGGTAACACACTGTTATAGTCGGTAACACACTGTTATAGTCGGTAACACACTGTTATAGTCGGTAACACACTGTTATAGTCAGTAACACACTGTTATAGTCGGTAACACACTGTTATAGTCGGTAACACACTGTTATAGTCGGTAACACACTGTTATAGTCGGTAACACACTGTTATAGTCAGAAACGTTATGGTGGATTTTGAATTGAAAAATGTTTTGAGAACAGGCATAAATAGGAAAAGTTAATATGTATCCATTTAAAATAAATGTAGCTAGCTATATATTGTTTACAGTTAAGTTTATATTCCACGATGATGGTAGGCTGTTCAAATTGTCCTTCGTCTGTCCCTTCGTTCATAAACAATTCATGTAACTGCTTTTTCTGAGAGATTATAAAGCTCTTTCACAAATTCACAGGTAGGTATCCGTGGTTTCTTGCTGCGCATATTCAGTTTTGAGACTGATCAAAAAGAACATGGCCAACAGGTGGCCATCTTGAATGTCGAAATGGTCGAGGTTTGTTATTGCTATTTCTCAGAAAGTGCTGCATGAATCTTTTTCAAATCTCATCCATAGAATTCCCATGGTCCCTAGTACTTGTTGTGCAACATGAATTTTGAGATTTTGGGATCTCACTACCGTAAAAACCAGTGTAATTTGCACACCAGTGTAATTTGCGCAGTTAGTTTTGGGGATGAAAATGCTGGGGGGAAAATTCTATCGGTATAATTTGCGCATGAAAATTTTTGACCAAAAACGATGCCCATCAGGTCCCGAAATTGATATATGAAAATGACTCTAACATAGATTAGCACAAAACTGTGCTTAAAATCATTATAATAAATACTTGGTGATAAAAATAATTCAATCATTTTGTGTTTGTAATAAGCAAATAGCAAAATTGTGTCTTGTTTATTTTCTTTGAATCGACCGTAAAGGAAAAGCTAAACATTTATCAGCTCAATCTTACACAAACTTTCATAGAAATTAGAATGAAGTAATCACTTTTGCATAAAAAATTAGCCCTATAAAGCTTAATGTAATGAGGTAACTGATGACAGAAATAATGTCCGCTCAGATAATGTGGGTGTTACACTTCCATCAGAACTGCTGCTGTATACGTAGCTATTGGTAGCTATGAAATAGTGCAACTGACCTTGTGGCTGGTATACTACTTATGTCATCATAGATTGTCCTAAAATATGGCTACTGGTTGTGTTTATCATATTTCTGAAGTGCTCCTTAGATGTGTAAATATATATTTCAATTATGCCTTAGTGTAAGAGTGTTGTTTTTGTGTTGTAGGAATCTAGATGAATTCAAGATAAAGGACAAGATGATGTACTCATCAACTATGAATACACTTACTTCTGCAGCTGAGCTTGGCAGTGGGTTGATATTCAACATTCATGGAGCAAGTGACATGGATGATTATGAAGATGTTTTAAAAAAGCTCTTAAAGTCTTAAACCTAAAGACATATAAGACAGAACTAATTACAGCATATCATTTTGTCCAGTGAATAACCATCCGTAAGGTTTTTGAATTGAAAGTGAATACCTGATGCTATTTTATGTCCCTGCAGCAAATTAGGGGAGGGGGGGTGCTCATACTAGTATCTCCCAGTTTTTTTGTCTGTCTATGTTAAGAAGATCTTTTCAAGATAACCTCCTAGCTTATTTAGAAGAACTTTATACATATCATAACGGACCACTGGATTTTTGTATCGGAGTATTATTTTTTATTCAGAGCTTGTTTTAGGAATGTACACCTCTGTACATATATCATTGTTCATGTCTGTCTGTCTGGAGTCTCTTTGCAAATTACTGACATAGTTGGTATCTTGAGAACATTTCAAAAAGCTTTGTTTTAAAGCTGAACCACATTATCATAAAAGTAAGTTTAATATTTTATAAGACTTTGCTGGTCATGGGTCAAGGCTTGCTGGTCATGGGTCAAGGCTAAAGGATAGATAAATATGTTATGACCCTTTTCTGGAATTTAAAGCTTATGTACTAGATACATGTATTTGTATTTGAGTGGCCATTCATAGCTTAAACAGATCTGTTCTTGTTTCATATATACTCCTTCCACATTTATGTCCCTTTAAGAATTTAGTTCATTCCTTGTTTTGACAACTCATTGTCCATCATTTTCATATTTCAGACTTTTACTCAAAAAAAAATCAAAAGATTTGATGAAATTCTGCAGAAAATTTCCTGGAAAAAGGTCAACCAAACTTGTAAATTATATGGTCCCCTCCATCCAGGGACCTGAGGGATGGGGGAAAAAATGGGAAAAAGTCTTCTTCCAAAAAATTACAGGAAAATGCCTAATTACCCTCATATATACATTTTGCCTCCTGATGTCCATTCCTTCTTTTATCAATTTATTGGATCTTCTTGTGTCACAAGGAAACTACTTTCTATAAATAGCCCTGTGTAAAGGCTATGCTTGAGAAAGTGATGCAATAATATTGAAAGCGAGGCAGCAGGAACGGCATTGGTTTGGATGAAAATGTGTATGCTTGACTGTGAACATTATCTTCATTTCAACAGTGGCTTTATCAAAGATATTTTCAGTAAAGTTTGATTTTCATTCTCTCAGCTGTTCTTGAGCTTTGAAAAAAGCCTCCTTTAAGTTCACAGTGTAGGTATATATGAGAAAGTGATACGGGACAGGGCATAGCATACAAGAAAGTAGACTCTCACTTACCTGTACCAAGTATGTACTTCATCAAGTTAGACTCTCACTTACCTGTACCAAGTATGTACTTCATCAAGTTAGACTCTCACTTACCTGTACCAAGTATGTACTTCATCAAGTTAGACTCTCACTTACCTGTACCAAGTACATACTTCATCAAGTTAGACTCTCACTTACCTGTACCAAGTATGTACATCATCAAGTTAGACTCTCACTTACCTGTACCAAGTATGTACATCATCAAGTTAGACTCTCACTTACCTGTACCAAGTACGTACTTCATTAAGTTAGACTCTCACTTACCTGTACCAAGTACATACTTCATCAAGTAGGATGAAAGACAGCTTCTCTATTTCTTGTCTGATGACATTCCCACATCCTTTCCTTCCAAAGATACCTCGGGAATACTGTCTGTGCCATATTTGTTGTTTTCTTTTTGTGGTAGACTCTATTACTGTTTTGTTTCAAGCATGTTTTCATTTTTGCAGTTTATTTTTGCATCAGAATATCAGCTTTCAAACTCATGGAGCCTTAAGTCAGGGCAACATTTGTATATAACCTTATACTGTCCTCTTGAGAAGTTCGATCTGTCAGTGATTTCCATCTGTATTTATGTAATTACACATTTCTGACCCCAGCATCACATGAAATTTAATTGGAGATATAGACCATCTTTAATTTGCACTTTGTTCATTTTTTTAATGATTTTTGAGTTTAATCAGAAAGTGGTAATTTGCTTCATCGGTGACCACCTTAAAACTCTGATGATCATTATAAGACCTATAGGCCCTTGTTTGTATGTAAGATATGTATACCATGTATTTCAGTTTCTTAAAAAGATAGTTGCTGTGGTAACAAAATCGGAGGTCTCTGGTCAAAACTGTTTGGTCCATCTGTAACTGATTTGATGAGCTCTCTCAAACTTTATATGCAAGCATAATTAGGGATGGCTTATAAAACAACAAAAGCAGGTGGCTTTAAAATCTGAAGTGAGATACACTCTAAATTGTGTTAAATGACTACTCTGTAAATGACGAAATCACTAATTGTATGTTTGAAATTTGCAACAGTGCAACCAAGATCTGCTGATGAGAATTTGTCTATTTTTAGTGAGATTTTGGTGTAAATTTTTTCAAATTGCATCAGTTTAATATTCTTACTTACCAGGTATATGTCAATATGTCAAACTTCCAACTCTACTATTGGCAGCAAGATCCTGCCTTGGTCAAAGACCTCAGATGTACACGTTATAGCATCCTGTGTACGGTTATAGTTGGACTTTCATTTCTAATTTATAATCCAAATTATAGCTTGCTACAATTTTACCATTTTATCATACTTACATACATGTATCATATATTGGTATGAAATAATAAAATATTAATATCTTTCTGAAATTTATTTTGTTCTTTATTATCTCAAGTGACCCAAAGGGGCAGCCCAAAAGTGGGAAAATATTTGTAATATAACTTGTATGAGAGTAATTTAACACATTACAATATGGTTTGCTCACCTCACCTGATCCATTATTTGCAGACTGATCACAGAAACAAAATACAAAAATTCCGCCAGAGCTGCTATTTCAGTGTTAACAACTAACAGACAACGTTTATTGGAATGCCCTACCATGGACTCCTTGACATGACTGGAAGTCATGTCTCCCTGTGTCATATGACTAGACCACCGTGCCTCCAATATTTCTCAAAAACGACTGGATATGTCTTTCTCTTATTCACTCTGTTGGTGCCCTTTGCTCCCTATTTGTCCTTTTTAGGTCATCTGACCCAAAGGGTCAGGATGACCTATAGTCATTGTGTTTCGTCCGTCGTTGTGCGCCGTCCGCCGTGCGTAAACTTTTCACATTTCAAACTTCTTAAGTTCCACCAGTGGGATTGAGCTGAAACTTGCCTGAAATGATGCTGGGATGGTCCTGACCAAGTGTTGTTATTTTTAGGGTCAGTCTGAAATCCAAGATGGCCGCCACAGCCGCCATTTTGAAAACACATTTGAAACTTCTTCTCAAGTTCCACTGGTGAGATTGAGCTGAAACTTGCCTGAAATGATCCTGAGATGGTCCTGAGGAAGTGTTGTTATTTTTCAGGTCGGTCAGGAATCCAAGATGGCCGCCATAGCAACCATCTTGAAAAACACATTTTAAACTTCTTCTCCAGTTCCACTGGTGCCATTGAGCTGGAAATTGGTGCAGATGTTAAGGAAGGAGAGCCAACAAAGTGTTGTTATTTTTCGGCCTCGTAAAAACTTTGACATGGCAGCCGTGGTGGCCATTTTGTAACATGATTGCGCAATCATTGTTTTCCTGAACAACACCTATTTCAAACTTCTTCTCAAATTCCACCAGTGGGATTCAGCTGTAACTTGTTAGAAATGACCCTGAGATGGTCCTGACCAAGTGTTGATATTTTTCGGGTTGGTCTAAATTCCAAGATAGCCACCATGGCAAACACTGCGAGTCTGCCACTATATTCGCTACAGAGAATGAATACTACAATGGTATAAGGGTCTTCAATTTGGAGTCAGATGACCGTTAAGGCCCTTGGGCCTCTTGTTTTATTTTGAAACTTAAAAAAAATGACTGAAATGCAGCCATCATGGATTTTGACAATAAAATTATATTATCGCTGTTTCTTGAGAAGTACTGAATGCATCCTCTTGGTTCCTATTCATGTCTTTATAATTTTGGAACTGATCGCATGCAGCCATCTTGAATTATAACAGGTTGAAGTTCATTACCCCTATATCTTTACAAGTATTAAATGGATCTTCTCAAATTTCATACAAAGGTTTCCCTTTGCTCCTAGGTGTCCCGTTTGATTTAGGGACAGATCAGAAAAGTAAAATGGCTGACAGATGGCCATCATGGATTTTGACAATGAAAGTTTATCACCATTTCTTGAGATGTGCTGAATGGATCTTTCTTAGATTTAGTTTGTAGATTCCCCTTTGTTCTTAGTTGTGCCTTTTTGAATTTGTGACTGCTCATGGAAAAAAAGCTGACAAGGGACATCGTGGATATTGACAATGAATGTTTAATATTGCTATTTCTTGGAAAGTACTTGAAGGATATCTGAAACTTTATGTGCAGAGCCATTTGAGCCATATTTATACCCCCCAGTTTTTAGTCTGATCAAGAAAACAAAATGGCCAACAGTCAGCCTTCTTGGAATTTGACAGTTGAAGATAGATATTGCTATTTTTTGAGAAGTACTTGACTGCTATTTCTCAAAACTTCATTTTTGGTTCCCATTGGTGCTTTATTGTGCATTCAATTTTGAGTCTGATCAAGAAAACAAAATGGACTACAGGTGGCTGTCTTTGATTTTGACTGTAGGTAGATTCCTCTTGTTATCAAATGGTAACGAGGAAGGGAGAGTAGAGAAAAGCTCTTCATTTTATAGGTCCGATAAACATCATTCAATGGTAAGTGCCAAGATCCCTCAATGATCTTTTTCCATATTCAACAGCAGATAGGATTATAAAGTTCATACATATATATCATTTCTTTTTTATGTGCACGTAAAACAGAGTACAAATGTATACAGAAACTGCAGAATTAAACAAAAATCACTGGAAACAATGGCGTGGTTGACAGGCTAGTCTGCTGGGTCTATTATGAGGCGGGGTCTCCTTGTAGTAGCTGGTGACTACCTCACTGAACAATAAATTGGAGGCCTGTTGCATGGCAAAAGGAGCAATTAGGGCAAATTGTCTTGCCCGAGGACACAACCACGACAGCACAAACCAGTATGTTTCTCAGCTTCCCCTGAAACACAAATCGTCACAGGTGGGGAATTGTCACAGGTAGGGAGCATAAAGCTATGTACATAGAACCTTCACCTGGGGTTATGTAAGAGGACTAACAGGCAAGAGAAAAACTTCTGAGTCGTCCAGAATCTGAGCTTTAATAATGTCATGCCAAGTTATCATTTGTTTAATGAAATTTGACAAGATAAACATCTTACATTTATCTATATTATATATATACAGGAGCCCTATCATTGGTTAGATACAATGATCTGACAAAATAGTGAAATGTGCAGATATTTGAGTGCACTGAAATAAGAAGGTTTACAGTAACGGAGAGGCTTACCTAATATGAAAACACCACATTCACACAATTATTGATAAGGCAAACCAAAAGTAGGTCACTCTGACCTACATTGTTACCTTTGACCTACATCAAACAAAAATGTTATCCCGGGCTATATCTCCTACACTTCTTAAAACTAGCACTTCATTAACTTTGGTCATAGGTTCACCTAAATTAAACAGTGTGTTGCATGCCAAATGTAGGTCACTCTTACCTTCACTGTGACCTTTGACCTATATCAAAGAAAATGTTTGTCCAGGTTCTAGGGCATGGGTTTACCTAAGTGAGGCAGTGTGTGTGTGTACCAAAAGACGGTCACTCTTACCCACATTGTGACCTTGAACTACTACAAAGAAAGGCTTAAGAGCTACTGTGATGGAATGCACGCACAAACATACAAAAAAACATTTATTTCTTCATGTATGTTTGTAATAATTTAGATATTAATTTTCCATTAAGTATCATCCTGATGCAAATGTATGTAGATTACAGGTGTAATATTTTTTTCTTTTAAATAAAATTTACTTGGTTTGGGTATCAAATATAACTTAGGAAGCAGTAACAACATTATATGTTTAAATTGGTAAATACCAAATTTAAATAAATAATTAGTTCAAATACCTGGGTAAGCATGGTTTGTTTTTTACCCAAGATTGAAGAATGGACAATATTGATTTAAATGAGGCAAGCCAAGCCCCGTCCGTAAACTTTTAATTCAAACGACTTCTTCTTGATAACCAGAAGGGTGAGGGTACTGATATTTTTAATGTAGCTTCCTTGGATAAAGCTCTAACAAGTTTGTTCAAATGGATGAGATTGACCTACTTTCATGGTCACAGGGGTCAAATAGGCAAAAATCTTCAAACAACTTCTCAATAACCAAGAGTGCCAGGAAGTTGATATTAGGCCTGTAGCATGCTGGGGTGAAGGGCAACTACTTGTAAGTTTGTTCAAATGGATGACCTTCATCTACATTCAAGGTCACAGGGGTTGAATAGGCTGAAATGTGTAAACGACTTCTCATTAACCAAGAGTGCCAAGGAGTTGATATTGTGTCATTAGCATGCCGGATGAAGGGCTACCAAGTTGATTTAAATGGATGACCTTGACCGTTTACCTTATTTCAAGGTCATGGGGGTCAGATACGCTAAAATCTTCAAACGACTTCTCAATATCAATAGGCCCAGGGACTTGATATTAGGCCTGTAGCATGCTTGGCTGAAGGGATATCAAGTTTGTTCAAATGAATGACCTTGACCTACTTCAAGGTCACTGGGGTCAAATAGGCTATAATCTCCTAACGACTTCTCAATAAGCAAAAGGCCCAGGGACTTCATATTAGGCCTGTAGCATGCTTGGGTGAAGAGCTACCAAGTTTGTTCAAATGAATGACCTTGACATACATTAAAGATCACAGGGGTCAAATAGGCTTTAATCTTTAAACAATGATTTTTTTTATATCAAGAGAATCTGTTATGTGATATTAGGAAAATAGTATGCTGGAATGATGGACTAGAATTTTACAGAAATGAATAAACCTAGCCTACTATGATATTTGAATAAAGTGGTAATCAGCAAAGTATTTACAGAAATGACCTAGATATACTTCAAAGTTGCTGTAGAGCCATATGAGCAATTCAGGCCCATTGGACCTCTTGTTGCATCTTTCTGATCTCGAACCAAGAAATGCTCCATTAATTACTTAAGCTCAAGATAGTCAGATGACCGTTAAGGCCCGTTGGGCCTCTTGTTCGTTTTAGTGATACTAAAATTCATGCCACCAAATGGAATCAAATAATGAATAGGTGTCATCAGATCCGATTCCATGGTAAAATAGGTGTCATCGAATCTAATTACATGGTTAAGTAGGTGTCATCGGATCTAATTACATGGTAAAATAGGTGTCATCAGATCTAATTACATGGTAAAATAGGTGTCATCAGATCTAATTACATGGTAAAATATGTGTCATAAGATGTAATTACATGGTAAAATAGGTGTCATCGGATCTAATTACATGGTAAAATAGGTGTCATCAGATCTAATTCCATGGTAAAATATGTGTCATCAGGTCCGATTCCATGGTAAAATAGGTGTCATCAGATCCGATTCCATGGTAAAATAGGTGTCATCAGATCTAATTACATGATAAAATAGGTGTCATCAGATCTAATTACATGGTAAAATAGGTGTCATCAGATCCGATTCCATGGTAAAATAGGTGTCATCAGATCTAATTACACGGTAAAATAGGTGTCATCAGATCTAATTACACGGTAAAATAGGTGTCATCAGATCTAATTACATGGTAAAATAGGTGTCATCAGATCTAATTACATGGTAAAATAGGTGTCATCAGATCTAATTACACGGTAAAATAGGTGTCATCCGATCTAATTACATGGTAAAATAGGTGTCATCAGATCTAATTACACGGTAAAATAGGTGTCATCAGATCTAATTACATGATAAAATAGGTGTCATCAGATCTAATTACATGGTAAAATAGGTGTCATCAGATCCGATTCCATGGTAAAATAGGTGTCATCAGATCTAATTACACGGTATAATAGGTGTCATCAGATCCGATTCCATGGTAAAATATGTGTCATCAGATCTAATTCCATGGTAAAATAGGTGTCATCAGATCCGATTCCATGGTAAAATAGGTGTCATCAGATCTAATTGCATGGTAAAATAGGTGTCATCAGATCTAATTACATGGTTAAATAGGTGTCATCAGATCTAATTACATGGTAAAATATGTGTCATCAGATCTAATTCCATGGTAAAATAGGTGTCATCAGATCCGATTCCATGGTAAAATAGGTGTCATCAGATCTAATTACATGGTAAAATAGGTGTCATCAGATCTAATTACATGATAAAATAGGTGTCATCAGATCTAATTACATGGTTAAATAGGTGTCATCAGATCTAATTTCATGGTAAAATATGTGTCATCAGATCTAATTCCATGGTAAAATAGGTGTCATCAGATCCGATTCCATGGTAAAATAGGTGTCATCAGATCCGATTCCATGGTAAAATAGGTGTCATCAGATCCGATTCCATGGTAAAATAGGTGTCATCAGATCCGATTCCATGGTCTTGTAAGATAGATGGAGTTATTAAAGATTTAAGCCACAACACTGTGGATAAGATAAATATTTCAAGAGATATCTTAAAAGTTGTAATAAGGATGTTTATTTTTAATAGTGAATTTGGTATGTTAATATTTAGTAATATACAATATTTAGTGAATTAGATCATTGTCAGCGAAGCCTGGGGGGGGGGGGGGGGGGGGGGGGGGTCCCTTTAGCTTCAAAGGTGAAGGTGATTTCCGGATGAAAAATACATTTTAAACTTCTTCTCCTGTTCCACTGGTGCCATTGAGCTGAAAATATTTGATTTTTTTTCCTTCTGTGTCTTTGTATTTCAACTCCGGGTATTGACTTTTACACTGAACTCTGCTTTTACATATGAAAATTCTGTAAAAATATGTATTTTTGAGGGATAATTTTCACGAAAAGACCACTCATTAATAATTTTTTTATCGTATTTCGACATGTATATCGACAGACGAATCTGAATGATGCTCTTGATAAAATGGTGTATTATCATCATGTTGTGGAAGTTTCATGATCACATTTTTCTTACTTTAAGTTTCGCGATTTTCTTAATGAAATTTCAGGATTAACTGTTTAGAGGGCTTAGAGGACATTGTTGAGAGGGCATTAAAGAAAATAAAGCGGAGATATCGGAGCAGCCCAAGACCAATTGGTTTTAAAATGGAGTTAATAAAACGATAATATCTGTTGTGATTGTCTTTAAAAGTGTTTACGTCCACACAAACTTCCAAAAATGCAGAGTTTTAGATATACATGGAACACATAAGATCGTTTTCTCTCTCACTTTGTTGTCGTGCATTCTTTGTTTTAGATTTGCAAATGCCAAGGCAGCAGGATATTGTTTCGATCGTAAGTTTTCTAGGTGTCTTACTAAGGGTATACAGTGTACATGTAGACATTCTATACAGAGAGAAAGAGTCAATGGAAACGACTGAAAACTGTAAGGGAGACTGAGAAAAGAAAGATGTTTGACAGAAGAAATGAGTGTAATATAACCCCCATATGAAAAACAGAAACAATTCTTTATGTTATTGTTATTTTAAATAAACATCACCTTTTAGATGTCAATGCTAGGAGATCTTCTTCTCTACACTACCTGTTGAAATCGACAAACTTTAGCCATTGCCTTGAAAATAAGACCTATTCCATACTCCCTCTATTGTTATATATACATGTACATATTATGGTAAAACTGCATAAGTCTGATTTGCTGATGGAAATCTTTGTTTTGATTCTTGCGAAAAATGGTCACTTGGCAATTTTTTTTTTTGGGGGGGGGTGTGGGGGCGTCGCCTGGATCCGCCAATGAATGCTCAACAATCACTACCCGATAGAGCAATATGTAACCCACGGCCACCTATAACCAACCTGAGGTCATTTATTATCGATTCTATTATGAGCCGGGAGGCATTACATGACCTTATTAAAATACATGTAATGCAATACAGATATAATATCGTTTAATAGCGTCTACAGATAAGCCCCAGTATTATTAGACACGTTGCCACTTACTGATGTGGTGTTAAAAATCAGTAACTGGTCTCACCGAACGAGGTAAATCCTCCTACAATCAACTGTGTTTGACAACAACGGTATTTACGTATATATATGGTTTGACATGTCCAAACGCGATCTCCGGTATTGGACACAGTAAAATCAATCAAACATGTACATATTGATCCGATACTGGACTTGCCTTGCTCGATTGTTTTTGTAGGTTAATATGTCGTCTTAATTTCTATGTTTATTTCATTTTAATAAAATGTGCCAAAATGGATTTTATATTATATAAATAAAACACGTGCTAAATCTGTTAGATTAAAGCTCATAGGGATATGAGTATACTCGTGTATACGGGTTTACTATTAGCGAGTTTATCCAAGTGCGAAATGACGAGGTCACGTGACTCAGTGTCTGCCCCGTGTATTTGCATAAAACGAGGAGACGACAGGTCGGAGTTATCCGACTCGGCCCGACAAAAGGTAAATATTACGTTTTCTACACACCAAACAGACTCGTAAAATTAACACAAAATGCACGAATACATTATTGAATACCTTGACTACAACCGAGAACCCGATTCGTTCTCTGTATTGGAAATTACCGAACGTTTTACAATATGGTTGACCTCGAAACATACTAAGATCTTCGTGCATGGCGAACACTTGTACGCTATATATTAGCCAGTTATGTTTTTTTATGTCGGCGATTCAGTCAGTTTTCAGCCAGTTTTAAGCACAAGTACAACTTTATGGACTTGTATTGGAACATTTATTTCCAATTATGTACCGATCAGACACACTGCATACCCAAATTATCTAGTTATCGTGAAAAACCTATCGCGAAACGCCGCCCTGATATGTTAGATTCGCATATTTTATGTTGTCGGGAGCTAAAAATAGCCACGTCGAACCACAAACAATGCCATGCTTTCTTGTGATCTAAGTGTGTATCAAATTCCTTGGCCTTGTTAATATCTATCGTCATACTTTTTAAAGATATATATTTTCGTATTGCCTTCAGATATTATATTATTTTTTCCCGCGTTTTCCGGGGTCAACCGATATGTTTACAATGTCGACCGGCTGGAATACACAACTGTGTACGTGAGAATCCACATGCCCGCAAAGTAACCCGGGAGACATTCACCGAAGTACTCTCTTGCTTGTTATAAATTCTACCACACTTGAACAACAAATTTGTAATGTACTGATATATATAACTATTTGTTTTGAACTGATTGACTGAAAAATTTAATAATTATAAACATTGTCTTACATTGTAAAATAATTATGTAATTGTTTTGCATTTAACTATATTGAAGTTATCCTTAAGGTGTTTAAGATTAAACATTAACTTAAACATTGTTATTAAATGTATTTGTTTTACATTGAACATTGTTTTTAATTGTGTAAATATATAAAAAAAAATTTTTTTTAAATTGTTACACAAAACAAGGTGTTTTTTTGTTAAAAGATATTTAATTTTTTAAATTGAATTTACTGTTTGAATATTATATACATATTACTAATTGATATTTTAAATATTACATTGAAAATGTTGCAAATAAATTGTGTAAAATTACTAAATGATTTTGTGAAAGAGCAACATTAATATTTTAATATTTTGTCAGTGAAATACAAAAAAAATCATTATATAAAAGTGCAAAAAGACCAGTAAATACTGCACTTTTAATAGATGTGACATACAGCGTGTTTTAAATTCAATTAAAGGGCTGTAGTTATTAATATTTTAATTGCTAAAATCTTGATTGTGAAACGTAACAACTGCTATGTTTATGAAGCAGCGTTATAACTCATATAAAGTGATGATCTTTTTTGCGACATAATACATGATGTATTGGTAGTATAAAAACTATTAATATGAAAATACGACATGGTATCAAATTGATTTTCTGGAAGTAAACAAAGAAATGCTTGATGTTATTGTCCTATGATTGAAAGCGTGTTTGTAACATTGGTGTTCGATCTCAATCAACAACAGGGGAAAAACCCAGTGGATCTATAAATAGACCTGCTGTGTCGACACACATGCAAAGGAATATACTTCGCACTTGTTCTGTCACTGAACAACAGTGCTTAATCACCTTGGAATTGTTGACAGTGTAGCAATGTGTATACCTATGCTACTACTTATAATGTACATGTACCATACTCTGCTTTAAATGATTATGCTTGTGAGCTCTTGTGCAATACATGTATTATGATGGTAAACGCTACATGTACAGCTAAAACAATTATTTTAAAAATCTCAATTATTTCAGCTGAATGGTTCTATTGTTTTTAAATTAGATAAAATAATTGATAAAATTGCTTCCTTAACTTTCTTGCTCACTTCCTTGTATGTGTACTATGGTAGATTAGTGTTTTTGTACGATCGCACCTAGCTGATTATCTACTCAATAATTCTATTTTTTTTCTTATGTTGATAATAAATTATATTGCTATACATGTAGATTCACCATTTCGTTAGATAAAATACTTAAAGGAATACCCACTTCTTTGTTTATGAATTTTGTTTGATATATATATTATTCAGTTCCTAACAACTAATTATCGATTATGTAATCAGTTTGGCATTGTCAAATATTAAAATTCTTGCTCTGTATTTAGTTCTATTTTTAGGTCACCTGACTAGTGTTAATAATGAGTTTGTGTGAGAAATGTATTGCGCTGTAATTTGATAATAGAATTTTTGATGTGATTGTAAAAGCAGCTTGATCTAGATTTAGATATATAATGTTTAGAAATGACACATCACAACCTTTTCCTGTATCAAAAAGATCCTAACGGGTATACTTCCTAAGTTCATACCTGGTTTATTTACAGTATATTTTCAACTCGCAGACAGCAAGGTCTTTATTGCCATTTGACATACTACGGTATGTACTGCACTCAATAAGATGATAAAAATAAAGTGTAATAGGAAAAAGTAATTAATAATACTGTGCCCACACTCATTTGGTTCAAACTAGTGACATCTTGCTCTCAAGGCAAACATCCTTCCACTAGATTAAGGAGAAGTCCTGTTATCCTGAGCTAGTAAGATGGCCTTGTTACTTTTCACTTTTACACTACTCCCTCCTTCACAAAGTCCTTGCTACCAAAGACAACCAAAACCCAGGTTCAACTTCTAAAGCTCCAAGGAAGCCTCTCAATCTCCTATAGCTTACACTCGGGAGTGCAACGGCACCAAATCTGTAATAGGAAGGAGTCCTGAAAAATACCCTGCCCATGCTGGGGTTTGAACAAGTGGCCTCTGGCTCTCAAGGCAAACATCATACCACTATACTCACCACACTTACAGTACCAGATGGTGCGTTAGGCAAAAGTTTAAAATGTTGGGGGTGGGGGTGGGTGCGCATAATTCAATATAAACAAGAAATATCTTTAAAAAAGATAAATGGCATAGTTTTAATACTGGTGGTTATAATGTAAAACTGCTGGTGAAATAAATTAACGAACTAATCGTTTCAGCACGGAAAACAAAATTATATCAGTTTGAATAATTTTTGGTGATAATAAGACTGCATTTGAATCAGGAATATAATTTTATTAATGTGCCATTTGAAAAGATACATCCTCTTATTCAGCTTACATTCAATCTTAGCCTTGTTTCGTTTTTAACTGCATGTCTGCATTTTGCATTTACCGCTACATTGACCAATCACATACTTCATCTTGACCAGTAACGCCACCTGTCGCGTCATATCCGGGGCCAAAAGAATATTATACAGCTATGCCGAAAAAGGAACAATAAAAGATTCTGATGTTCAGTCTGTTTTCGATTATAATTCATAATTAATCTGTTGGTAACAAGTGATTAATAGATTTGATATCAAACCAATAATCTGTTATTGTTTCCCCCTAATTAACTTGCCAGAAAAAATGTTATTGACAGAAATTAGACTGGTAGAATTAAAAGGTAATTTGATTTACAAGCTCATTAGATATCATAAATAAAAGTCGTGCAACATCCAATTAAAATATTGTGAAAAAACTGATATGTGATGTTGACTAACCGATTATGTAAGTGGTAATTAGAAATTCATAATTAAAGGAATTATAACCGGCAAGGATTTTCCAACTGTTTCTGAGCACTAGTACAATTATATTTTTATAATAGCAATGTGTTTGACCTTTTAAGTGCACATGTCCCCAAAGAGGAGAGTTAAGCTAATTGAAACATATAAAAAAAAGTTCCGTACGTCTGATCTGCTAATATAATCTTCAGTCTTCTTAGGTTGACTACGGTAACAAATTTTTGGACGTCACAAAATAAAGAACAAAGGTATAGATAGCCAAAAACAGGTTGACATAAACACGTATCAATCATAACCTGCTAATCTTATTAATATATACATGTATACAGTTGCATGAATTTATACAGCAATATATATCATTATAATGTATTTGATAATCGAAAGGGCAAGAAAGTAGAACTGTTTGTTAACATACAGAGAAGAATTTGCAATTTGTGAGCTATTTAAAGATTGTAAGAAGCTTAACTCGAAATGTCTGATCTTAACGAGAGCATTTATACACATGTTTAACTGGTTTTTCTTTCCGTCTTTTCTATTTACTAAATGCGATCATATATGATAAGATATATTCTGTTACAAGGTCAGCAGAAGGTTTTAATAAGCTCCATCAATGGATAACATTGGTGTCTGTCATGGAAATTGAACAGCCATGTATTGTAAATATGTTGGAATTTACCTCTTGCCGGGGATTCCCCAGTTATAGTCTATGCTTATCTTAAAATAGCGCAAAGGATGTCGATACAACTGCCAAGTTAGGAAACGTAAATAAGGATGCGTTAAATAAATGAAACTTGTATGTTGCTGGTTCCAGCTATTATTGATTGCTATTCAGGCATAGACTATCGTAAATAAAGATCCAAAGTATTTTCTTGTTTGATAAGTTATTTTTAAGACATTCACTTGATTTGAGTAATGGACTCGTGATTAGCATCAATCATGTTATTTATTTAATTTTTCTGGTTGTTGTAGTGCACGTGTAGTATGTACAGATATGCTATCAATTAAAATCTTATTCTTTGGACATCAGATAGATAACTCAAAGTAACCCAAGTTTATTGATATTATATAACTTGGTCATGTGAATGTTACGAGTAGTGATCTACACCATCATACAAAATTTGCATACAAAGTCCTCTTAATGTGAAATATTGGTTTGATCGAAATGCGGACCCGAAATATAGGCCAAGAGAATTTCCCAAGCACATGTGTGTATGCTAAAAATAACAAAAAATGTTTATGTGGTAGTGGCATTGTATGAGAGTTACATGTCGACATTCACACAAAGTTTACATAGAAGAACATGTAAGCTCTCATGTTGTATTATTTCGGTTTGAATGAAATGGGTCTGGAAATGTAGGGCAAGGGAATTTCCCAAGTACATGTGTGCCGGCTAAAAATATCATTAATGTTTCTGTGGCACTGGCATTGTGTGAGGGTTACACGTTGACATCCGCACCCAAAGTTTACATACAAACACTCTAATGTAATGCAATGTATATTGGTTTGAACGAAATACGTCTAGAAATGTAGGTCAAGGCAATTTCCCAAAGTATATGTGTGCTGGCTAAAAATAGCATAAATGTTTCCAATTCAAGACGAGAAAGAATGTCCCCTATTACTTTTTTGAAATACCACATCTTGCTACCGGTATATAGAAATTTTTTGAAGTTACCACAATTATGTTGTTATTTGTTACATTATTTGTGCTAAATTATCTGATGTATATTCAATTAAAGTTCTTTTTTTTTTTTTTTTTTAAATGTATTAATAATTCTTTCTTTTATAAACAATTCATCTTCTTTAGAATATTTATCCTGTTTTGTGAACAGAAATATAAGACCTAAGTGGTTTGATACATGAAAAGAAATAACTGCTTTCACTTATGCTGTAGTAAATTCAATTAAGCTTTTATGATCAAATCAGGCCATATACGGTATGATTCAGAATACAAGTCAATGTGTGGCACATTTTTTTGTCTCTTGCCTGACAGATGGATATTTTCCTCTGACAAAATTTGCCTGAGTGGGTTGGTTTACGTGACTTGCCTCACGTATCCATGTTTTATATTGATTTTTTCCTTTACTTGGTGAGTGGGACATATGATGAATTTCCTTTTTTGTTCTATTAACTTGGTCCTCTATCTGTTTTTGATCACGCATGGCCATTGGAAACGCGGATCATGGAACAAGATGGAGACATCATTGTAAATGGTCTTTGTATTCAGTACTTTTCACTAGTCCACGATCTGCTCCAATTGAGACGATCTGCTCCAATTGAGACTGTTTTCAACTGAATTAGAATTTATATTGATAATCGATTCTCTAATGCATCTGTAACACAATGCTATGCCAGTTTGATGATTAGAAAATCTTCAGAATAAATACGGTGTAATAAAATGGATATAATGAACAGTAAACTGCAATTTGAAAACTGTATCAAATGGACAGAGTACCAGACAAAGGAATCCAGATTGACAATACCACTACAGTAAGCTAACCAGGTATGCACAAACAAGCCACAGTTTATTGATTCAGGGCCAAGGTATTAGTAGGTTATCTGGAGCAAACACAGACATTTATTGTGAGGGACTCGGAAGACATCTGGGGTTATGGGTAGGGAACAATGGACCTGAAGATTTGATAGAGTATATATAGGGCATTTATCTTAAGAAATTAGTATCATTAACATAGGAAAAAAATAATGTTAAATTTATTCTGAAATAAGTATTGTAGTAAAATATAATAATTACATCTTGTTAAATTGTAGTTTGCAGAAGGTGATGTGTGATGGATGATGGCAGAGTGCGGGCAGATGGAGGGTGGGCCATGGCACAAGAGCAGTTTCCCTACCCCGGGGCTGGTGCCTACAACTCCCTGGGGTCTACTTTGACTCCACCAAACAAGGATATGTCGGCAAGCAGCTACAGTTCCCAAGGGAGTGCGCATGGCCCACCAAATAAGGATGTATCTGCTATACCAGGGGTGTCCAGCTTCAATTCTAGGATCTCTGGAGGAAAGGAAGGCTATCCTGTGATTGAAGTGGGACAGGGATTCTATGGGGCTCATAGACCAGGGACTGGCCCAGATGTTCAAGGTTTCAGTGGACCTAGCGCCAGTCCTGGACTTCCAACTGTCCCCAAGCCAGGGACGGGAATGATGCCCCAGCGGTGGAAGCAGTTTGGTCCAGGAGCAATGGCAGGAATGTTTGGTCAGCCGGACAGTCAGATTACAGAGGTAAAAACTAGTTTGTCATATTATCCGACACATTTTACTTGAATAACAATGAAGACTTTAACCTCTTGGCTAATGAGTAGCAATTCATTAGTCTCCTAGCAGTGGGTTGGGGGGGGGCTTCATTCCTTGGGGGATTTTGATCAAACTTCACACAAATACAAGAACCAACTCTTGAACAAGTTCTGGGGGGGGGGGGGGGGGGGGGGGGGGGCTTCATTTCTTTATTCCTTGAGGGATTTTGATCAAACTTCACACAAATACAAAAACCATATCTTGAACAAAGGGGGGGGGGGGCTTCATTACTTTATTCTTTGAGGCGTTTTATCAAACTTCACACAAATACAAGGACCATAATATCTTGGACAGGTTCAAATTTCAGGGTTGTTGGGGTCAAGGTCACCATTACTGTATCCTTGTTTCTTTAAAAGCGTGTATCAAATGCTTTTATCAATCCTTACTCTGTACATAATTTTTGATACTTGATCACAGTGTTCAATAAGTCACAAAATCTTTCAATGTTGAATATGTCAGATTGTCCAGAAATCATTTTATCTGAAACTGCTGCATGGTAAGTGACCATCCACTGGCCTTGCAAGCAGGGGTTTAGGAAGGACAGGGGTCATCGGCCATGGACACATATGAAATTTTTAATGGCCAATAGAAATTTCTTACATAGACAAAACACAAATGAACAAGAAGAACTTTTAAAACAGTGGTAAATGGCCCTTATCTAGAGTCTGCATGTCCAATCTCTGTGCAAGTAAATGACCTTATTGTGTAGTTAGTTATGTTAACTAATAACAACCATCTCGATAATTCACAAAGGGTCAGTATAGCAACATTGTCTACACTCTAGAAAGTGAAACAGCAGATATGCTTGCACTGATTATCTGAAATTTTGTGATTGTTGAACTTCCACCAATACACAATGTTAAATTAAATTAGGTAAAAAAGCAACATTGTCTACACTGTATAATGGACTTCCACTGTTAGGTATAATGTTAAAAGTAAGAAGAGGTGCTTCCCCTTATAACAAATGTGAAAAATAGAAAACGGGGTTAGTGTATGAATCACTGTTTTCAAGCATTGATAGTAGTCCTTAAATATAGGAAGATTTGGGTTGGAAGGATATGACAAGGTTCAGTAATTGAAAACGCATTGCAGCTAAAAGTACTGCTAAGCATTTTGAGTATTATTTTATGGAGATAAGTAAAAGCAATCCTCATAATATAGTCCAAAACCCAATTCAAATGGTAAATCTATATATTTCCTTCACTGTATGATAGTATACAATAAGCTCATGATCATACCTGGTTATAAGCCCACTACAGCAGAGTCTTGTACAGTTCAGTGAAAATGCTTGCAAATTATACTTATTATTTCAATAAGAACCCTCCCTACTAACTTTGTGTCTAAGTATTGAATGAATGAATGAATGAATGAATGTAGGAAAGAACATAGTTAGGTAGATCTGGACTCTGAAGTTTTACAGATAATTATTACCCAAGAAAAGTTTGCTCATGATTTTTCATTTAAAATAGCTTAAAATGTTTGACAATATTATCTGAGGAGCATCAGTGATGGTCACCTTGACCATTTTATAGACACCATTTCAGGTGTACATCAAGCTGTAGTACTGTGTACAAAGCCTTGGGGTCAAGCACACCAAGTGAGACTAATCAGGTGATTAAGTAAACTGACCACTGGATCATCTTTGTGGTCAAGAATTTGGCGGGAGAGTGACTGGACATTGTGAGGAACAGCTGAGTAACATACTGTGTGTGTTACAAATCATCATGGTTCAGGAAGAGACAATGATTTATGGACAAGAAAAATATGCTCTGTACTGACTGGGCCAGTGTGATGACCTTGGATGGAAATGAAGGGTCAGTGTTGGTCAGTGTATTCAGAGTGACCACTTTATATATACACAGAAGTCAGGTGCACTAGGTCACAGTGGGAACCTCCTGAGCCATGCTGTGCCAACTGTTTGTTGTTCCCCAGGATTAACACACCATAACCTCTCCCACACCTGTTGGTCGTACATATGTTTGTACTCCTATGGTGGTTTCATGTGCTTTACATTATACTGACTCTACACAGTGGTAGTACACTTCCACATTACATTACAAGTACACTTCCCCATTACCCTTGTATAATGAATTATTTCCCATTACATTGTAAATACACCCTCATATTACACTTGTGAAATACATAATTTCACAATATATTGTAAATATAATGTAGTCTCATATCACACTTGTATGATACATAAATTCACATGTACATTATATTGTAATTAATTTTGACTCATATTAAACTTGTATAATACATAAATTCACATGTACATTATATGCATGGTTATAAACTCTCACAATAAACTTATATTGTAAATAAGTCTTGTATCACAATTGTGAAATACATAATTTCACATATTGTAATTACACTCTCATAGTAAATTTATGTAATACATAATTTTACATATATTGTAATAACACTCTCATAATAAAATTGCATTTATAAAACAATATTTTACATTATATTGTAATGACACTATCATATTAAACTTGAACGACACATAATTTCTCATTTTATTGTAATTACACTTCATATTACACTGAATACTGATGAGTCTTTAGTAGAGGGAGAATTTTACAGCTGTCGAGGTATGGTTTAGCGTTGTATTCAGTATACCCTAACAACAGTGTATCTGTTTCTTGATTCATATTTGAATGCACTGTTAACTTGTGTTTCTTGGTACAATAATTTCTCATGTCATCAACTCTAACTTTTCACATGACATTTAACTGTAAGTACACATTTATATTACAATGATGAATTGTAATGATTCTTCATTAAATGCAGAAGATCTACGATGTTTCCTCAGAAAAACATTATCTGTTTTAATTGATATAGATATATGATATGTAATGAAATGACCTTTGAGATTTTCTTTTACCTTGAATATCACAGAAGAAATGTGTGATTTTTGTGTTTGAAAATTGATGGATAATTGGTACCGTGATAATGATAAGGCGGAAAACATCTGTCATTATCTCCTTACCTATGATTATGGCGGTGAAAACTAAACAATAATATATAGTATTTTTAAAATTTATTTATTCACATTTAGAGTCATTTCCCTGAAAACAGGACATGTATTTGTCACATGAATTTTGTCGATCCTATGATATTAAACTCACTAATTACATTAAGAGCACATTATGAATAAGGTGTCAGGTATGTATACATTCAAATAGGGTGTAAATATCTTACCAGGCATCTACTTAACAGATCAATAATTGACCCTGTTGGATCTGATATTTGATTGACTGATAGTACTTAACACCCTTCTCCCAGAAGACTATATGGTATTCCAGGAGGTACTGTTGACCCCTACAGTTACTCAGTAATTGACTCTGTAGGGTTCTATTTTGAGATGGTGCCTACTATGATACTAGCATGGTGAGTGGTAGACTGCCCCCTATCTCTAGAATAGTAAAATTATAAATAAGATTGAGCTTTAAAAGTTTGGTTTCCAGGATATGTAGGGAGATAATTTAGTATTAGATTTTATATTGGCAATTCTTTACAATATCTTCGGAGCTGATGGCCACTTAGTGAGTTCCTGAGTTGGTATTGCATGTGTATGTAAATTTGTTTAAATATACATATAACTGTGGATCATTGCGATCCAGGTATTCATATCATCTAATAGACAACTTCCACAATGATCATGTCAGGATATCGGGCCCACCATCACTGCGCCATTGAAACATTCTTTTTTAAGCTGCGGGTATTTCTGGCTAGGCGATCGGGTGCTGTAGATCGTGATTTCAAGGCCCGGTCAGAGCATGAGTCAAAAAGTTGTCTTCGTCATTTGTGTTACTATGTTATATAACTGGTGAATTGTATATATTTATTATGAGGTGGGGGTTTCCTCATAATGTAGTAGACGGTGGTTACCTCACTGAACATCAGACCAAACGACACATGCTATCGAGAGCAATTTGTGTCAAGTGTCCTACCAAAGGACCCAATCAGGACTGCTAAGGACAATTGATGACCTCAGCTGTTCCGGAGAAACACATGTACATAACACCCCATCACCGAGATCCAGTGACTATATGGTCTGATGCTGCACCAACTATTAGCTATCATGGCCTTGAAAAAAAAATTATAGATAAGGATATGGACACAGTTATGATGGAGAGAGAAATCTTCTTATTAAATTAACATTGCAGTGACCATCAGAGAACAGGTTGTGTCCTTATCTAAGTACTTATCACGGGTGATATTCCTGTTACTAAGGCGGAGGATCTATATAACTGGATAGTTTAGACACTAACATGTGTTGGGGACAGACTGCAGGTGTCTTGACTAGCAATGTACATGTACGATATAGGATAGGGTGTTTCGACATAGGACACTGACTCCTCTAGCAGATAACTATAAATAAATGTTTCTTTCATTGAACTTTTTTTGCATATCTGGGGTTGAATTTCAGCTTTTCTCATGGTAATTCCAAAAATTTATATTCCTCTATTTTGCAAAAGAAAACAAACAAATCAGAACAAAATAAGATAAACAATTTAGCGAACATAAATATAAAAAAAAAGAGACTGTAAGAAGGTAAAAAAAATTACAGCCAACTGGTGTTTATTTGGTATGTTATACAAAATGTGTCTGTAATAAATTAGAATATTCCAAATTTAGATGTTTTACCAGGATATTTGTGACATATATTTAATGGATGTGATCCAGGATCTATGATATCCTGCTTCGAGGATATCAATATTAGAGGTGCGCGATAATATCGAAATACCGGTATACCGCGAATTTGGCAGGTCGATACGATATACCGGTACACAAACCCTGGAAACCGGTATATCGCGATGGTTAACAAAAAGGCATATTAATCACTGATTTAACATTATGTGTTGGCACCAATAGCGTAAATTACTTATGTAAACGTGAAAGAAACACACGAGAACGTCATTATGTCGTATTGGTGGGGCGCTTGTTTCGTTGTCTCTAAAGCGCTTGGCCGTATGGGACATCTACGTTAAAATCAAGCACTTTCGAGATTATGATTGTTTACTAGAAACGAAAATGGCGGACGACGAGCAAGTTGATGGTACTAACGTCAATAATATTGCAATACGTATTGCAAGTTTCTGTTGAATATTGCAATATATTGCAATACGGTTTTGGTCCGCAATACCCAGCCCTAATCAATATACACCTGCCCACTGGTGTTTAGTTGTGATTTATGACTTAAGAAACATATGCTGGACGTCCATGTTAACTTTATGGGGAGATTGGTCTTCTTGACACAGAATTTCCACTGAATAGGCTATTTTTAACACAGGTAAGGGGTATACAGTGTATCCATCCATCTCTGATGTTCCAAATCATTGATCAAAGATGTGTATATATCTTTATGAGTTTTGTGAGGTTTTAAATAGTGTCTGTATAGACTGATAATAATGTTGAGGTATCCCAAAGTACCGGCTTTGTATATGTTATTTCTTGGTGAAGAAACAATTCAGAGAATTATTGCGAACTTGGCGTGGTAAAACATGTAGTTTGGGATTCGTACAAGGAAACAACTAATTAGTAGTAGTCCATCAAACTCATTGAGAGGAAAACTGAAAACAGCTTTGGAGTTTTCCTTGGCAAGGACTAAAACTTTATATATCTTGTTAACTCTGGTTAGAGATAGGTATAACCTCGTTAACTCTGGTTAGAGATAGGTATAACTTCGTTAACTCTGGTTAGAGATAGGTATAACCTTGTTAACTCTGCTTGAGAGAAGAAGAACTTTGCTAACTATAATTAGAAAGAGGTATAACCTTGTTAATTCTAGTTAGAGATCTAGAGAAGTATATAACCTTGTTAACTCTTGTTAGAGAGAGGTATATCCTTGTTAACTTTGTTATATTTATCTGATGATATATAACCTTGTTAACTCGGTTAAAGAGAGGTATATCCTTGTTAACTTGGTTATATTTATCTGATGATATATAACCTTGTTAGAGAGAGGTATATCCTTATTAACTTGGTTATATTTATCAGAGGATATATAACCTTGTTAACTCTGGTGAGTAAGTTTACATCCCCCGGTAACTTTGTTAATTTGATTAGAGGTGTATTAATAACTCTCATTAGTACCTTTCGACCATAATGAAACAGTTAGTCATAGCTTACTGTAAACATAATATTGGCATATTCAAAGTTTAACTCATAACGGAATTTAAGCACGTTAATGTTGTAATGGTGAATTGGTGTATCAACAGTAGGCTACTTGTAGTATAAAAAAATGGTGCACTTATTGGTAGGGCTTTCGAAATTTGGCTGAATGCTTTTAATACGAAAACACCGCTCTAAAATACATACTTTGACAGTAATTTACACTAAGGTTTTATGTTACTGTAGCTTTCAAAAGTGAATTGTTGCCTTGGTTGGTCGGTGGGAGTAAGGATAGTTTGTAAATCATCAGATGTAGACTTGTGGGCCTAGTTACTGAATAATGGATAGCAATCATTAAGGAGGAGATCAATAGTAAGGCTTGTGTGGGTAAAGTAATCCTAGATCAATAATCCTTTCTGCCATTGCGTGACAGTAACCCCTGTCATGATCTGTGTATCATACAGGTGTCCTATCCACATCCAGTCAGTCTTGCCTTTCTATTTTAGACATATAGGCTTCTGATCATGAGCAGAGCAGTCACATATCACTTATCAGCATTCCATTTATATTTACTGTAATCTCGATATATAGATTTTGGATATGAAATGACTTAATGTAATTTTCAATATTAAGCCTATGTAAATTTGTGTTATAGGCAGCAATCACATAATATTGGAAGATATCACTCTCTGTATAGGATCGTTATGTGATGTTCTTTAGTGGATGCTGTTTGGTTGTTAAGAGCAGTGGGTAAAGTAGGGACGAATAGCATAATAGACATACTGAGGTAATTACAGAGGAATCAATACAGTGGTGAGTCATTCTTATAGGGGACATCAGAATCTGGGGCTCTCGGGTAGGGATACAAAGGGGACCACGGGTAGGTAAAATACTGTACATAGGGGACATAGGGTAGGGGAAATACTGTACATAGGAGACCTAGGGTAGGGGAAAATACTGTACAAAGGGGACCTAGGGTAGGGGAAATACTATACATAGGGGACCTAGGGTAGGGGATATGTACATAGGACATAGGGTAGGGGAAATGTTGTACATAGGGGACCTAGGGTAGGGGATATGTACATAGGAGACCTAGGGTAGGTAAAATACTGTACATTGGGGACCTAGGGTAGGGGAAATACTATACATAGGGGACCTAGGGTAGGGGATATGTACATAGGACATAGGGTAGGGGAAATGTTGTACATAGGGGACCTAGGGTAGGGGATATGTACATAGGAGACCTAGGGTAGGTAAAATACTGTACATTGGGGACCTAGGGTAGGGGAAATACTATACATAGGGGACCTAGGGTAGGGGATATGTACATAGGACATAGGGTAGGGGAAATGTTGTACATAGGGGACCTAGGGTAGGTAAAATACTGTACATAGGGGACCTGGGGTAGGTAAAATACTGTACATAGGGGGCATAGGGTAGGGGAAATGTTGTACATAGGGGACCTAGGGTAGGGGAAATGTTGTACATAGGGGACCTAGGGTAGGGGAAATACTATACATAGGGGACCTAGGGTAGGGGAAATGTTGTACATAGGGGACATAGGGTAGGGAAATGTTGTATATAGGGGACATAGGGTAGGGGATATGTACATAGGGGACCTAGGGTAGGGGAAATGTTGTACATAGGGGACCTAGGGTAGGGGAAATGTTGTATATAGGGGACCTAGGGTAGGGGAAATGTTGTACATAGGGGACCTAGGGTAGGGGATATGTTGTACATAGGGACCAAGGGTAGGGGATATGTACATAGGGGACCTAGGGTAGGGGAAATGTTGTACATAGGGGACCTAGGGTAGGGGATATGTACATAGGGGACATAGGGTAGGGGAAATACTATACATAGGGGACCTAGGGTAGGGGAAATACTGTACATAGGGGACCTAGGGTAGGGGAAATACTATACATAGGGGACCTAGGGTAGGGGAAATGTACATAGGACATAGGGTAGGGGAAATGTTGTACATAGGGGACCTAGGGTAGGTAAAATACTGTACATAGGGGACCTGGGGTAGGGGAAATACTATACATAGGGGACCTAGGGTAGGGAAATGTTGTACATAGGGGACATAGGGTAGGGGATATGTACATAGGGGACCTAGGGTAGGGGATATGTACATAGGGGACCTAGAGTAGGGGATATGTTGTATATAGGGGACATAGGGTAGGGGATATGTTGTACATAGGGGACCTAGAGTAGGGGATATGTACATAGGGGACCTAGAGTAGGGGATATGTACATAGGGGACCTAGAGTAGGGGATATGTACATAGGGGACCTAGAGTAGGGGATATGTACATAGGGGACCTAGAGTAGGGGATATGTACATAGGGGACCTAGGGTAGGGGAAATGTTGTACATAGGGGACCTAGGGTAGGGGATATGTACATAGGGGACCTAGAGTAGGGGATATGTTGTATATAGGGGACATAGGGTAGGGGATATGTTGTACATAGAGGACCTAGGATAGGGGAAATGTTGTACATAGGGGACCTAGGGTAGAAAATATGTACATAGGGGACAAAGGGTAGGTAAAATACTATACATAGGGGACCTAGGGTAGGGGAAATGTTGTACATAGGGGACCTAGGGTAGGGGATATGTACATAGGGGACCTAGGGTAGGGAATATGTACATAGGGGACAAAGGGTAGGTAAAATACTATACATAGGGGACCTAGGGTAGGGGAAATGTTGTACATAGGGGACCTAGGGTAGGGGAAATGTTGTACATAGGGAACCTAGGGTAGGGGATATGTACATAGGGGACATATAGGGTAGGGGATATGTACCTAGGGAACCTAGGGTAGGGGAAATGTTGTACATAGGGGACATATAGGGTAGGGGATATGTACCTAGGGGACATAGGGTAGGGGAAATGTGCATTTGGGGGAGGGGGGCATGAATAAGGAAATGCTGCACATATATGTAGACCTTTTAACAATATGTTTAAAACTGAAATTTATAATCAGAATACTGGCATATTTAGAACGTAGAGGGATTTCCCCTTTTTCCCAAAATAACACTGGCCTACTGACATTATGATCCTGATTATAGGAGAGATCTATACAACAGACTATGCATGTGTAGTAGTGGCAAGTGATCAGAGGTGTTGAGAAATGGATTACCTTGACATTGCCGTGACAACCGCTTTGTCTCTAGGATAAAACGTGGGAAAATTGATTTTTTTTCCTTTGCTTTATAGTATTAGTCATTATACTGCACCAAATCTTTCACTGATTATTTGATATTGTAAAGAGAATAAACATTGGTTCACCAAGGAGATTTTCGTGCTTCCAAAATTGAAACAATCAAATTTTGTAAGTGAATATGATACAATGATGTAATTAGGGATGTGAAGAAGGAGCTTGTTTTAGTATAGACTTGCTAACTTAAAGGCTGAACGTATGAGCCGAACGGAGTTGAGGGAAATGGCTTGTTATGATTTCAAAGGACAACCATGAATGATTTATTACCATATTTACTAAAACTCCTCTTTGATTTTTTTAGCTGGAACTCATTGATTATTGTTCACTTATCAAATGAAGTGTTTGAAACAAGATCTTTTTTAGTTCTGTATTGTGCTGTGTTTTTGACGTCATTCAAATACATTGAATTTGCCACATACATTGAATTTGCCACTGTTTTAATCATTTTCATGAAGGAGTTTGATCATTTATGAAATGCAAGATTTTATACAAAATGTTAAAGGACACTAATCATAGCTAATTAGTAATTTGTCATTCTGGTTAAAACAATAGCTTTGGTCATTACTGTTCTGACAGGAAGTCATTGACACACTGCTGGTTGTCCTTTGAGTGATTTGTAATACTGTAGTTTGTTAAAAAATTTATATCTTTATTTATTTTTGTGGTATATAATTGACCTTGAGAACACATAAAATAACACTAGAGATATATCAGAAGTAAACAATGTTACACAATTGGTAGAGAAAAGTGCAATGTCTGTAGATGTCACACGATTGGTAGAGAAAAAACCTCCGTAGATGATTTGATGGACTAGATTACACTGTATTAAACATGTCTGGCAGCTCTCTGTCTCGTCTGTATGTGTCCTACTGTGTAATGCATTTTATAAAGAAACGTTCAGTTGATAACATATACGGTAAATATATTATCAAGATTTCCGGAGAGAAAAATATTCAGTTAAAAATGGTTGCCTTTTTGGTTTAGGAGCTTGTTTGATTGCTTGAAGAGCTAATGTGAGAAATTGTTTTACATGGCTTAACAAAGAATATAAAATGGGGGCATTCACCGATATTCAGACAGACAAACCAAGTGGCAGGTCTCTGGTTACCAGATCTCTCATGTCCTTGTAAATGGTGGACGGGTTCATAGTGTGGGGCTACAGACTAGGCGTGTCAAACCATGACCCCTCACATTCACATACAATACACTAATGCCTGTTTCTATAACAATATAGATATTAAATTCTTAATTTTGCATTTAATGTATTCTGGTAAAATTTTAGAAATTCAATTATATTCAGGCCTTCAACTTAAAATTGAAAGGAATTTACCATACAGGCCTAAATATCGTCTTGAGATGAGTTTTACCTGTGAAAGAGGCTTGGCACTAAACCATGGATACTGATAGAGATGGTTCATTGTCTGTTACGTAATGCTTAGGACAGGTGACATCAATTGTGTAATGCTCTTCTGTGCAGAAAACTGAATAGGTTCTTAGTCATGTAAGTGGGGTTTTATCTTCAGGATGTGGAAACCATTTAAGAATTCCAAATGAATTCCAATTCACTGTGTTTTAATCCTTTAGATAGGGTTTCATAACATTGATATCATTATCAGAAGTATTTGTCTCAAACCAGACACATATTGGGAAAAACAGCTGATGCTGCATGCATACTGATATGTTTGGAAGTTGACCATGCATTTGTTTGAACTCTGATTCAGATGCGTCTGTGTAAGTCTGGAAAAGTGTCTGATAAAATATGTGCATAGGTGTTATTTTATGCAGACAAATTCACACACACACACAGGTTTACAAAGGCATTTTATTAATTTCAATCAACATCACATGGTGTACAAATGTGAAGCGATCAGGCCTGTGGAATTTCAGTTTGTTACATTTGGAAGATAAAACTTGCTGAAATATGTCTCAAATATTACCATGCACATGTGTTAAACGGGGAAGATAATTGAGAAAATGCTCGGTAAAAATGAGGTAGGTAATATAGCTTGACTTTCATCCTTGTGTGAACCTGTTTGACTTTTTTTAACCATATTTTTGCTAAAAACCTCTAACTATTAGCTCACCTGGTCCAAAGGACCAAGATGAGTCTTATACCATACCCCGATGTCTGGCGATGTCTGGCGTCTGTCCATCCGTCCGTCAATAATTAACTTCTTCTTCATAACCACTGATTGGAATTAAACAAAATTTGACTGGAAGCATCTCTAAATTTTGGGGTTGACTCCCCAGGGGCCTAAGAAATGGGGCAAAAAGGGGATCAATTTGGCTACATTGGTATAAATGACTTCTGAAACTAAGCAGTTGATATCGCTCATATTTCACTGGTAGCATCCTTTAGGGTAGGGATTCAAAATTGTACAAATGGTGTGGCTAATCTTTTGCGGGCCTTAGGAAAGGGCCAAAATGGGATGATTTGCCTTAATTGATATAAAAAACTTCTTCTTAGTAACTAAGCAATGGATATTGCTCATAATTGTCAAGTAGCATCATAGTTATCACAAAATGAAGATCATTTAAAGGTAAATCATTTACCAGTAGACATATGTTATGTACATGGAGACATGCTGAAAATAAGGAGACATATATTAACACTGAGGCATATAATTTCTTTTACTCAGAATTGTACATGTTGTGTTATGTACTGGTAGACAAGTACTTGGAGACTATTGTGACACATGTAACTTTTTGTATGGTAGATGTGTTATATGTACCGGGAGACAGGTATCATGACACACGTAACTTTTTGTATGGTAGATGTGTTATATGTACCGGAAGACAGGTATCATGACACATGTTACTTTTTGTATGGTAGATGTGTTATATGTACTGGGAGACAGGTATCATGACACATGTAACTTTTTGTATGGTAGATGTGTTATATGTACCGGAAGACAGGTATCATGACACATGTTACTTTTGTATGGTAGATGTGTTATATGTACTGGGAGACAGGTATCATGACACATGTTACTTTTTGTATGGTAGATGTGTTATATGTACCGGGAGACAGGTATCATGACACATGTAACTTTTTGTATGGTAGATGTGTTATATGTACCGGAAGACAGGTATCGTGACACATGTAACTTTTTGTATGGTAGATGTGTTATATGTACTGGGAGACAGGTACGTATCATGACACATGTAACTTTTTGTATGGTAGATGTGTTATATGTACCTGAAGACAGGTATCATGACACATGTAACTTTTTGTATGGTAGATGTGTTATATGTACCGGGAGACAGGTATCATGACACACATAACTTTTTGTATGGTAGATGTGTTATATGTACCGGAAGACAGGTATCATGACACATGTAACTTTTTGTATGGTAGATGTGTTATATGTACCGGAAGACAGGTATCATGACACATGTAACTTTTTGTATGGTAGATGTGTTATATGTACTGGGAGACAGGTATCATGACACATGTTACTTTTTGTATAGTAGATGTGTTATATGTACTGGGAGACAGGTATCATGACACATGTAACTTTTTGTATGGTAGATGTGTTATATGTACTGGGAGACTGCAGGTATTGTGACACGTACATGTAACTTTTTGTATGGTAGATGTGTTATATGTACCGGAAGACAGGTATCGTGACACATGTAACTTTTTGTATGGTAGATGTGTTATATGTACCGGAAGACAGGTATCGTGACACATGTAACTTTTTGTATGGTCGATGTGTTATATGTACTGGGAGACAGGTATCGTGACACATGTAACTTTTTGTATGGTAGATGTGTTATATGTACCGGAAGACAGGTATTGTGACACATGTTACTTTTTGTATGGTAGATGTG
Organism: Pecten maximus; assembly: GCF_902652985.1. Lineage (NCBI taxonomy): Eukaryota > Metazoa > Mollusca > Bivalvia > Pectinida > Pectinidae > Pecten > Pecten maximus. Next base: position 41,045,183 of record NC_047015.1, on the reverse strand, counting down.
TTATATGTACCGGAAGACAGGTATCATGACACATGTAACTTTTTGTATGGTAGATGTGTTATATGTACCGGAAGACAGGTATCATGACACATGTTACTTTTTGTATGGTAGATGTGTTATATGTACTGGGAGACAGGTATCATGACACATGTTACTTTTTGTATGGTAGATGTGTTATATGTACCGGGAGACAGGTATCATGACACATGTAACTTTTTGTATGGTAGATGTGTTATATGTACCGGAAGACAGGTATCGTGACACATGTAACTTTTTGTATGGTAGATGTGTTATATGTACTGGGAGACAGGTACGTATCATGACACATGTAACTTTTTGTATGGTAGATGTGTTATATGTACCTGAAGACAGGTATCATGACACATGTAACTTTTTGTATGGTAGGTGTGTTATATGTACTGGGAGACAGGTATCATGACACATGTTACTTTTTGTATGGTAGATGTGTTATATGTACTGGGAGACAGGTATCATGACACATGTTACTTTTTGTATGGTAGATGTGTTATATGTACTGGGAGACAGGTATCGTGACACATGTAACTTTTTGTATGGTAGATGTGTTATATGTACTGGGAGACAGGTATCGTGACACATGTAACTTTTTGTATGGTAGATGTGTTATATGTACCGGAAGACAGGTATCGTGACACATGTAACTTTTTGTATAGTAGATGTGTTAATATTTTGCACTGGGAGATATCTTTAACATAAAATTAGTATTGTATGTAGCATAGCTTCTGATGTCTTGTATTCAGTGTAAGGCTACAGTAATTATGATATTCAGTTGTATAAAATTATAACACTCTGATCAGTATCAGTGGGGGTTAGACCTGGCTAGACAGACAGATTGAGCTGTAGACAAATATAGTGTCTCCACTGGAAAGTGGGTCATCACTGTGGTGGTATCTAGGCAAGGTCATCCAACTGTATACAAACACATTTACTTACTACTGTGCAAATTTGAGGTGGTGTAGAAACTGAGAGCTGGTTGATTTGATTGACAGATCATATTAAAATTTAATCACACAATATAAAAAAATGAATGCAGGAATTTGAGAAATCTGCAGATAGCCTTAAGTATTGAATATGCAAATTTATGTACAGGTATATTTTAGAATATAGAAATGGTGTCAATTCTCTGTTGTTTGGTATTTTTCTAGCTTAAATAATGTTTTTTTTTATAATTTACTTTTTATTCAGTTTTTAAGCAATACAATGTACATACATTATATATATGACTTGCTCATATTTACTGTTTAATTCTACACATCTAAACCAGGTCAGTTACTGCAAAATCAATCACACACTGCATCACATATATGCACCCACCCACCTTAAAAAAACTTTGCTAGAAAAAACATTTATGTTTCCAATATCTGTAATACATATGTCATTTTATCATCCATTATAACTATACACGTCACTCCATACATGCATACAAATATGCTAGAAAACATATCACTGTTTTCCACATCATTCCATATACACATGCACACTATATGCTAGAAATCATGTCAATCTTATACACATCACTCCATACATACAAAGTTTGCTAGAAATCATAACAATCTTGTACACATCACTCCATACACATAAAAAATATCCAGGAAAACATATCAATGTTTCACACTCCATACAAACATACACTAAGCTGAAAAACATATCAATGTAACACCTCACTCCATACATACAAAATATGCTGGAAGACATATCAATGTTACACATTACTCCATACATACAAAATATGTTAGAATAACTACATATACACATAAACACAATATGCTAGGAAACATATCAATGTTACACTAGCTTAAATAATGTTAGTTAGCGATGAAATAAGTTAGTTCATATTTCCTCTTCATAAAACATTACAGCTAACTAATGGGCTATGGTATCATATTTGTTAATTGTTATATTATACAGCATCATGACTATATTTATCTGCAAATAAGCCCACATTCCCACAAGTAAGCCCCGTTTCCATTTTTGCAGAATCATCCATTTTTGAAAAGTGGGCAAAAAGTGGTTCACAAATAAACCCTACCCAAACTTTTATGCTGAACAAAAAAACTTTTACTATAGAGGAGGGGCTTATTTCAAGATGAATATGGTACAAAACTTTTACTATAGAGGAGGGGATTTATATCTAGATGAATATGGTACTTGTGAAAATTTCAAAATGTTCTAGCAAACACCCTAAAAAGATCTGCAACCTATAGAAGTCTTTGCTTAGAATTTTATATACAGGAAAAATAACTTAATACTGCAGGGAAATTTGAAGGACAGTTTACTTTTGTGAGACAAACCTTACAGGCATTTAACAGGTCATCACCGCTGTTTGACATCTTTGTTTTAATTTGTATCAATTAACTGATAATTATACAAGTATATATCAAGTTTATGACAATATGTTATAGCCTTTAGGTTTTAGCAGGTGATGGAGGAACTTTGTTTTAATTTGTTTAATTAACTGACAAAAGCCTATAGGTTCTATGCAGGTGATGAGGTAATATACAGGTGCTAATCAATTTTACACCTGTATCACAGGTAAACAGTTCAGCGTCACGGTCGAATAGTTCAGGAGGATCCAATTATCATCCAAACAACACTATATCTACCCCAGGCGCCTATCTTCTTACCTGTAGTGTCTGACTTTTATCTGAGGTGTAGATGTCATCAGAACTCATCACTAGCCCTGGGGGGTAACATTACCTTAAAGTTTAGGCTTATAACCTGTTTTGAAACAGAACTTTGCTTGACACAGTCAAAGGAAGATGAGCTGCAGTTTATATATTGATCTCTGACCTTTGATCTCTGACCTTCAGATTGTAGGCATACATTCATGTGGGAAATTTAATTGGATATCATATCATAAAAAGAGTTTTTGAAATATTGATACTGGTGCTGTGTTTGTGGGAACTGTCACAACTGTAGAGTTTGTGTGCTGTATAGTGAACAATTGCTGTGATTTAGAAAAGAAGAGTTATAAGATATGTTTATGCTCTGTCATCCATACCAGGTACAGTAGTTTTACAATATTTCAACATATCACTGACATACTGATATGTATTTTAGTGTATTGTCACCAACTATAGTAATTCCAATATGTAAAGATTGAAATTCATAAATACTTAAATTATCTTAATTGTTTATGATTCCACTAATTCATTGTTAATTGCACTGCTCTAACACCTGAAGAAATGACAGGTAAAACCCAAAATCAAATGGCAGTAAAGTACGTGCATCAGTGTTTCAGAATATATTAAGTTAGCATGTCAGAGTTTAACTTTGATCTTATTTCTAGTTTCATGGACATCAAATCATCAAGATTGTCTAGGAATACTAAATGCTCAGTTCCAGCATTAATACAGAATGATACAATCATGTATGTAAGCTTTCCTTTTAGAAAAACTGTTTGTATTCATGTTTTGCATTTTATCTATTGAGAATTCATTTTTAAAATATCAACAATATCAACAAAAGAAAGATAATGAAAAATTGAAAGGAATTTATTTAAGATTTAAGTGCAGATTATGATTTTGTAATTTGATATAATATTAAAAGTGACTATGCTTTATGAAAATTGAGCCTTGATAATAGTCACTCAACCATGACACGAAACAAATTGCTTTAAATGTGACATTTTCATACACTTTTTACCTGCGAAATTGTCCCATTACTGAGTTGGATGATGATGGATACAATAAATTTCACAGATAATGAAGCCCAGATTAGGGGTTTGTCGATTCTGTATGGGGTGAGTAAGGACATGGAGTGCTGGCAGGCACTAAATTAAGCTCTAAAAATGGATTGCACGTAAAAGGTTCTCATGAATGTATATACAAGTATATCATATTGGGATGTGTCATTATTTATATGTGAATATGTGTGGTAACGAACAAAATTAGTCACAGATTGATTTATTTTTGTTATATATGTGCATTATTATAAAAAAAACTATAATGGACGTTTATGCAGCTATTTTATTAAGAATTTCTTCGATGTAGGACAAAATCGACTCCAAGGATGAAACAAATTTTTTTAAGTACCCAAAATTAACTGGACTCAAAGGTTTAAAAATAAAACATTAAAATATGATACATTTTGATTGTTGAAATTTGAATTTTACAATATTTATCCTATAATAAGCCCAGTGGGTCGACACATGTACATCATCTTTTATACATTCCAAAGTAGGGGTTGAGCTTGTAGGAAGACAGTGATATATAGCATATTTGTAAGTATTTTTACTTCAGATATTGAGTAAGCTTATTCAGGCTTTGTTGTTGTAACAGACATGCACTAATCATAAGATATATACCGTATATGGAGAAAATGTTACCTACAAGGTTTCATTGTCCAGGACTCCATATGATCTGATAAGCATGTTGTGTGGCCATAAAAAACCGTAACAATATGTAAAATTATACAGATGACTCATAAACATTAAATAGTGTTAAGTCATACTTCTATATATAAGTATTATGGTTTTACAACAACTAAAGGTTTTAATGTATTCTTTAACTTGTTGTTGACTTACAATTTGTCAAGTGTCTGTTACGCATACTATTATATTTATCTTCATTTTAAAAAGTTCCTGATCCAGTTGAGGGCCTATACATGGGGGTGGTATTTTCAATGTTTTTGTTTTTGTGTACTGTTATCAATAACATTTAAAGCAGAGCTGCCTATGAAGGTCGGGGTAGGTTACAAAAAAAAACTGGATTGCTTCATCATAGGATTGTCACGTTGGTATATTTTCATGGGTGACAAATGGCGGCTAGGTGATCCTGATCATGTATAGCAGATTTGAAATGGTTCATACAAATATGAAAAGTCCTTGAAATTCAGTCCTTGCCGGGAAAAAGTCTTGTGATTTTGTGTCGAATGTATTGAAAGTCTTGGAATTTGGCACAGATACCCTTGAAAAGTCCTTTAATTGATGTTGTTTGGTTTGGTTGATTTTGTTTAACGTCCTATTAACCGCCAAGGTAGTTTAAGGACGGCCTCCCGTGCTTGCGACATGTATGTGTGTGGTGAGTGCGTATGTGTGTTTTGGGAGGCTGCAGTATGTTCGTGTGAAGTCTCCTTGTGGTAGGCCGGGACTTTTGTCGATTTATAGTGCTACCTCACTGGAGCATACTGCCGAAGATACTCAGCAGCACACCCCACCCGGTCACATTATACTGACAATGGGTGAACCAGTCGTCCCACTCCTAATATGCTGAGCGCTAAGCAGGAGTAGCAACTACCATTTTTAAAGACTCGGGTATGTCTCAGCTAGGGGACAGAACCCAAAACCTTCCTCACAGGGGCGAACGCTCAACTAAAGGCCAAAAGTGAGGCATTGTCAAGGGAGACATTAGGAAGAAGAAAGTTGTTAAGAAAGAAGAGAAAAGATAAGATCCCAAGTTTAGTCGCCTCTTACGATCATGCAATGTGGGCAGCAGGTACAATTCTTACGCCCTACCTGCAGGGCAGTTAATTGATGTCATTGGTGTTAAAACAAATAAAAATAATGCAGGTGATTACATGCGTTTTCCTAAAATATTAACAAAAATCAATGTGCAGAATATTGTGATCATGTGCTGTATGTATTCATTAACCTTATTGATATATATAGTTACAGGCTTGGAATGTTTACAATTCTACAATATTATAATGTTTACAATTCTACAATATTAGAATGTTTACAATTCCACAGTATTAGAATGTTTACAATTCCACAATATTAGAATGTTTACAATTCTACAATATTAGAATGTTTACAATTCTACAATATTAGAATGTTTACAATTCTACAATATTTGAATGTTTACAATATCACAATATTTGAATGTTTACAATGGGATTTAATTTTTGTTAAATTAACATTACATTGTATCTGACTGTAAAGTAAGAACATTTCTATGTATATATGTAGCTGTAATACATACAGTTGTGCTTTGACTTCATAATCTTCATATTGAATTACAGCATACTGAAAATTTATAAGTCTTTGTTTCTGGAATATTTTTGTGTTTTCATAAACATAAAATTTCCTGTCTTTTCTGTCTATTGTAACCATATGCCATTTAATGTCCTAAGAGCCAGCTACTTTTAGGAAAATTTAATCAAAATTGCACTTATGTAGACTACCATAATGTTAGTGTGAGTGTGAGGTTGTTTTTAATGGTACTTAGTGATAAATGCATTCCACCAAATAGGACGATAATTCAAGATAAAGCCGTATGCATTTCTATCAAAATGCCTGGGTATTTGGTTTACTTTTCACCGAGCCTCCTATGTTGAATAAATTAGTATACTACATCGTTCATGCATGACAAAAAATTCATAAATTTACATTTGATGAGTCAGGTCTGTAGGGATACAATGGATGATTATTAGCATTAACCAGGAGGTGTTTGGATCTTTGGACATGCTCATACAAAATATTACTTCCTCTTTCCTTGTATTAAAGTGACAAAAGTGCATTAGGGAAACACATATGTCATGTCTGTGTTTACATGATGTCTGGCACATTGACTAAATTTGAATAATAGCTTGTTTATCCGCAATTTTGTCTGAAAGAATTACTCAGAAAGATCTGTTTTTATTACATATTCACCAAACAGTTTGAGAAATATAAGCCTTAAAATTAACTCCAAGATCTAATTTGTTGCATACATGTTTATTCACAACAGAGCATGATCTATTTGTATTCACAACAGTATGAGGGGAAAAATAGTTCCAATCTGTGTTTTATGTATTTTCAGAAGTCAACATATCCAGGGAAGAACTACCAGACTGCATGTAACAGTGAAGGAACTGGGAAGTTTGTGTTCAACAAAGGTCATAGGCCAAATGGCAGTGACCCAGCAAAATCAAAAATGGCAGCTTCACATTTTCAGGAATTTCCATCATATCCATTTGAAAGAAGTAAAATATCACCAAATAGTGCTCAAGGATACATGAATTTTCATGGACATCAGCAACTCAATGGTCATCTTCCGACAGGAACTGGTTTCCATGGAAACATGTTTTCAGATAAGGCTGAATTGGGGTCAAGGTCAACAATTATAGACCCAAAGAAGGTCATGACCCCAAATGGTTTAGATAAAAAAATGCCTCCCTATCCTGGACAGATGCCTTTCAAAAACTCATCAGACTTTTCATTTAGTACTAAGCAACATTCAACAAATAGGCCAATAGAAGACCTTTACAAGAAATCACAAATGAATTCTCCTGATATAGATAGCCATAATAAACGGCTCAATCATGGAATGGGATTTCCAAGCCCTTTTTATCCTACTCCTCCCTATATGGACCCATTCCTAATGAAAAGCTATGATGGAGATTTTATGAATAGTGAAGTGAATAATGGTATTATTAAAGCTGAAAATAATCCTAGCGAGCCTAAACCCAAGAAAAGAAAGAAGAAATTAGTGGATGGTGAAAATATCGGATTAGTCCCAAAGAAAAAGAAGCCAAAAGAAATGAAAAAGGAAAAGTTAGCTCCTCCGCAACTACCGTCCATTGAGCACTGTCTTGGAGCAGAATTGGGAGTCGGTGAACAGTCTCGCAATACTGAAGGCCTCAGTCCAGAGATAGATGATCCCGGAAATCTCAAAACATCACAGAAAAGTGTTGATACAAGATTATATCAGCAAACTCAAGTCATTGATAGTAAACTGCTGAACTATGCCAGTTCTAATAACATTTTTCAAAACAGTTCAAGGGGAGAAAATCGTACATCTCTATCCGGAAGTTATGATCCTATGAAATTCATTGAATCAATGAAAAATGATGAGAACTCCAAGACACCAGATGATGGAAGAACTACTCCCTGTTGTAATAACTGTGAGAAGCTGGGGATGCGGTATTCCCCATTGTGTAGCAATAAGTTAAGGACTTTGTCTCCTGAGTTGTCTTCATCAGTTGATGGTCGGGAAAGTAGTGGCGGGACAGAGACCCGCCAGCCTGTACCAATGTCCCGTCTGTCCCCAAGCTGTACCGTCACTAGTAGTTGTGTAAGCAGTGTCTCCTCACTGTCCCAGGGTAGTACCAGATCAAAACTTCCATCACCTTCAGCTGTTGATTGGAAAAGACCAGAACAAACATTTCAGTGTCAAGACCTAAAATACTCACATCTAGACCAACAAAGTGTTATAGCTGAGGGAAAATGTGTAGTTTCTGATGTAAAAGGTCAGTTTTCTACAACTGATCAAAAATTACTTTCTCGAACGATGGGTGTCTCTGACAACATAGAACAAAATGTAAATAAGAAGGAAGATTTAGGCTATAAAGACAGTAAAATGGAATTAGGTGGGCTGGATGTTCTGGCCCGGGAAGCAGAGAAGGAGAACTGTTTGAACAGCAGTCGTATAAATGGTGTTTCTGATGTACGGACTAATTGTGAGGATGGTAGTATGCCGTCATTAGATGGTGTGAAGATGAATCAGCTCTCCTGGGCAGCTGACCAGGTACAGAAACTGAAGGACACTGTGCTTGGGGCCAATGAGGAAGAGGAAGATGACCTGATGGAGAGGCTGAAGAAAAATATAAAGATTGCCATTCCAAAGTGTGGCTGTAAAGGTCCTGACTGTAAGTACATGATACTTTTGCGATGAGACATCAATATGATGAAAATTTATTGTTATTATGTGATAAGGTATTGCTGTGGTGATGATGTATTGCTATAGTGATGACTATTAATTGCTTTAATGATGAATTGCTGATTCGCTATAGCGTTGACATTACTATGATGTTAACATGTTGCTATGGTGATTAGACATTGCTATATTGATAAGAAGTTGCTATTAAGATGACAGATTAAGATGTTGGTGAGATATTGCTCTAGTGATGCCACTTGGTATGGAGATGACATATAAGTTCTCTTCTGTTATAGATGTCCCTAATGAGGAGGAAGAGGGGCCGTACTACACACAGCTAGGATCTGGCCGCAGTATACAGGCTATCAGAGAAATGATGGAGAAAAGGTGAGTCAGTCAGAAGTGAGACAGTTTGTCGTCTACTAAACTGTTAAAGGAAGAAACAATTTTTACACTGTATGACTTCCATATATACTGTACTTTGGGATCTTAGTATTTCATGATAGAAATGATAAAACTGGTTACAAGATAAAAAAATTACAAGAAGTAAATGACATTGTTTTTTTTTTCAGAACTGGAGTTAGTGGTAAAGCCATCAGGATGGAGAAGATTCGCTACACTGGTCGCGAAGGCAAGAGTACACAAGGTTGTCCAATAGCTAAATGGGTAGGTACAAGTGGATCAAAGCTTTCCAATGACCCTCTTTTAAATGGTTAATATTTTCATTGATAATTAAATATTAGCAGACTTATGGGATCATTGTATCTAAGTTGCATCAGATTAAAGGTTGAATGTTAGTTAGCAATACATTTGTCCAAGCCACATGTATTTAATCTAGATTACATTGTTTTTGTTAGATTATCCGCCGCTCTAGTAAGGAGGAGAAATATTTGTGTGTGGTTAGACATAGGATGGGCCACTTCTGTGAATCAGCCTGCATTGTAATCGTGATAGTAGCCTGGGAGGGTATTCCTTCCGAGATGGCCGACAACACGTACAACTACCTCACTTCCTCCCTCACCAAATACGGCTTTGAAACAGAGCGTCGATGCGGCACCAATGACAGGTGAGTGTTACAACAGTTAACTGTTTTACTGTACTTTGCTATGTTATGATATATGTACTTATATTTCCTCGTTTTTACATGTTTCCTCGTTTTTACAGCCCGGCATATATTGTTACACATGTTGTCCTGTCCTGTACATGTCCTGTCCTGAATCAGTGACATATATTGAGAACCTCTTAGAGGATCATATACATCCTAATATCTTAACATTAAATTCTACACCTGAACACGTTTTGGTGGTCATAGGTCAAGGTTCAAGGTTAAGTTGACCCCTTCTGTAAGGGAAATATCATTGCATAGGAGCATTCATGTCTTACATTAGTTTTTCAGAATGATACATGTGTTGATACTGGTATGTCTTTAACATTAAAATAACACCTGTATTTTAAGGTATTATCTACAGGATGGCAGGTAAAATTTCATGCATTCAGGCATATTGGTTTTACTGTTTTTCAACTAGGTGGTAAAGTGACCCATGTGTAGATTTTTTTTTAAGAAACACTGCAACATTTGTTTATCAAGTTTTTTTGTTCTTTAATTTCTCATTCACACCCTTACAGAAAGACGTGTGCGTGTCAGGGGATAAACCTCAGGCGAAGGGGAGCCTCATTCTCGTTTGGGTGCTCCTGGAGTATGTACTTTAACGGGTGTAAATTTGCAAGAAGTCGAGAAGCAAGAAAATTCAAACTTAAAGACACATCACAGGTAGAGTTTTATATTATTACATTGTTATTACAGATATTTCATTTTACATTAATTATTGACAGATCATCATAACTGATATTTCATTTTATCTTAATTATTGACAAATCATCGTTATTGATATTCAATTTTACCTGATTTAATTGGCAAGTTCTATTGATGTACCAGTTAAATTTGTTTTTCATAAGAAGTCCATGTATAATGTTTACGTGAATTATTTGAAATTGTAGGAGACTGAACTAGAGGATAAGCTACAGAAGCTTGCGACGGTTGTAGGGCCAGTTTATGAACAGGTTGCTCCAAGTGCTTATAGCAACCAGGTGAGTGGAAATGTTATCATTGGATTCATATAAATTCATGTTCACAACTGAATGATGGGAAATTTTGTCAATCCATGTTGGCAGGCAAGGTATTTTTTAAGGATGTTGAATTCACATTTTACATAAGTGTTAATGCAGATAGACTTTGCCTTTATCACAATCTGCATTGGATTTTATGTATGATGTTTTGATGAATACATTCTGTAGCCTTTAGACAAAAGGCCAGTGAAGCGTATGTTCACTGAGGCGTGAAGTTTTTGTTTACATATACTATAATATACGGAAGTCTTTTCATATACATACCAACTTAAAAAAAAGATTTTATAATAATTGTACATGATTCAAGTTTTATTTAAATTCTGAATTCTTTGCAATAACATAAATATAATAAAATGTTTCTTTTTTAATGTACAAAATATTTTCACCAGTCTATAATAATTCAAATATGTATTGGTTTGTTACAGATTCATTTTGAGAAGAGTGGCTCAGATTGTCGTCTAGGAAACGAGGAAGGTCGGCCATTCTCCGGGGTGACAGCGTGTGTAGACTTCTGTGCTCATGCCCATAAAGATCTCCACAACATGAACAATGGTAGCACAGTGGTGAGTTGTAGTGTTGATAATCCTTAAAGCATTGAATGATACTGATGTTCTGGTGAAAGAATTTATGGATCAAGTATGGGGGCCAGTGGCTCAATTTAAATTCTTATATTCTTAAACATCAACCATGAAAGGGGAAAGGTTGCATCCCGACTGAGCATACAGGATGCAAAATGTTTCTCTTGAAATTTTGATAACTGTTCAAATGCATTGTAAACCAGTAGTTTTATAATCGACAATGGGGTGACTACCGCAGTATATCTGCATGTAGTCTCGCTGCCATTAACTCATTTCAGACAAAAGTTTTATATCGTGCTACTAGAACAATTAGCACTTCACTGTGTCAGTAGTATGGTTGCTGTGTTTTTAGAAAAAATTGAAAATGTAGATTACATTTAACTTCACAAAAAATAATTTTTGTCGTATCTAACATTTTCACTTCTTCGTTTTGTAGGTTTTGACATTGACTAAGCATCGTGGTCTGGAAAAACCTGAAGATGAACAACTCCATGTGCTTCCCCTGTATGTCATGGATCTCGAGGATGAGCATGGAAGCCATGATGCACAGATGGAAAAGATCAAGAATGGCTCACTCGAGTGCTTACAGGTCTATCCCATGGAGATGAGAGTCCGTTCTACTCCACTAACACCAAGTCGTAAAAAGAAAGGAAAGAAAGACAAAAACAGCCCGGGGCCTGGACGAAAGAGGGGCCCAAAACCGGCTTTTGGCTCAAATTCAGTCACCCCTCAAGGTTCTGGTAGTAAAGATCCATCGTTAAATAACTCTCAGGAATCAAATCAATCTCTCTCAGATATGTACTTTAATTCACAAAATTCCCAATCTTCAGGGAATGGACCAACACCTAAACCTGGCTCGGTTCCAGGGGTGAAAGACGGGATTAAAGCACAAGGTCCTAATCCCAGGGATCTGCTGGCCAGTAAAAGCTTTATATCATATGAAGACATGATGTCCCTGTCATCTGAGCCAGGATTCGCCAATCTGTATGAATCTTTTTGGAGTTACTTTTACTCCTACGGTACATTCCCTCCTCCAAGTTTCCTCAACTCATGGAATATTAACAAAGACAAGCTTTCACAGTTTACCAACTCTTCATCCACTAATGCTCCAAGTATTGCTCAAAGTCACTGTGACCTCCAACCTCAACCAGGGCAGCAAAATGATCTCTCAAAATCTGGTTCTAGGCAAGAACTGGAGGCCTCATTCTGTGGTTTAAAGCAAGAAGGACAGGATAGTTCAGGTCAAAGGTCATGTCCATCAACACCATTGGCCAGGCAAGGTGCATCCCCTCTTGATTTATTGTCGGAAGCTGTTTCCACAAGAACAAAACAGTTTGAAGAAGATCCTCATAGGCATCCATCCATACAACGTCCAAACTCAACAGGCAGCTTTCCATCAAATCTACCTCACAATAATCAGTCTAAGGGGGATAACTCCATAACACCTCACAGCCAAAGTTTCCAGTCATTGCCTTATGCTAACCAACAACATTCCAATATGGCTGGAACTGGCCTGAATGTGCCTCCTCCCAACATGGCTGGAGTGCCAAATTCGGCTGGTTCATCAAATATGTTAGGGGGATTTCCCATGCAATTTCCAACTCAGGAAAACCCTGATAGCACTGTATTGGACCCCACTGTGGTTAAATGTGAAATGGAGTATAACGAAAATGCCTTTACAGATCCGTCAGTAGGGGGCGTTGCTATCGCCCTGTCACATGGTGCTGTGTTGTTTGAGGTGGCAAAGCGTGAACTTCATGCCACAACTGGACTTCGCAATCCAGATCGCTCTGCTCCTACCAGAATAAGTCTAGTCTTCTACCAGCACAAAAATCTAAACTATCCTCACCATGGTTTTTACGAGTATGAGCGGAAGATGGAGACAATGCGACAGAAGAGACTTGAAAAGTTAAAAGAGGAAGCTACTGGTATTCCTTCAGACATCCAAGATCTTCCCATAAAAAATGGCACAACTGCTGTCAATGGAAAGAAGAAGAAAGCGAAGAAGAGCGAGAAAGTGGACATAATGGAAACTTCTGCTGCTCAGTACAAATACATGTGGGAGGTACCCAATAGAATGTCAGAGTCACGCACCACAGACTCTGTGATAACACGGTGGATCGACCCTCAGCCCATGGTCACCGGACCATATCAACGCTGGGTATAAAATATCACGTTTTAGATATTTAGTATCTATTTTGTTGTGAAGGTTTAGGAATCTATAAATCACTGTTGTACTCAAGTTTATATAGTAACTGTAACCATCACTCGCCAATCAAAGTTAACTTGGGTTTCATGGACTTATATACAATATGCTTATTTTAAATTATTAACACTGCTCAAATTGTCTGGATTAGAATTTTGTTGAAGGATTATTTATATATCCATATTAATTTCAAACTCAATTAAATGTTTAGTGTGACTAGATTAGTGTAAGACTTGTTAATGTCTATGGAGTTTAAATTTAAGATATTTTGAAGAATGCATACATGTATTAAGTGTAGTAGCTTTGGTACCAATTAATTTATAGAGTATTCAAAGAATAGTACATATCGGTATAATCCTAATCAAGTAATACCAAGGAAGGGTTTTGTCTTGATATTGGTATTTGTTCTCAGTGGTAGATCTACATAAATTTTTATTCATGAATAGTAGCTACATAGACTATTTATGTAGATTTTTAAAGAGTAAACAATTCTAAGTTGTAGATTTTTAAAGAGTAAACAAATATAAGTCTTGCTAAAAATGTTAATGTTTGTATGTTAATTCTGGATTTTTAAAGCTTAATAACGTGACCAGATGATGATTTTCAAATTAATTATCAGGATGTATAACTTCCAATAGAATGCCAGGTATCTTAATTATAAGACAATACAGAATTACTGGCAGAATTACAAATCAGCAATTTTGCGATTTATTGAGGACCACAATGATGATTCAATTATTGTTCATTCAGAAGATCATGGTTTTGCTTCTTGGATTTGTACTGTACAAAATGATTACAGTATAAAATTGTGGGTGGGTGTAAGAAGGGACACGATATACAGTGTATAGATAGGGTTTTCCATAAGTTGAGAATAGTAGTTGTTTATATTGTACCAGGTAGAAGGTATACAAGTCAGTTGTATATAACCTTTATCATCAACTCCTTACCATAATGTGGCCAATTGGGTTGTAACTCATTTTTTTCAAAGTAGGAATGTTTTTTTCTTCTTTGCTGTCTCACAAAAAAGATCTTATATGAAATGTCTGTGAAAACATTCCTGCGAAGAAAAGTGCTAAATGTCACCATATGGATGGGTTCTCATTTTTAATAATTGATAAAAGTTCGATGTTAGTGCTGCTGTCACTGTGTTCTCACATACAGCATTCTGTATACAGAAACGGTTCTAATAGTTTTGTACAAGTGGCGACTCTCACTGTTTTACCATTCATTACTGTACTATGTGTTCATTAGGTATATCAAAATGTTAATCTCTCATTTTATATTGTTGTTTTAAACATATTTTTAGAAAAAAATATTTTCAAGTGATTTTTAAAACATTTATGAAAATCATATTTATGGGATGTATAGTGCAAAAGTTTTAAGATTTTTATTTCTTACGCTTCAACTGCATGTAGTAAAAAGAGTTAAACATTTAAAATTTGACAGATTTCAAAATTGTTGAAAACATCAGTCACCTGTAATTGTTTTATTGAAGAAGATTTTATCTCTTTTCTTGTTACTTAGATTTTTAAAGGCAGCACAGTTCAAAATCTTTTTTAACAAACGAACAAACTTTTATCATTAATATTTTTAGATTGAACATGCATGTATACTTGGATTTCACATTAGACAAGTTGTTTCGTTCATATGCACAATGTACTCCATCAACGAGAGATTTCGGTTGGGTTGGGATTTCTCCCCGATGTGACTGGTATGGTCTAGTTTACTGTGCTACTTGAACAGAATAAGTTCTATCTCATCTGTTGGAAAAGATATATTTACAATGTTTTAAAATGATATGTATGGTTTTATTTGACAACTTCAAAATCACACGAAATAAAGTTTTTTATGGCAGTCATATATGTGACTTACCAGGGATATGTAATTTAGTCGATTGTGAAAACTTGTAGAATAACAACCATATTGTGATCATGAGAAATAAAATTTTATGATTACTAATGTACCATTTTTAATTATATTTTAGGGGTGTTCCAAAGATATCTGTGTTGGATGAGTGGGAGGTAGTTTTTTCAGAGACCCCACCACTCATCATATATTTAAACAAATTTAGTATAAGAAATGCTAAAAAAATAGGATTTTACCGCCATGGCCACCAACCGTCAACCATGCCTCCCACTCCTCCCACATAGATACAGGTAACTCTGGAAAAAAATTTCCCAGTGAATTAATTTTTAATTTGCTCTAGAAAATTCATGTATCCTCATTTTCTATTTTTTAAAAAAAAATAATGTGAGTTAGGAAACCTTCAGAATTTTGGTACTATATTGATGTTGTAATGCACCTTTTTGTCGAAGTGCTAGTGAACATGTGAAAGGCCAATATTGTTTATAGTATGACTGAAATTCTCTTCAGCTTGATAGAAAATGAAAAAAGCTCTGCTTAATTCTTCATCTGTTTTGTAGCTCTTGTTCTGCTTATGAATTACTGTGAATTATTTAATTCTCACAATTTCTCATTTTGGTGAAGATTTACGAGATATCTAGACATTTAATTTTGTGATCTAGCTTCTTTGAGAAAGAGCATAGAAGTGTAAACTTAATGATTTTCAGTAATTGTTTATCTGTTTTGTCTTGTTCTGCTTTTCTTTGTTGTTTTTGGTTTCACTCAGGGATGATATGAATCATGATAATTTTGTATGGTCATCTGAGCCTTGTGGCTTTCCATTCTGTGATGTTTCAACTTTTTTTATGAATATTTTTTTTCTTATTTTATTAGAATGAAAAACATGAATATGTTTATTTGTTTTTTGTTTTTCCCTTTTGGTTTAGCATTTTGTTACGTGCTGTAAATCTACAGTATGTTGATGCCTTTTTAAGGGAACCAAAAGCAGGCAGAATCCTGCAGTATTATTTGTTGAATGCATTAGGTATTAAATGCTCTTCATTATTTCTATTAGATTTTGTAGTTTACAGAATTAATTTCCAAAGTTGATATTGTTAAGTGTTAATTCTCACCATAGCAGGTAACCTTCAGGAAAACATACTCCAACTGATGTCAAATGTCCCAGATTGTCTCTAAGTAAGCGTAATCTGTATGTAATACAAGGTATATTCTCAATACAAAATTTTAAAAGATTTAAAAAAAATCTTTAATTTTAATTTAAATCTATCTAGAACATGTCTTATCTGTTTCAATCGAAAGTGTTCAAGAGAGATTTTTCTGAATATTTTATTTTTAGTTCCTTTGTTTCTTGTTCCAGCATTGTATTAATGATTAATCATTATTTTAATGGAAAGTGAATGAAAGATTGTTATTGTATAATAGACAGATTTAAGAGAAATGGACAGATAATTGTTGACATCCTATTTATGTCCAGAACAACTTGTTATTTTAACCATAATTTGGCCAGTATCATCTTGCATTTCAAGGTCAAAGTTCATGATTTCAATGTTATCATCCTGCATTTGTATCATGAGAAGGGCAGGTAACTCCTCGGCCCTAAGGCAGCAATTATATACCTTCAGATCATTTGTATTTTTGTACGGTCAATCTTTTTCAGGTTATATATTCCTGAAAACACTGTTACATCATCTTATACTTATTTAACATGTTAAATGTTATAACAAATAATTTATAATTTAAGGTAATTTGCAATGTGGTTTATTATAATTATACACCTGTAATTTGAGTGAATCAGACACTTGTATTATTAAAGTGCATGTATAGCTATATTTTAACAATGAGCTTATGTAAATGCTTTAAATTATTTAAGGTATACATAGATTATGATGATATTGTGCTTTTATACTGTCAGAGATGAAAGGTTCCAGGGTCAATTGGAGATTTTTTGTAATGGAATTATCTCCCTTTATCAAATAGAGGAATTTTCTTTGCTTGTGCAAAGATGTGGTATTCGTTGTAGTGAAAATCCTGTGTAAATATATTCACTGTATTGTACTGTAGAGGTCTACACCGAGCGAAATATCCTATTTGGATTTCGATTTTTAATATTCTAAAGAATTTCCTTAAAGTTGTGAACAATCGCATAAATATGAAGAATACATATCAAACAAATTTCACAATAACTTTGAGCCATTATAAGCGGAACTAAATTAACCATGGTACTGTATGTCTTTAAGTACAATGTTCGTGAACAAGTAACCAGGATGGAATAGAGCATTGCTACACAAAGGATTTTATGTTCAGTCAATGTCAGTCTGTATATATATTTATATGGTACATGTACTTTTGTTTTTTTGGTGAATGATTTATTTTGGATCCAATTTTGAAAGAAATGGCATATACATAGATTAAATTGATTATCCAGTCCTTGTTCTTCCTACAGGTATATCAATATATTTGTCAAATATTGGTCTCCTCTATTATAAAATGCACATTAAAAAGGAAAAGCAGAAATACTGATGGTGTACCTTTGGTAGAGGGGTGGCTATATTCCCATGTTGTATCCTAGTGTTATTTAGATATATAGAAGGAATGTTAGGCCACTAGTAAATTGATGTGATTTATATACAACACTTATCATAATTTGTTTCATAGAAAAATAAATGTGGACTGTCTTATTTTGTTTTATTATGACAAAATGCATAGCCATATAGATTCTGTTCTTCGTATATTGGAGGCTAATTGTGGAATTTTACCAAATGCGATTATTTGGTATAGGTATATACATATATTACTGTACGTATTTGATCAATGATTACATTGCGTAAATATATTAAAATCTATTCTTAATCTGATCCTGTGTTTTTTGGTTTTTAGCTCACCTGCCCAAAGGGCAAGTGAGCTTATGCGTGGTGCGGTGTCCGTCGTCCGTCTGTCTGTCCGGCCGGCGTCAATTTTTAGGTCATCTGACCCAAAGGGTCAGGATGACCTATAGTCATCCTGCTTCGTCCGTCGTCGTCCGTCGTCGTCCGCCGTGCGCCGTCCGTAAACTTTTTCTTTCAAAACGCTACTCCTCCTTAACGCTTGGGTGGATTACTTCCAAATTTGGTTTGAAGCATCATTGGGGGAGGGCAATCATATTTTATATAAATGAGGCTGGTCTGACCCCTGGGGCCAGAAGGGCGGGGCGCCGAAAAGGGAACTTAGGTGAATATTGCTATAAAATCCTACTCCTCCTTTACCCTTGGGTGGATTACAACTAAATTTGGTGAAACATCATTGGGGGAGGGCGGTCATATTTTTAGCCCACCATCATCAGATGGTGGGCTATTCAAATCGCCCTGCGTCCGTGGTCCGTCGTCCGTCCGTCCCTCCGTCCGTCCGTCCGTCCGTAAACAATTCTTGTTATCGCTATTTCTCAGAAAGTACTGAAGGGATCTTTCTCAAATTTCATATGTAAGTTCCCCTTGGTGCCTAGTTATGCATATCGCATTTTGAGACCTATCTGAAAACAACATGGCCGACAGGCAGCCATCTTGGATTTTGACAATTGAAGTTTGTTATCGCTATTTCTCAGAAAGTACTGAAGGGATCTTTCTCAAATTTCCTATGTAGGTTCCCCTTGGTGCCAAGTTATGCATATTGCATTTTGAGACCAATCAGAAAACAACATGGCCGACAGGCAGCCATCTTGGATTTTGACAATTGAAGTTTGTTATCACTATTTCTCAGAAAGTACTGAAGGGATCTTTCTCAAATTTCAAATGTAGGTTCCCCTTGGTGCCTAGTTATGCATATCGCATTTTGAGACCAATCAGAAAACAACATGGCCGACAGGCAGCCATCTTGGATTTTGACAATTGAAGTTTGTTATCACTATTTCTCAGAATGTACTGAAGGCATCTTTCTGAAATTTCATATGTAAGTTCCCCTTGGTGCCTAGTTATGCATATTGCATTTTGAGACCAATCGGAAAACAACATGGCCGACAGGCAGCCATCTTTGATTTTGACAATTGAAGTTTGTTATCACTATTTCTCAGAAATTAAAAAAGGGATCTTTCTGAAATTTCATATGTAGGTTCCCCTCGGTGCCTAGTTATGAATATTGCATTTTGAGACCAATCGGAAAACAACATGGCCGACAGGCAGCCATCTTGGATTTTGACAATTGAAGTTTGTTTTCACTATTTCTCAGAAATTAAAAAAGGGATCTTTCTAAAATTTCATATGTAGGTTCCCCTCGGTGCCTAGTTATGGATATTGCATTTTGAGACCAATTGGAAAACGACATGGCCGACAGGCAGCCATCTTGGATTTTGACAATTGAAGTTTGTTATCACTATTTCTCAGAAATTAAAAAAGGGATCTTTCTGAAATTTCATATGTAGGTTCCCCTCGGTGCCTAGTTATGAATATTGCATTTTGAGACCAATCGGAAAACAACATGGCCGACAGGCAGCCATCTTGGATTTTGACAATTGAAGTTTGTTTTCACTATTTCTCAGAAAGTACTGAAGGGATCTTCCTCAAATTTCATATGTAGGTTCCCCTCGGTTCCTAGTTATGCATATTTCATTTTGAGACCAATCGGAAAACAACATGGCCGACAGGCAGCCATCTTGGATTTTGACAATTGAAGTTTGTTATCACTATTTCTCGGAAAGTACTGAAGGGATCTTTCTGAAATTTCATAGGTAGGTTCCCCTCGGTGCTTAGT
Organism: Pecten maximus; assembly: GCF_902652985.1. Classification (NCBI taxonomy): domain Eukaryota; kingdom Metazoa; phylum Mollusca; class Bivalvia; order Pectinida; family Pectinidae; genus Pecten; species Pecten maximus. Next base: position 41,025,075 of record NC_047015.1, on the reverse strand, counting down.
TATGCTTATTGCATTTTGAGACAAATCGGAAAACAACATGGCCTACAGGCAGCCATCTTGGATTTTGACAATTGAAACCTGTTATCGCATATTTCTAAGAAAGTGCTGAAGGGATCTTTCTCCAATTTCATATGTAGGTTCCCTTCGGTGCCTAGTTATGCATATTGCATTTTGAGACCAATCGGAAAACAACATGGCCGACAGGCAGCCATCTTGGATTTTGACAATTGAAGTTTGTTATCGCTATTTTTCAGACGACAGACAGCCATTATCGCTAAACATTAGATTATATATATAGGTTCCCCTTGTTTGAAAAGTACTAGAGGGCTGTTTCTGAATTTACACAGATTAGTAAGACTTAGAGGAAGGGAAAAGTAGAGAAAAGATCAATCTGACATGGAACCTATAAAGATCATTCAATGGTGGGCGCCAAGATCCCTCTGGGATCTCTTGTATATAAATGAAGTTGGTGTGACCCCTTGGGCCTGAGGGGCGGGGCCCCAAAAGGGGAACTTTGATGAAATTTTGCTATAAAATCCTACTCCTCCTTAACCCTTTGGTGGATTTCAACCAGATATTGTGTGAAACATCATTTGGGGAGGGTGATCATATTTTATATAAATGAGGCTGGTGTGACCCCTAGGGCCTGAGGGGCGGGGCCCCAAATGGGGAACTTTGATGAAATTTTGCTATAAAATCCTACTCCTCCTTAACCCTTTAGTGGATTTCAACCAGATATGTTGTGAAACATCATTTGGGGAGGGCGGTCATATTTTATATAAATGAGGCTAGTGTGACCCCTGGGGTCTGAGGGGCGGGGCCCCAAATGGGGAACTTTGATGAAATTTTGCTATAAAATCCTACTCCTCCTTAACCCTGTAGTGGATTTCAACCAGATATGTTGTGAAACATCATTTGGGGAGGGCGGTCATATTTTATATAAATGAGGCTAGTGTGACCCCTGGGGCCTGAGGGGCGGGGCCCCAAATGGGGAACTTAGATGAAATTTTGCTATAAAATCCTACTCCTCCTTAACCCTTTAGTGGATTTCAACCAGATATTGTGTGAAACATCATTGGGGGAGGGTGGTCATATTTTATATAAATGAGGCTGGTGTGACCCCTGGGGCCAGAGGTGCGGGGCCCCAAAAGGGCAACTTTGATGAAATTTTGCTTTAAAATACTACTCCTCCCAAACCCAAAAGTAGATTATTACAAAATTTGGTGTGGAACATCGTTAGAGGAGGACAATCATATTTTATATAGATGAGGCTGGTCTGACCCCTGGGGCCAGAGGGGCCGGGCCCCAAATAGGGAACTTTGGTGGATATTTGCTATAAAATCCTACTCCTCCTTTACCCTTTGGTGGATTACAACTAAATTTGGTGTGAAACATCATTGGGGGAGGGTGGTCATATTTTGTATAAATGAGGCTGGTGTGAGCCCTGGGGCCAGAGTGACGGGCCCAAAAAAGGGAACTTTGATGAAATTTTGCTATAAAATCCTACTCGTCCTTAACCCTTTGGTGGATTTCAACCAGATATTGTGTGAAACAGCATTGGGGGAGGGTGGTCATATTTTATGTAAATGAGGCTGGTGTGGCCCCTGGGGCCAGAGGGGCAGGGCCCCAAAAGGGGAACTTTGATGAAATTTTGCTTTAAAATACTACTCCTAACCCCCATAGTGAATTATTACCAAATTTGGTGTGAAACATCATTGGAGGAGGACAATCATATTTTATATAAATGAGGCTGGTTTGACCCCTAGGGCCAGAGGGGCGGGGCCCCAAAAGGTGAACTTTGGTGAATTTTTGCTATAAATCCTACTTCTCTCTAACCCTTTGGTGGATTAATACGAAATATGGTGTAAAACATCCTTTGGGAAGGGTGGTCATATTTTATATAAACGAGGCTAGTGTGACCCCTGGGGCCTGAGGGGCAGGGCCCCAAAATGGTGGTGAATATTTGCTGTTAAATCCTAATCCTCCCTAACCTTTTGGTGGATTACAACCTAATTTGATGTGAAACATAAGGTGACGGCAATCATATTTTTTAATGAGACAGGTTTGACCCCTGGGGAAAAAAAGATGGGGCAAAAGGAGCGCTTAGGTTAAACATTTCTTAAAAATGCAATTCCTCCTTAATGCCTTAATTGATTACAACCATATTTAGTATGAAACATCATTGGGGAAAGGCAATCCTAATTTATATAAATGAGTCTTTTCTGACCCATTGGGACAGAGGGGCATGCCCCAAAAATGGGAACTTGGCTAAAATTTTGCTTTATGATGCTGCTCTTCCTGGACAAGCTAAATGGATAAAAACCAAATTTGATCCAAAACATAACTGGCTGCGATAAATAATTTATGGTACATTTAATAATGCTGGATTGAGGGGTGTGTCCCTGCTGTAAGTGTAAGTGTTTGTCAGATGACCGTTAAGGCCCATGGGCCTCTTGTTCATTTAAACAACTTATTCTCAATAACCAAGAGGCCCAGGGACTTGAAATTGGCCCTGTAGCATGCTGGGGTGAAGGGCTACTAAGTTTGTTCAAATGAATGACCTTGACCTTCATTCAAGGTCATTTGGGTCAAATAGGCTAACATCTTCAAACAACTTATTCTCAATAACTAAGAGGCCCAGGGACTTAATATTAGGCCTTAAGCATGCTGGGGTGAAGGGCTACCAAGTTTGTTCAAATGAATGACCTTGATCTTCATTCAAGGTCGCATGGGTCAAATAGGCTAAAATATTCAAATAACTTCTTCTCAATAACCAAGAAGCCCACAGACTTAATATTAGGCCTGTAGCATGCTTGGGTGAAGGGCTAGCAAGTTTGTTCAAATGAATGATCTTGACCTTCATTCTAGGTCACATGGGTCAAATAGGCTAAAATCTTCAAACGACTTCTTCCCTATAACTAAGAAGCCCAGGGACTTAATATTAGGCCTGTAGCATTTGGGGTGATGGACTACCAAATTTGTTCAAATGAATGACATTGACCTACATTCAAGGTCAATTAGGCTGAATTCTTTAAACAATGATTTCTCCTTAGCAAAAAGACCTGATATTAGGCCAGTTGTGTACTGGAATGAAGAACTAGAACATTTATTGACATGAAGAAACTTAGCCTTGCTGAAATTTGAATAAAGTGGTTATCAGCATAGTATCTGCAGAAATAACCTAAATCAACTTCAAAGTTGCTGTAGTGCCAGGTGAGCGATACAGGCCCATTGGGCCTCTTGTTGATATAGCAGTTTTGCGCCGTCTTTATTCTGGTAATCACTACGGGGAGGTGGAGACACAACGTCCCTATAAGTTGAGTTTGGTACTGATCCTGATAAAACAGCCGTGGATCCTAAAAAATACCAGAGGTCTCGTGTAAAAATCCAGGTAATGAGTAAGGAGGAGTGATCCCAACACAGTTTTGTCAAGAAATTTATTCCATGAGTTGTTTACTTTTGTTTGTTTGTTTTTGTTTAACGTCCTATAAACAGCCAGGGTCATTTAAGGATGTGCCAGGTTTTGGAGGTGGAGGAAAGCCGGAGTACCCGGAGAAAAACCACCGGCCTACAGTCAGTATCTGGCAACTGCCCCACGTAGGTTTCGAACTTGCAACCCAGAGGTGGAGGGCTAGTGATAAAATGTCGGGACACCTTAGTTTACATGTTTCGACTAGAAGGTAGTCGTCATCAGAACAACAATCATCAATTGTGACGTCTTAGAAACGAGTGTACACATCAGAAAATGATGACGTCATAATACAATATAAGTACACATATAACTGATAAACATGTGGCGATATTGGCGCGAACTAAATATAGATGTTGCAAAGCTATATAAAATTAGAACAAGATGCAATACAATATACAATTGTTTTGGAGTAGATTCAGTTCAGTGACTATACTGGAGACCAAGATTAGATACATAGATACACATTTGTTAGTTTACAAGCCAATTGTGTATAAAGGTCCCGTTGACAACGATTTATACGTCCATATATACAAATAACGTGAAAATTTTTTTTGAGGCTCTACCTATAATGACAATGTAAATATTATACACAGTAAAAATCCAGGATAAACATATATTGTATAGATATATTCTGGTAAATTAACGTGTTATATAATTAATGGCACAATCAATGTAGAAAATAACTACGCTGTATTTTGAAAATCTCCTGAAATGCAATTAATACCGATATTAACAAGAGATGTTAGCTGACAACATAGCCCACAGAGTGGGTTAAAATTCAATTTTAGTTTTTAGCTCACCTGCCCGAAGGGCAAGTGAGCTTATGCCGTGGCGTGGTGTCCGTCGTCCGGCCGTCCGTCCGGCGTCAACTTTTCCATTTAAACAACTTCTTCTCAATAACCAGGGAGTTGATATTAGGTCTGTAGCATGCTGGGGTGAAGTGCTACCAAGTTTGTTCAAATGAATGACCTTAACCTTCATTCAAGGTCACATATTTAAAAAATGCTAAAATCTTTAAACGACTTTTTAATAACCAAGAGTCCCAGGGAATTGATATTAGGTCTGTAGCATGCTGGGATGAAGGGCTACAAAGTTTGTTCAAATGAATGACCTTGACCTTCATTCAAGGTCACAGGGATCAAATAGACTGAAATCTTTAAACGACTTCTTCTCAATAACCAAAAGTCCTAGGGAGTTGATATTGGGTCTGTAGCATGCTGGGATGAAGGGCTACTAAGTTTGTTCAAAGGAATGACCTTGACCTTCATTCAATGTCACAGAGATCAAATAGGCTTAAACCTTTAAACGACTTCTTCCCAATAACCGAGAGTCCCAGGGAGTTGATATTAGGTCGAAAGCATGCTGGGATAAAGGACTACCAAGTTTTTTCAAATGAATGACCTTAACATTCATTCAAGGTCACATATTTAAAAAATGCTAAAATCTTTAAACGACTTCTTCTCAATAACCAAGAGTCCCATGGAGTTGATATTGGGTCTGTAGCATGCTGGGATGAAGGGCTAAAAAGTTGGTTCAAATGAATGACCTTGACCTTCATTCAAGGTCACAGGGATCAAATAGGCTGAAATCTTTAAACGACTTTTTAATAACCAAGAGTCCCAGGGAGTTGATATTAGGTCTGTAGCATGCTGGGGTGAAGTGCTACCAAGTTTGTTCAAATGAATGACCTTGACTTTCATTCAAGGTCATAGGGATCAAATAGACTGAAATCTTTAAATGACTTCTTCCCAATAACCGAGAGTCCCAGGGAGTTGATATTAGATCGAAAGCATGCTGGGATAAAGGGCTACCAAGTTTGTTAAAATGAATGACCTTAATGACCACAGCTGTAAACTGTCCTAGTGTCAGACTAAACCCTGTCACACACAGCTGTAAACTGTCTGTAGTGTTAGACTAAACCCTGTCACACACAGCTGTAAACTGTCTGTAGTGTTAGACTAAACCCTGTCACACACGGCTGTAAACTGTCTGTAGTGTTAGACTAAACCCTGTCACACACAGCTGTAAACTGACTGTAGTGTTGGACTAATCCCTGTCACACACAGCTGTAAACTGTCTGTAGTGTCAGACTAAACCCTGTCACACACAGCTGTAAACTGTCTGTAGTGTCAGACTAAACCCTGTCACACATGGCTGTAAACTGTCTGTAGTGTCAGACTAAACCCTGTCACACATGGCTGTAAACTATCTGTAGTGTCAGACTAAACCCTGTCACACACAGCTGTAAACTGTCTGTAGTGTCAGACTTAACCCTGTCACACACAGCTGTAAACTGTGTGTAGTGTCAGACTAAACCCTGTCACACACAGCTGTAAACTGTCTGTAGTGTTAGACTAAACCCTGTCACACAGCTGTAAACTGTCTGTAGTGTTGGACTAAACCCTGTCACACACAGCTGTAAACTGTCTGTAGTGTCAGACTAAACCCTGTCACACACAGCTGTAAACTGTCTGTAGTGTCAGACTAAACCCTGTCACACACGGCTGTAAACTGTCTGTAGTGTTGGACTAAACCCTGTCACACACAGCTGTAAACTGTCTGTAGTGTTGGACTAAACCCTGTCACACACAGCTGTAAACTGTCTGTAGTGTTGGACTAAACCCTGTCACACACAGCTGTAAACTGTCTGTAGTGTTGGACTAAACCCTGTCACACACAGCTGTAAACTGTCTGTAGTGTTGGACTAAACCCTGTCACACACAGCTGTAAACTGTCTGTAGTGTTGGACTAAACCCTGTCACACACAGCTGTAAACTGTCTGTAGTGTCAGACTAAACCCTGTCACACATGGCTGTAAACTATCTGTAGTGTCAGACTAAACCCTGTCACACACAGCTGTAAACTATCTGTAGTGTTGGACTAAACCCTGTCACACACAGCTGTAAACTGTCTGTAGTGTTGGACTAAACCCTGTCACACACAGCTGTAAACTGTCTGTAGTGTTGGACTAAACCCTGTCACACACAGCTGTAAACTGTCTGTAGTGTCAGACTAAACCCTGTCACACACAGCTGTAAACTGTCTGTAGTGTTAGACTAAACCCTGTCACACACAGCTGTAAACTGTGTGTAGTGTTGGACTAACCCTGTCACACAGCTGTAAACTGTCTGTAGTGTCAGACTAAACACTGTCACACACAGCTGTAAACTGTCTGTAATATTAGACTAAATCCTGTCACACACAACTGTAAACTGTGTGTAGTGTTAGACTAAACCCTGTCACACACAGCTGTAAACTGTCTGTAGTGTTGGACTAAACCCTGTCACACACAGCTGTAAACTGTCTGTAGTGTTGGACTAAACCCTGTCACACACAGCTGTAAACTGTCTGTAGTGTTGGACTAAACCCTGTCACACACAGCTGTAAACTGTCTGTAGTGTTGGACTAAACCCTGTCACACATGGCTGTAAACTATCTGTAGTGTCAGACTAAACCCTGTCACACACAGCTGTAAACTGTCTGTAGTGTTGGACTAAACCCTGTCACACACAGCTGTAAACTGTCTGTAGTGTTGGACTAAACCCTGTCACACACAGCTGTAAACTGTCTGTAGTGTTAGACTAAAACCTGTCACACACAGCTGTAAACTGTCTGTAGTGTCAGACTAAACCCTGTCACACACAGCTGTAAACTGTCTGTAGTGTCAGACTAAACCCTGTCACACACAGCTGTAAACTGTGTGTAGTGTTGGACTAACCCTGTCACACACAGCTGTAAACTGTCTGTAGTGTTGGACTAAACCCTGTCACACACAGCTGTAAACTGTCTGTAGTGTTGGACTAAACCCTGTCACACACAGCTGTAAACTGTCTGTAGTGTTAGACTAAACCCTGTCACACACAGCTGTAAACTGTCTGTAGTGTCAGACTAAACCCTGTCACACACAGCTGTAAACTGTCTGTAGTGTCAGACTAAACCCTGTCACACACAGCTGTAAACTGTGTGTAGTGTTGGACTAACCCTGTCACACACAGCTGTAAACTGTCTGTAGTGTCAGACTAAACCATGTCACACACAGCTGTAAACTGTCGGTAGTGTTGGACTAAACCCTGTCACACACAGCTGTAAACTGTCGGTAGTGTTGGACTAAACCCTGTCACACACAGCTGTAAACTGTCTGTAGTGTCAGACTAAACCCTGTCACACACAGCTGTAAACTGTCTGTAGTGATAGACTAAACCCTGTCACACACAGCTGTAAACTGTCTGTAGTGTCAGACTAAACCCTGTCACACACAGCTGTAAACTGTCGGTAGTGTTGGACTAAACCCTGTCACACACAGCTGTAAACTGTCTGTAGTGTCAGACTAAACCCTGTCACACACAGCTGTAAACTGTCTGTAGTGATAGACTAAACCCTGTCACACACAGCTGTAAACTGTCTGTAGTGTCAGACTAAACCCTGTCACACACAGCTGTAAACTGTCTGTAGTGTTAGACTAAACCCTGTCACACACAGCTGTAAACTGTGTGTAGTGTTGGACTAACCCTGTCACACACAGCTGTAAACTGTCTAGTGTTAGACTAAACCCTGTCACACACAGCTGTAAACTGTCTGTAGTGTTAGACTAAACCCTGTCACACACGGCTGTAAACTGTCTGTAGTGTTAGACTAAACCCTGTCACACACAGCTGTAAACTGACTGTAGTGTTGGACTAATCCCTGTCACACACAGCTGTAAACTGTCTGTAGTGTCAGACTAAACCCTGTCACACACAGCTGTAAACTATCTGTAGTGTTGGACTAAACCCTGTCACACACAGCTGTAAACTGTCTGTAGTGTTGGACTAAACCCTGTCACACACAGCTGTAAACTGTCTGTAGTGTTGGACTAAACCCTGTCACACACAGCTGTAAACTGTCTGTAGTGTCAGACTAAACCCTGTCACACACAGCTGTAAACTGTCTGTAGTGTTAGACTAAACCCTGTCACACACAGCTGTAAACTGTGTGTAGTGTTGGACTAACCCTGTCACACAGCTGTAAACTGTCTGTAGTGTCAGACTAAACACTGTCACACACAGCTGTAAACTGTCTGTAATATTAGACTAAATCCTGTCACACACAACTGTAAACTGTGTGTAGTGTTAGACTAAACCCTGTCACACACAGCTGTAAACTGTCTGTAGTGTTGGACTAAACCCTGTCACACACAGCTGTAAACTGTCTGTAGTGTTGGACTAAACCCTGTCACACACAGCTGTAAACTGTCTGTAGTGTTGGACTAAACCCTGTCACACACAGCTGTAAACTGTCTGTAGTGTCAGACTAAACCCTGTCACACATGGCTGTAAACTATCTGTAGTGTCAGACTAAACCCTGTCACACACAGCTGTAAACTGTCTGTAGTGTTGGACTAAACCCTGTCACACACAGCTGTAAACTGTCTGTAGTGTTGGACTAAACCCTGTCACACACAGCTGTAAACTGTCTGTAGTGTTAGACTAAACCCTGTCACACACAGCTGTAAACTGTCTGTAGTGTCAGACTAAACCCTGTCACACACAGCTGTAAACTGTCTGTAGTGTCAGACTAAACCCTGTCACACACAGCTGTAAACTGTGTGTAGTGTTGGACTAACCCTGTCACACACAGCTGTAAACTGTCTGTAGTGTTGGACTAAACCCTGTCACACACAGCTGTAAACTGTCTGTAGTGTTGGACTAAACCCTGTCACACACAGCTGTAAACTGTCTGTAGTGTTAGACTAAACCCTGTCACACACAGCTGTAAACTGTCTGTAGTGTCAGACTAAACCCTGTCACACACAGCTGTAAACTGTCTGTAGTGTCAGACTAAACCCTGTCACACACAGCTGTAAACTGTCTGTAGTGTCAGACTAAACCCTGTCACACACAGCTGTAAACTGTCTGTAGTGATAGACTAAACCCTGTCACACACAGCTGTAAACTGTCTGTAGTGTCAGACTAAACCCTGTCACACACAGCTGTAAACTGTCGGTAGTGTTGGACTAAACCCTGTCACACACAGCTGTAAACTGTCTGTAGTGTCAGACTAAACCCTGTCACACACAGCTGTAAACTGTCTGTAGTGATAGACTAAACCCTGTCACACACAGCTGTAAACTGTCTGTAGTGTCAGACTAAACCCTGTCACACACAGCTGTAAACTGTCTGTAGTGTTAGACTAAACCCTGTCACACACAACTGTAAACTGTCTGTAGTGTTGGACTAACCCTGTCACACAGCTGTAAACTGTCTGTAGTGTTAGACTAAACCCTGTCACACACAACTGTAAACTGTCTGTAGTGTCAGACTAAACCCTGTCACACACAGCTGTAAACTGTCTGTAATATTAGACTAAATCCTGTCACACACAACTGTAAACTGTGTGTAGTGTTAGACTAAACCCTGTCACACACAGCTGTAAACTGTCTGTAGTGTTAGACTAAACCCTGTCACACACAGCTGTAAACTGTCTGTAGTGTTAGACTAAACCCTGTCACACACAACTGTAAACTGTCTGTAGTGTCAGACTAAGCCCTGTCACACACAGCTGTAAACTGTCTGTAGTGTCAGACTAAACCCTGTCACACACAACTGTAAACTGTCTGTAGTGTTGGACTAAACCCTGTCACACACAGCTGTAAACTGTCTGTAGTGTCAGACTAAACCCTGTCACACACGGCTGTAAACTGTCTGTAGTGTCAGACTAAACACTGTCACACATGGCTGTAAACTGACTGTAGTGTTGGACTAAACCCTGTCACACACAGCTGTAAACTGTCTGTAGTGTTGGACTAAACCCTGTCACACACAGCTGTAAACTGTCTGTAGTGTTAGACTAAACCCTGTCACACACAGCTGTAAACTGTCTGTAGTGTCAGACTAAACCCTGTCACACACAGCTGTAAACTGTCTGTAGTGTCAGACTAAACCCTGTCACACACAGCTGTAAACTGTGTGTAGTGTTGGACTAACCCTGTCACACACAGCTGTAAACTGTCTGTAGTGTTGGACTAAACCCTGTCACACACAGCTGTAAACTGTCTGTAGTGTTGGACTAAACCCTGTCACACACAGCTGTAAACTGTCTGTAGTGTTAGACTAAACCCTGTCACACACAGCTGTAAACTGTCTGTAGTGTCAGACTAAACCCTGTCACACACAGCTGTAAACTGTCTGTAGTGTCAGACTAAACCCTGTCACACACAGCTGTAAACTGTCTGTAGTGTCAGACTAAACCCTGTCACACACAGCTGTAAACTGTCTGTAGTGATAGACTAAACCCTGTCACACACAGCTGTAAACTGTCTGTAGTGTCAGACTAAACCCTGTCACACACAGCTGTAAACTGTCGGTAGTGTTGGACTAAACCCTGTCACACACAGCTGTAAACTGTCTGTAGTGTCAGACTAAACCCTGTCACACACAGCTGTAAACTGTCTGTAGTGATAGACTAAACCCTGTCACACACAGCTGTAAACTGTCTGTAGTGTCAGACTAAACCCTGTCACACACAGCTGTAAACTGTCTGTAGTGTTAGACTAAACCCTGTCACACACAACTGTAAACTGTCTGTAGTGTTGGACTAACCCTGTCACACAGCTGTAAACTGTCTGTAGTGTTAGACTAAACCCTGTCACACACAACTGTAAACTGTCTGTAGTGTCAGACTAAACCCTGTCACACACAGCTGTAAACTGTCTGTAATATTAGACTAAATCCTGTCACACACAACTGTAAACTGTGTGTAGTGTTAGACTAAACCCTGTCACACACAGCTGTAAACTGTCTGTAGTGTCAGACTAAACCCTGTCACACACAGCTGTAAACTGTCTGTAGTGTTAGACTAAACCCTGTCACACACAGCTGTAAACTGTCTGTAGTGTTAGACTAAACCCTGTCACACACAACTGTAAACTGTCTGTAGTGTCAGACTAAGCCCTGTCACACACAGCTGTAAACTGTCTGTAGTGTCAGACTAAACCCTGTCACACACAACTGTAAACTGTCTGTAGTGTTGGACTAAACCCTGTCACACACAGCTGTAAACTGTCTGTAGTGTCAGACTAAACCCTGTCACACACGGCTGTAAACTGTCTGTAGTGTCAGACTAAACACTGTCACACATGGCTGTAAACTGACTGTAGTGTTGGACTAAACCCTGTCACACACAGCTGTAAACTGTCTGTAGTGTTAGACTAAACCCTGTCACACACATCTGTAAACTGTCTGTAGTGTTGGACTAAACCCTGTCACACACAGCTGTAAACTGTCTGTAGTGTCAGACTGAACCCTGTCACACACAGCTGTAAACTGTCTGTAGTGTCAGACTAAACACTGTCACACACAGCTGTAAACTGTCTGTAGTGTCAGACTAAACCCTGTCACACACAGCTGTAAACCAGCTGATGCCAACATTACCTATGTTTTCAGGACTCAGGTGTTGATTAACCAATTCCATGACTTGCTTTCTCACTGTTGAATTCCTGATATCTAATTATTAACTGATTAAATTCTCACCAGAGAAATTGATATCAATCAATTTCAAATAACATTTTCCAAAGGGATATATTGATGGTCAAGTGAAACGGACAATGAAATTGTCAGGAACATTTTTTTTTCCTGTTTAATTTGTGGTACCTGATTCTATAACCGAGAGATACTGGCTCCTCAACCTTGAGTGATCAAATATTTGGTAATGTATAAGTAAAAAAAGGATTTACTATTAATTTGTATAGGATACTAGTATTTGTTCCTTACTGATAAAAACATTGTTTTTCTGAATTTAGGTGGCAAACATAGGTTTTGTAACTTTCAATTCTGATCAAAATGAATGAAATTTCCGGTCGTTCCAGCACTTTGTGATTTAAGCCGATATATAATTACCATATTTGATGGAATAAGCACACCTGCTCTTGTATGCGCACCTCCATCTTAAGGGTAAACATGAAAATTTGAAATACTTTGTGGTAATTTTGTCATAATTCCTAACTGACCATGTGAGAGATTCAGGCCCTCTGGGCCTCCTGATGGTCTACACATTGTACTGTTAATATTTTTAAGTCATTAAAAGTCCTCCTACCGAAACAGGAAGCGAGCAGTCCATAGTTATCCTTCTCTTATCAGAATTCAATATTAAAAACAAGAGGCTCATGGGGCCTGTATCGTTCACCTGGTTGAATTAGACCAAATGTCAAACTAATGTTCGTGTTAAATTCGTTTTATTTGTAAATCTCAAACCATGCTATATATGGTTATAGTGTGGGAATTCCAACTGCTTTAAAGAAATAACGAAGTCCAGACTCTCTTAGGGTCTGAAAGACCTCAAGAATTGTTTTTAGAACATGCATTCATTAATTTATGACTATGCAAAATCTGTTCCCCTTCCCCAGAGGATGTTTCTGACTAAATTGGGTTCAAATCCATTCATAACTTTATGACTAGTAGCAATATGAAGGAATTACCTCTATTTTCCCTATGGGGCCCTGCCCCTTTGGCCCCTCGGGGGTCAGGGTCACCATTTATGCAAAATCTGTTTCCCTTCCCCAGAGGATGTTTCTGACCAAATTGGGTTCAAATCCATTCATAACTTTATGACTAGTAGTGATTTAAAGGAATTACCTCTATTTCCCCTATTGGGCCCCACCCATTTGTCCCCTTGGGGGTCAGATTCACCATTTATGCAAATTCTGATCCCCTTCCGCCAAGGATGTTTCTGACCAAATTTGGTAAAAATCCAATAAGAACTTTTTGACTAGTAGCGATTTGAAGCAAATGTTGACGGACGACGCACCATGACATAAGCTCACCGGACCTTTGGTCCAGGTGAGCTAATAAAGAGTCAATTATTCTGCCTATGGTGAAGCATCCACTTCCAAGCACAAAAAAGGTATAAACTATTTTGGCTTCTATGGTATCAAAAATTTATCCCATCAAAGCAAGTTTGTTCTGTGAAAAAAATGTTCCCAATATATAGCAATTTCGAAAAAGAAACCTAATATTGCAAAAATGTTGTTTTTTCAGTATTCTTATTGTCAATAACTGATTGAATATCGATGGACGATCAAATTATTATGATAAAAAGTTATCAGACAAAAATTACAATATTCAACTACAATTTTTTTCTGTAAAGTGTCTCTCTGAACTAATGGAGGGCAAAGTGTAATCAATAAATACAAATCTGTACAAAATTTCCCGGTACTCCCAAGAGTTGCTGTTTTGTAAAATTTGATAATTGTAGGTGAAAGTTTGCCCCAAAGAAGAGTAATCCCTATATCAAAGTAAGTATGCATAGGTTGTCACCTGAAACAGTCTTTGGAACTAGAGATATGAAATGGAGGCTAAGTAAGATATGCTTGACCTTGATCTTAAAAATGAAGGACACCATGATGAGTTCCTTATTCAACCATATCAATTTAGTATGTTAAGGACAGCCACTAGTGTTGCCTGTGAACACATATTTGTCTTTCATATCAGGTTACACTTGGAAAAACAATATAAAACTCTATATTCAGATCCATCCAATGTTATTTTTTATGGTAAGTGGACAAATTCTATTCCAAGCTGATTTCTTGATGGCTATACAGAAAAACTTCGCAAGTGTTTTCACTTTTGTTATAAAACCAATGTATAAAATTGATTCATCAATGACAGAACAATGGTCAGGCATTAAGTGATACAGGATTTTATTAATACAATTGGAATGAGATACTAAACATAATTTAGGTTTTTACCAACAAAATGTATATCTCTGGCGATTAATTAATCTTCTCTCATCAGAAAACATTTTAATAATACATATCTCACCATGTCAATACTAAAAAGTACATCATTACATCTCTAACGAGATAACAAGTACATCATTACATCTCTAACCAGATAACAAGTACACAAGTACACTATTACACTATTACATTTCTGACCAGGTAATAAGTACATTATTACATATCTAACCAGGTAACAAGTTCATCATTACATCTCTAACGAGATAACAAGTACACTATTACATTTCTGACCAGGTAACAAGTACATTATTACATATATCTAACCAGGTAACAAGTTCATCATTACATCTCTAACGAGATAACAAGTTCATCATTACATATCTAACCAGGTAACAAGTTCATCATTACATCTCTAACGAGATAACAAGTACACTATTACATCTCTGACCAGGTAACAAGTACATTATTACATCTCTAACGAGATAACAAGTACATCATTACATTTCTGACCAGGTAACAAGTACATTATTACATATCCAACCTGGTAACAAGTTCATCATTACATCTCTAACCAGGTAACACTTACATTATTACATCTCTGACCAGGTAATAAGTTCATTATCTCTAATCAGGTAAAACATGTCATTACATCTCTAACCAGGTAAAACATCATTACATCTCTAACCAGGTTAAACATGTCATTACATGTCTAACCAGGTAAAACATCATTACATCTCTAACCAGGTTAAACATGTCATTACATCTCTAACCAGGTAAACATGTCATTAAATCTCTAACCAGGTTAAACATGTCATTACATCTCTAACCAGGTTAAACATGTCATTACATCTCTAACCAGGTTAAACATGTCATTACATCTCTAACCAGGTTAAACATGCCATTACATCTCTAACCAGGTTAAACATGTCATTACATCTCTAACCAGGTTAAACATGTCATTACATCTCTAACCAGGTAAAATATGTCATTACATCTCTAACCATGTAACAAGTCACTACATCTCTAACCAGGTTAAACATGTCATTACATCTCTAACCAGATAAAACATGTCATTACATCTCTAACCAGGTAACATCATTACATCTCTAACCAGGTTAAACATGTCAATACATCTCTAACCAGGTTAAACATGTCATTACATCTCTAACCAGGTTATACATATCATTACATCTCTAACCATGTAACATATTCATTATTTTATAAAGACTTCAGAACTGTTCAGACACAGTCTTGTACTCATGTTCCTCTGGAGATAATCTCGTTGTTCAATGAACCCCTGTGATGGTAGCCCTATCATTTCATTCTCCAATACAATGTACATGTACAACACTTATAAAATATCTCATAAAACATGTAAACTTGTTTTAATAATACAAAGAACATTATTGTTTTGGTATCTGTATGTAAAATAAATGTACATAGCTATAATCTGAACCTGAGATTCCGTACATGCATAAATCTACAATCAAGTGTTCTTATAGTGAGGGAAATAAACAAATATCTATATAAAGACTTAACAGTAACAACATATAACTGAAAGTGAAAGTAAGCTTCCTTTGTCATATAACTGAGTCTTGTTCCTTTCTTTGTAAAAAATAAACAACAATCAACAAAACCCTGACCCCTGTCCATTTCTGGGCAACTTCTTCAGCAAACTACTGAAAATGGGAAACCTCTTTTCTGGAATTGTTCCTACAGCACTTTAGATATACAAACATCGCAATCATAGATCAATTTTCAACTTATGAATCAAACTCTTACATAGTTTTATGAATGTCAAACAATTTTTTCTGTAGACATCAGAAAATCAATTTATATATGTTTATATTTCTATATATTTGAATGATTTCATCCAAAGAGGGGAAATATTTACTCAAGTTTTAAGCTATCACTTGCCAGGTCATTTTTTTCTCTTTATATCTACGGATGTTGGCCATAAAAATCAAAACATACTCTAGCTATAACAAATGATAGCCCTAATAAACACAAACCTCAATGAGCAGTGTTGGGAAACCTTGTAAAATTCTGTATAAGTATACACAATACTGGACTATTCTTGTGACTATGTTATATTCAGGCTACAACAACCCAAAAGGTAATATGACGGTCACACTATAGATCTAACCCTTTATAAAACGACTAAAAATTACTACACTTCTACAAAACTGAAAAACAACACTGAAAAATAGAGAGATAATTGATCATTGTGACTTATTGCACTGTATGACTACTGAATATATTAATGATTTAAAACATTAGTGTAGCTTTGTATATTGAACCAGTTAACACAACCTCCTTTACAACCAGACTAACTCCTGACACACTTGTCTTTTAAATATTATTCTCATTAGTCAAACTTATAATTCTTTTAAATCACTTCATTTTGATTCTTCCATATTTGTGGATTTCATTTGTTTTGGTTCTAATTGTAAGAATCTGTGTTGTATACCATAATACACGTATATTCAACCAACAGTGGTAGTAAGGATCTTTAATGAATACCAGAAAATATTCAACCAAGAGTCGTAGTAAGGATCTTTAATGAATACCACAAGATACATGTATCCTTCCAAGAGAGGTAGTAAGGATCTTTAATTAATACCGTATGATATCCACCCAAGACTTTACTGTAACTAAAAAGGACAAGACGATGGTTATCCTATCTTTTTTAGTTTTTCATTTATAAATCTTTCTACAACTATGTCTAATTGTTAAAAGACCTAACTGAAAACAAAACAAGGAATATGCATTACTGAACACGTGGTGTATATTAATCATATTTGTATATCAAAGACTGTCTATAAAAAAAAATACCACAGGGTCTTGACATACTCTTTGACCCACAGTGAAATAAGTATCCCCAGGGTTTGACCCAAAGATCACTTAAAATTATCAATTATAATCAATCTCGGGGTTGGGCCCTCATGTTAAATATTAAATCATATGTGATTATTTCATTCTAGGTACATCAAAATACATTACCACTTTACCGTTGTATGTAAGTATTTTCTGTTGATAATGACAGGTCACATTTTGTATGGATTGCTTATAACATTTTCCGGATATAACGTTTTAATTATTGAGCCTCAAGGAAAACGTTTAAAACAGATTTTACTGTAATAAGAACATGTGAAGCCCCTGTGGTATCAACTGGATATATCGTTGTTTATAATGGATTGTATCAGGCACATATCTCCCAACACTGGAACCAGTGAGCTGCCACTTCATTTCTTTGTTCAACAATACAAATCATAATAGTCTAAATGTAACAGAAACAAATCCATTACCTAGATAACACTAGAAAAGGTAAAAATGTCCAGATTAGGGAAGTTCCACAGTAAACAGGTAATGTCCAGACTAGAGAGATTCAGCTATAAAGTGACTAATCCAGACTAGAGAGGTTCTATTTTAAATAGGGAGGTTCAGACTAGAGAGGTTCTGCTATAAATAGGAGAAAATGTTCAGACTAAAGAGATTCAATAGTAAATAGGGAGAAATTTCCACAACACTGAGATTCTATTGTACAAGTAAAACTGTCCAGCTTATCAAGATTCGACTGTAAACAGTTTAAAATATTTAGATCTACAAATACCAGTGTAAAATTCAAAAGTAAGATTAGTGAGGTTACATTGATTAATATGAAAACTTGTACACAGCTGTGAGATTCTATTGTAAATAGAGAGAAATCTCCATACTAGTAAGGTTCTATTTTACATAACAGAACGACGTCCTACCAGTAAGGTTTCATTGTACAGGACAAGACGACGTCCCTATCAGTACGGTTCCGTTATATATAACAGAACGACGTCCTACCAGTAAGGTTTCATTGTACAGGACAAGACGATGTCCCTATCAGTACGGTTCCATTATATATAACAGAACGACGTCCTACCAGTGAGGTTTCATTGTACAGGACAAGACGACGTCCCTATCAGTACGGTTCCGTTATATATAACAGAACGACGTCCTACCAGTAAGGTTTCATTGTACAGGACAAGACGATGTCCCTATCAGTACGGTTCCGTTATATATAACAGAACGACGTCCTACCAGTAAGGTTTCATTGTACAGGACAAGACGATGTCCCTATCAGTACGGTTCCGTTATATATAACAAAATGACATCCTACCAGTAAGGTTTCATTGTACAGGACAAGACGATGTCGTCCCTATCAGTACGGTTCCGTTATAAATTGTATATAACAAAATGACATCCCTAACAGTATGGTTTCATTTAACATAAGGCACACTATGGAATCTTTCATCCTATCTAAATAATTATCATGTTGTGAGGTGTTTATGTCATTTCAAATACGCACCAATTTCAATCTATTACAATACAATTTCCCAGCATACCCAATACTATAAGTATCACTATATTTAGATATTTTTGTAGATATATAGGACTGTGTACTGGCCAGGCTGTGCTAATCACAGTGTGATCAGGCGTGCTCCTTCTGCAGCTGCACATACATAGAAAGTGGCCTTCCCTTTGTAGCATTTCTGTAGAGAAAAATAACGATCAGTAAGTCCAGTGTGTCTTCTTTAACATAGCAATAACAAAAAAACAACATCATATATCACATACTGTAAACGTACTTATTTTAGCGCAATCAAATTTTAGCGCATTTGCAGATTTTAGTCAGTTAGCGCAATGATGAATTAGCGCATCCACAGAACTTTCTATAGAAATAAAACGTACAAAAAGTAATTAGCGCAATCATAATTTAGCGCAAGGCTTCCAGCGCGAAAAGCGCTAAAATAAAATTACCGCTAAAATATGTACGTTTACAGTATATGTTAACCTAAACAAGAAAAAATGCAGTATAGCATAGTATCCCCACCATCATCTTACGTCTGCACCACTTTATATAAAGAAATCTCTAGTGAAAGATTCTGTTATGTAAATTAAGTTACGACTACACTTTTATCATACATGACATTCTAGGAGTTGTGCTTACATCAGATTTCTGCTCGAGATAACTAAATATAACCTGTGAATTTGAGTCTTATATACTAAATGTCTACTCACTCTGTACGGTACCTGTATATGTCGAGGTATCTTTTATACTAACATGTCTGTACTGTACCTGTATATGTCGAGGTGTCTTTTATACTAACATGTCTGTACTGTACCTGTATATATCTAGGTGTCTTTTATACTAACATGTCTGTACTATACCTGTATATATCGAGGTGTCTTTTATACTAACATGTCTGTACTGTACCTGTATATGTCGAGGTGTCTTTTATACTAACATGTCTGTACTGTACCTGTATATATCTAGGTGTCTTTTATACTAACATGTCTGTACAGTAACTGTATATGTCGAGGTGTCTTTTATACTAACATGTCTGTACTCACTAGGTACTGTACCTGTATATATCAAGGTGTCTTTTATACTAACATGTCTGTACAGTAACTGTATATGTCGAGGTGTCTTTTATACTAACATGTCTGTACTGTACCTGTATATATCTAGGTGTCTTTTATACTAACATGTCTGTACAGTAACTGTATATGTCTAGGTGTCTTTTATACTAACATGTCTGTACTATACCTATATATGTCTAGGTGTCTTTTATACTAACATGTCTGTACTGTACCTGTATATGTCGAGGTGTCTTTTATACTAACATGTCTGTACAGTACCTGTATATGTCGAGGTGTCTTTTATACTAACATGTCTGTACAGTACCTGTATATATCTAGGTGTCTTTTATACTAACATGTCTGTACTGTACCTGTATATGTCGAGGTGTCTTTTATACTAACATGTCTGTACTGTACCTGTATATATCTAGGTGTCTTTTATACTAACATGTCTGTACTGTACCTGTATATGTCGAGGTGTCTTTTATACTAACATGTCTGTACGGTACCTGTATATATCTAGGTGTCTTTTATACTAACATGTCTGTACAGTACCTGTATATATCTAGGTGTCCTTTTATACTAACATGTCTGTACTGTACCTGTATATATCTAGGTGTCTTTT
Source organism: Pecten maximus (assembly GCF_902652985.1). Classification (NCBI taxonomy): domain Eukaryota; kingdom Metazoa; phylum Mollusca; class Bivalvia; order Pectinida; family Pectinidae; genus Pecten; species Pecten maximus. Next base: position 41,004,873 of record NC_047015.1, on the reverse strand, counting down.
ATACTAACATGTCTGTACTGTACCTGTATATATCTAGGTGTCTTTTATACTAACATGTCTGTACTGTACCTGTATATATCGAGGTGTCTTTTATACTAACATGTCTGTACTGTACCTGTATATAGGTCTTTATACTACATGTTACTGTACCTGTATATATCTAGGTGTCTTTTATACCAACATGTCTGTACTGTACCTGTATATGTTCCATGACCTTATCAACCTCACTCTTCTTCACCAAGGTTACTGTACAGCCACCGAATCCTCCACCGGTCATTCTTGACCCGTACACTCCATCCACTTCCATTGCAGCTTTCACAAGTTGGTCAAGCTCGGGACAAGACACCTCGTAATCATCCCTGTAAATACATATGTTTTTATTGACAGGCACGAGATCGGTACAGATAATGGTCAAAATACAATATTCCTGGCATAGGAATTTGGTATGAAATTGGAATAAGAAGTTTTGTGAATTTCACACCTTGTATTTAAGATTTTTTAATTAGTGATCCAAGGACTATATTCATGACACCATTTTTGTGTTGAAAAAAAATCTGTGCTCAACCCTGTTCTCTTAAAACTCAAATCAACTTAAATCATGAAACATCAATTTGAAAGAAAAACCTAATATTGAAAACGATGTATCATTGAAGTCTTTCTGCCTCATATCATTGAAAAAACTGAATTCAGATATCAGATTTATATCAGAAGCATTTTAGGCTATTTACAAAATGAAAATGTGTATTTGAACAGGTGTACACTTTCCAAAATAAGGTAAGGTCAAAACAAAGATATTGAACTAAACACAAATCCCAACCAAATACAGTGCATGTATATGACACAGAGACATTCATTCGATATAGTTGTGTTGTTTTCACCAGATGTATATCTTTAGGGATCTAGTCAGATTACCGGTAAGCTGTTTCTAAATACATTGTACATGTACAACTTACCGTAGTGAATTGTGACTTTCTACCATGAGTTTCCCAAACTTGACATAGTCACCACTCTCTAGAGCTGTCGCAGCCTCTTCTGTGCGTTTGATTTCACCAATAACATGCCTTGCTCTTCGGAAATGTTCATCGTCAACCTTATCTTTGAGCTCTGTAAAAGTCAAAATTATTTTTTTACTGAAATAATTCGCTTTAAAAAAAAAATAATAAAAAGTGATAGCTTGTAAAGTAACTGATATAATACTCCTAAATAATCCAGGTTTTAGTGATCAAACACATACCTTTGAATCTAGACAGGATCATGAATTGATTTTATAAGAAATTGGACATTTACCTGTTTTGCTGTGGCATTTATATCAACTATAAATGTTGTACATGTATATATTTGATACTTTGATACTTTACTGTGTACTTTATTGTGGCATTGGAAATGTAAACAAAGCAACATAACTTAAAGTGTCAACCATTTCAAACACTTTCAGGACCATGAATGATTTGTCATAGAAACCTGCACTCTTGCATTGACCTTGACCTCTGTAATGAGGCTTTGGATAACGTACCCTTGAGATCTTCTTTGTTAGCCTCTCTCAGACTTTTCTTGTTGAGGAGTTTAGCAGTGAGTTCACACTGGCGCCGCCTGGTTAGGTACTCTGTTCCTGTCAACTCATGTTTCACATTAGAATTGGTAACCAGGACGACCACACTGGGGTCCTTCATGGCTACGAGGCGACTTTCTACTGACCTAAAGATGAAAAGACACGCATAACATTTTCAAACTTCTTCAATTATCAGATTTATTGTATATTATATTATACAGATATTATTATATTTTTTCTGAGTTTTTTTCCAAAAACTGAAATCCATGTAACAACACTGGTACTCTGTTTCCATGGTAAGAGTCCATATATAGTAATATGACAACCCATATTAATTATATTTACCGAAGGAGAATTGCCAACATATCATATACCTTTTCATTATCATAGGCCATTAGAGACAGAAGCCATGTGACTGGTCCGAAGACTTTGCAGAACAAGTACAGTATCACTGATCATTTGTGCTCGTTGCTGTATATGTAATTAAACAATGAAATTCATAGAGATTTCTGATTTTCTACTGGCACCAATCTGACAGCAGTTGAAATTATAGACTGTGGCAGTACTAATTATCTCATGATGTGTTCTCACCTGCAGTCGATGAGGAGGGCATTATCTTTCTCACCCATCACAGATATGAACTGGTCCATGATACCACAGGGCATCCCTGTGAACTCGTGTTCTGCCTTCTGACATGCTAATGCTTTGTCCTTCTTGTCCATCTGTCCTAACGTCCCTGTGACACCCTCTAGGAAAGTGTAGGTCGCGACCTCTATAGAAGCAGAGCTAGAAACTCCTTCCCCGATAGGCACTGATGTGATGATGACAGCGTTGAATGCAACATTGTCTCCTGTTGAGAAAAAAAATCATCTACATGTACTTGTACAAAAGTAAGAAATAGAGGATATCTAACAGTGACTTCAGTAATACCAAATATATTTCACGAGTGGGGCTAATATTTTGATATTTTTCAATAATATATATATATCAAAATATTAGCCACACGAGTGAAATATATTTGGTATTACTGAAGACACTGTTAGATATTCTGTTTATTACATTTTTTATCAACGAAAAACCTACCCCGTATGCTAACTAGGCCTGATATAAACAAAAAAAGTAGTTCCCCCTGTTCAGGTGCTGACATATGTCAGGCTTTCTGATTGGTCAATTATTTTGGTATTTTCTAATCATTAATTTGATTGGTCAAATCAGCAAAAGAGATATTTTCACTTTCATAGAATGAATAATTTTTGATATTTCACTGGTAAAAATGTAATAAAAATGTTTATCTTATCCCATCCTAGAAAACAGTATCCAATAACTCTTTTCTTGGAAAATGGTCATAATTTTTGGTGAATTTCAAGTTATTGGAAAATAAGAACTTAATAGAAATCAATGACAGTCAAGACTGTGTTACTTTCAGATTTAAAACAAACATAACATGTGAACAGACTTCAGTATATCACAACCAGTATAAGATTTCATTCATGATGTTTGGTGACTGTCACTTTCATCAGACAAATGACCAGTGATATACACCAAGGTGTGAAAAGTATGAGATTATAATCAAATTGAAAGGTCAGTTTTATCTTTTGTGGGTGGTAG